>NC_056627.2:63694172-64011217 GCF_002870075.4 Lactuca sativa | reverse complement strand
ATAAAGTAAACAGGAGGAAGTCACGCATTATGAGTAACAACATAATAAGTTAGTAAGTGTCTTTAAGTTATATATATATATATATATATATATATATATATATATATATATATATATATATATATATATATATATATATATATATATAGAGAGAGAGAGAGAGAGAGAGAGAGAGAGAGATATGTTCATTTGTTTAAAGTAAGTATTGTGTTATTGTATGCATAAATGTAGGCCAATCAAAATTAAACAAAAAATTAAATAATTAAATAAATAAATAAGGGTAATTTAGCAATTTGTTTAGTAACTTTAAAATTTAATCCATATAATCATGGTATTGACCTAATCTCTCCAATTTAAATCTCGTTCCCAGTCTGCAAAATTAGAATGGACTACAAAATCGATCTTGAGTTCTACAAATATTGATTACCATCGTCATCTACAACTCCAGCACGTCGACCGACAATCACCGGTGTTTCCTTTCTTTTCTTTCTGGCCCGATCAGCAGCCACACGAATGGGGAAGGAAAAGAAGATCGTTGATCTCCAAGGGGGTGTTTTAGGTGGTTTAATCGACTGAATCGGATGGAGACGATGGTGAAGCGAGGGCAGCAAGGGTTGATTAGCAACTCTCGGCTTACTTTCTTCTGATTCTAACAGCGAGGGGTGAGACCAGGAGAGGGTCCGACGACAGGTGGGGCTTCGGTGGCATTGGGTCGACGGAAGAATACGCCGTTGAAGCTCTCGACAAACGGCTTTGTCTATTCTGCCTGAAGGTTCAGGTTTCTATATATTCTTCTACTTCTTCAGACATGGTTTGTCTCCCTTTGTTTATAAGTACCTTTTTTCCTATTTGATTTTGTTGATTCAAGTTAGTCCAGTCGTAATTATATGATGTTTGTGTTTCGAGATGTCGTTCCCGTTTGTCTGTATTACATTTATGTCTAATGCACTGCTTTTCGTTGGGGATTCAATAGAATTTTGGGAATTAGGGTTTTCAGAAATTTGGAGTTACAGAATTTCTTTTGGAATTATATAATGTGGATTTGTTAAAGCAATTAGATAAGTACATACTGTCTTTCATTTAGTCCTTTTGCAATCGTTATTGAGGATTAGATATGAGGACTATAGTTAGATTAAAATTATGTATAGATCTATCTCAGGTATGCTATTAGATACGTACCTCGAACAAGTACATCTTATGAATGAATTAGAACAAACAATCAAGTAAAATTAAAACCTTGTTGCTTTTGAATGGAATAAAGTGAAGGGAAGGACAGAGGAATAAAGTGAGAGAGAGTTTCTTTCTCCAGAAAAGAGAAGGAAAAACAGGGAAGGCTTTGGTTGCTTCATTTGGAAGAAAAGAGAAGGAAGAACAATGGTGATGATCTCTTCTTTGATTGAGTATGTTTCTTTTGATTGGGTTTTACTAGTTAAATAGATAAAAAAAAATCAATTATCTTGATGATCTTATTGTATAGTTATGAATTTTGATAGATATGGAGTACATTGTGATCTAAGGGAAAGAAAACATAAATGTGTGGTACAATTCTTGAGATTGACATGAAGAAGATAAAAAGAATCATGAATTCCAATTATGTTGGAATGGAATCATGAATTCCAATTCTATTGGGATGGAATCATGAATTCCAATTCTGTTGGAATCTAAACTACAATTTGGTTTTGTTTTGACAGAAGTTGATGCTTGAAGAACGGACCACGAAATTTGAACGACGCCTCTTAGTAACAATATTCTTTTAGAATAAATTAGTGTATTTATTAGATTTTGATGTTTTTTTTTCCCGATTTGAAAGTTTTTTAGTTTTATTCTTTAACAATAAATGTAATTCTTAGCAATTGTTACATGTATTCTATAAGAATTAATATAATTTTTTGTTTTAATTCTTCAGTTGCTGGTTCGAGAATTTGTTATTCTACAAGAAAAATATGTTCAAGAATATTTTTATTATTTTATTGTTCAAGAATTTTTTTTTATTTTTGAGTATATTCAAACATATTCTGTCAAAATGTCCGAATTAAAAACCTAATAATTCGTAAAAACAGATTTTTAAAATTAATAGAATATATGATCCCTTAAAATATGCAAACTTCATTTATTAAATCTATGTTAACTAACTAAAATACCCTTCTAGTTAAATTAGATGGTATTTTTCGATTATTTTTTATTCAATAATATGTATTAATTTCTTTCTTAAAATAAGTAAAATGATTGGCCCATATTTATGCATACAATAACACAATAATTAGTTTGAATAGAATAACCTAGGTCTATATATATATATATATATATATATATATATATATATATATATATATATATATACACGTGTGTATGTACCATTGATGTAACGACCCAAAAATCACGACATAAAAATTTTTGTTTTTAAAATAGTAAATCGTTAATACATATTGTTTCTATAACACCAGAGTAACCAATATTTAACAAAACATCTTTTAACCAGAGTAATACACAAAATGCGGAACCATGTGGTGTGTGCTATGCAATCATTCTGAGCTCTTCCATTGAAAATTGAAGTACCTGAAATATAAAATGAAAACGTAAGCACAAAGCTTAGTGAGTTCCCCAACATACCATATAACATACAATCACTGAATAACATGCAACATATAAAAATTTGCCATGCCCCTCCCCCCCCCCCTATGGTCTTGACCTAGAATGTCATGGGTTCCCCCACATGATCTGATATCCAAGTGTCATGGGCTCCCCCCATGGTCTTTACCTGGAATTTCATGGGCTCCCCCATATGGTCTTATATCCAAGTGTCACGGGCTCCCCCCATGGGTCTTCCATGCAAGTATCATAGAGACAACTACCATACCAAATAACACATAATAGGCCGGAATTGGTGCCTTCGGCCCATGAATAATGTGAGAAGACTCACCTCGCACTGTTGAAACATACAGAAAACCCTTGGTTGCTGGCTGACAGATCCTCAACTACCAATAACAAAACAATACCCAATTAACACTTGGGTTCTAAGCCATAATTATAACTTCAACCTTGGGTAAAAAGACCATGTACCCCTAACCTATCCTTGACCCAAACAATGGCCCATACTGAAATCTGAAAGGCCCAAAGGCCAATTAATCAATAAATGACCCAATTTTCCAAATTGGGCCCAAGCCTCTACATGGGTCTTACCTTATGGTCCAACTATCTTTTCTAGTACAAACACTTGGCATTCTGATGGCCCGTTAGCTCATAATCATCCAAAGCCCTATTATGGACCAATTTTCCAAATTGGGCCTAACCCTTTACAATGGGCCTTAACTTACAACCCAATAATTTCCTTGGTCCAAAAACCTGTTTTCCAGATGGTTCACGAATGCCTACAACAACTAGGTCCAAGAAATGGCCCAACCTGAGGCCCACAATTGCGAAGTCCAATCTGACTGAGTACGTAGGGCGTACTCAGCAGTACGTTGCACGTATTCACTTAAGGGCTTGTACACTGAGCATACTGGCTTATACGCCCAGTGTACTCCCCACTTAATCCCAGTTTTGTCACTAAGCACTTAATGCTTGGCCCATAAGTCCAAACCATAGATCCGAGTCCCAAATAGCATCTAGACCCATAAAGTTATTGACTTGATGACTTTGCATGCCCCAAATGAACCCAAACTCAAAATATAACACTTTACTACCATGGAAATGGTTTTAAATCATGCATGGATGGATTTAAACTCTAAATGTGCCAACTTTATGGACCTTGAACCTCATAAACACTAAGAGGGGCAACTCAAAGCTCCTGGAATGGAATTAAGACCACTAGATCTCATTCTTGGGACCAAAATGAATCAAAACTCCTAAATGATATATCTAAGACATCAATGATCAACTTCAAAGTTTTATACCTCTAATAAGTTGGAAGTGAGACACATAAGCAAGATCCATAAGCCCTTCCTTGATTCTCATTCTTGTACCAAGCTCCATCTTCTTAGAAATGAACCAAATACACTAAAAATGGACACCATAAGCTCAAGATGTCACCATGAAAGCGTAATAACGATTTCTAAGGTTTAGAGTGTCAGATTAAGTGTCTAAGCTCATGACTATAATTGGTATGTACTTGATTTGATAGTAGCATGGTCCATTTGGGTTGACTTCACTCTAAAAACTTGATAGGATAACTTTTAGAGAGACAGAGGTTGAATTTATTATTTGGAATAATAAATTGATTTATTGATGTATTATGAATATAATATATTAATTAGAAATTATGTTATTTAATTAGTATTTAGTCAGAAATTAATTTGGAATTAATTTTGGGATTAAAGGAATTGATTACAGGAACAAGGGTTGTTTTGCAAATCATTGATAGTTGTGAAATCGGGCTATTGGACTCCTTAGATGGGAGGGACCCTAGCAGCCCACAACTATATCAAGAACCCTACCATCTATGATTTTTGGCCAATGCTTGCTTTTGTGAACCCTAGCCGAAATTCTAAAAGTATTCCCTCCTCTTTCTAGGCCTCTAAATGAGGAGTCCATGGGATGCTTAAGCCTTAAGCAGGAAATTAGGGTTTCCTCCAGAAAACCCTAGCAGCCCACAACTATATCAAGAACCCCACCATCTATGATTTTCGGCCAATGCTTGCTTTTGTGAACCCTAGCCGAAATTCTAAAAGTATTCCCTCCTCTTTCTAGTGGTGTTTGTAAGCCATTAGAGGTGCAACATTTGAGGCACTAAGCTTTCAAGAGTTAAGGATCTTCAAGGTGTTCTTGTTATTACTATATAACAAGTGAGGTAAACTTCTAAACCCCAATTATATGTAGATTTCTATTTGTATATGTTAGATCTAGGGTTTTGATTTGGTATTCGATTAGCATATTCAACTAGTAAAAAACTTAGATCCAAAGCAATTAGGGTTGCATGAACACATAGGTTATAGTTATGCTTAAAAATCATCAGTGGTATCAGAGCCTAGGATGTTTTTCAGTTGAATTTGATGCGTATATGAATTATCCAAAGGTGTAGGGAACAGAATCATCAATTTGTTCATAGAAATTGACGGGTTCCTCTTGGTACTCGATGAGTTGGTCCTACTCAACGAGATCACTGCCTAGAACTCGACGAGTTGACTCGTTAGATCCCTTATTTTTCGAATTTCAAATCTTGATTTGATTAGGATAATTACCTTAATTCGTTTTTACTGCTTAAAATTGAATTTTCTGAAAAGGGAATGGTATATCCTTATCAAAATAAATGATTTGGTTAAATTTTAGATAAAGATAAAAATTATTTCGTTAATTTACAATTTAACCAAGTATTTTTGAATACTTTTAAAAATACACCCTATGGTTTTATAATTAAATTTTAATTAAATAGCTTAATTTTGAAATATTAAATTTAAGAACCCTAGTATTTTAAAAGGTTTAATAAATCCATAAAGGGTTTAAATTTAATCAAATTAAAAGTTTAATTTATTAAAAGATTAAACACCCAGTATTTTAAAAGTTTAAAATACACCCTTATACTATTATAGAATTAAAAGTTATATATATATATATATATATATAAAAGAAAATTCAGTCTTACCGTTAGTAGGTCTCATTCATGAAGCTGGTCTATAAAGGGTGTTTAAGGAAGCCGCATGTAAAATGACCGCCATTGAGTATCCATTCTTACCCACCGCACCCTTGACTAGTGTAGGGTCGTTAGCCGAATGGGTAGGATAGGTCACTAATCACTCATTAAAAGTATAATCACATAGAGTAACTAAACCTTTTCTAAAATCTCATTCTTAGTTACTTTAGGAAAATATGATTTTGATGCTAACTCGTGAAACTGCACATTGCACCTTATTGGTCGTTAGTGGAGCCTGTGGTGTTAACCGGCACACTAATATGGGACCAATATTTTTGGCAATGGGTGTCTCGTAAATTATCATTGATCAATGGAGCATCTGTGGTTAACCAACACATTGATTGGGTGATAAATTACATCGAGAGTACCAAGCTAATTTGCATGGTTATTCACATCTCGTTTGTGATCCTCGATATCCCAGTCATAAAGTGAGAGCATAATCAAGATTAAACATGGCATTGAATATTTCACTGAATCTCAAAAGATCTAGGAGTTTCATTAGATTGATATTGGTAAATGCTTACCTACCTAAAATAGATTCGAATTTGATTACGGCATCCCTCTTCAAAATTTGAATCGAAAATATGGATCTTGGCTTTAATTTAAATTTTGGGTTAATAATTAAGGATTAAATAAATCAACTAACTTGATTTTTTTCTCCTTTTATAGATGTCAAGTTCAGACAACTATGGTCTTCATCATTGTAATGTCCCTTTTTTCAAGGCCAAAAATTTCATTTTTAATTAAGTAACTTATAAAATAGTTTACCCAAAACATTGCCAATATCATATCAATTTATAAATTGTAACAACGTGTCTCAAAACCATATCATCAATATTAGTAAAAATCATAGTACAATCCCAGAAAAACTCAATGCGGAAATCATGTGTGTGTGTGATGCGTTGCTACACCGTCGGCTCCTTCCCCTTCCCTTTGACTCGCCGAGTTGGTCCACCAACTCGTCGAGTCCTTCTTCCTCCAAAATGATTCAACCCTCGACTCTACTCGTCGATTCTAGCAACAACTCGACGGGTTCTCCTTCAACCATAATATCGGGACCATATTCAACCGACTCGCCGAGTTCACCCTTGAACTCATCGAGTTCATCTCCCTCAAAAGAATGTGTTCAGTCTATGACTCACCGGGTTGTATGAACAACTCTTCGAGTCCATCTTCATGGGTTGGGAGATTGCCTTGGACTCGCCGAGTTTGCTCATACACTCATCAAGTCCCGTGATTTCTAGGTCTATAATCACGTCCATCTTTGTTGAGTCCTCTTCTAGACTCAACCAGACTCCTCAAAACAGCAAAGGTCGGGGAACCATTGGCCGACTCGCCGAGTCCCAAGAACAACTCGCCGAGTCCATTAAGTTCATGTCCATAAACTCGATTTCTGTTGGGCTTATCTCATCCAAAGGGTAGATCTGACCTCTTAGGGTCGATATAACCCGTAAAGTCACGGACTTTACGTCAATGCATGGGTCTTTAAGCTCAAAAGGACCAAAAATGACACCTACAAGATGCATGGGGCTCTCATGGCCATGGAGTTGGCACATTTATGCCATGAGACCCTTGCAAAGTCCAAGATCTGAAGCCATATCTCCACATTACACCCCACAACCTGGAAATGGCTGAAGTTGATTAAACACATGGAAAGTCAATATTGAAGCTTTTTAGTTTAAATGAGCTGGAGATGGAACACAATCTATGGATCTTCTAGCTTCAACTGGAACTCCCAAGCTCCTTTCTTCTTCTCAAGCTTCACAACTACCAAAAGAAATGCACAAAAAATGGCTTAAGAGCACTCAACCAAGGCTAGGGTTTCAGTTTATGGTCTTCTGGAAGTGTGAGGGACGATGGAGGCTGATATGGGAGGAGATAAGTTGTTTAAATAGGGTGCAAACCCACAAATTTAGGGTTTCATTCAGACAGCTCCAACTCGCCGAGTCGGTCTCCCGAATCATCGAGTAGGTCACTTAAACCCTCGATGAATGACGAGTCTACTCGACGAGTTGGGCCTCCAACTCGTCGAGTCCCAGAGTAAAGCATGAAGTTTTCTTGAATTAAATATGTACCAGGAATCAGGTGTTACAAATCTCCCCCGCTTATTTTAGACTTCGTCCTCGAAGGCTGTTGTTGGGTCCTGGAAGAGCTCGGGGTAGTGCTCCCTCATCTTGTTCTCCGACTCCCAGGTCCATTCTGAGCCCTTGCGGTGCTGCTACTGCACCTTTACTAGCTCCACCCTCTTGTTCCTCAGATCCTTCGACTTCCGGTCGAGGATCGCCACAGGCCGCTCAATGTAGTTCAGGTTGTCATCCACCTAAATATCCTCCAAGGGCACCACGGCCGAGTTGTCCACCAGGCACTTCCGCAACTGGGAGACGTGGAACGTACTGTGAATATAATTGAGTTCGGCCTGTAGGTTCAACCGATATGCCACCTTACTCACCTGGGTTACTACCCTGAATGGTCCAATATACTGTTGGATTAGTGTCTAAGTCCATAACTATTTTGGTATGCACTTGACCCGATGGTGCATGGTCCTTTTGGGTTGCCTTCACCAAAGCAACTTGATAGGATGAATTATGGAGAGAAAGGATTAAATATGATTTATTAATATATTATGAGAATAATATATTAAAGGAGAAATCATATTGTTTAATTAATATTAGTCAAGAATTAATAAGAATTAAGTTTGTGACTAAAAGAGATTAATTAAACTTAAGGGACTGGAATTGTAATTATAAGATAATTGCAATTGGGCTATGGATTGCCTTATATTATAAGGTTGGACGAATTCTATGGGGAAACCCATTAGAAATCGTCCAAGGCTTTGTAAGGAAGGAGTCCATGGGTTGCTTAGGGCTTAAGCATCCAAAATAGGGTTTCCTTGTTAGATAACCCTAATAGCCTCACTATATATAGAACCCTTATGCTCCAAAAACGTGGTGAACTAGTTCTCTAGGGTTTCCACACGTTTTTGAGAGCCCCCTTCTCTTCTCTTCTTCATCCTCTTGCTCTTGGTGTTTGTGACCATTAGAGGAGTAACATTTGTGACTCTAAGCTTTCTAAAGTCAATACAAGAAGGATTTGGGATTGTTATTGCTACATAAAAATCAAGGAATGATCAAAACCCTAATTATATGTTATATTGATTATCATATGCTAGATATAGGGTTTATAGTCTTGGATGAATTGCATGTACAATAGAGAAACCTAGATCCAAGCTTTAGGGTTTGCATGAGCACATAGGATGTCTTTTGGCTAAAACCCATCATATACTTGGGGCACAGCTTGCCCCGCTTCCTGAATTGAATGACACCCTTCCAAGGCGACACTTTTAGGAGTACCATATCCCTGACCTGGAACTCCAAGTCTGATCGACGCTTGTCGGCATAACTTTTCTGCCGACTCTGAGTGGTCTAAAGCATGCTCAGAACCGTCTAGACCCTCTCTGTAGTCTTGGGTACCACTTGGGTACTTCCCATGACCCTCTAACCAACCTCACCCCAGGATATCGGGGTTCTGCACTTCCTCCCATACAACATCTCGAAAGGAGGAAAGTCAATACTCGCTTGATAATTGTTATTATATGAGAACTCAGCCAAAGGAAGGTAAGTATCCCAACTACCTCCGAAATCGAAAACACATGCCTGCAGCGTGTCCTCCAGAGTCTAGACGGTCTGCTCACTCTGACCATCCGTCTGCGGGTGAAAAGCATTGCTGAAGTGCAGACGAGTACCCAACTCATCGTGAAACTTCTTCCAGAATCTGGAAGTAAACCGCACGTCTCGGTCCGAAATCACTGTGACTGGCACTCCGTGCCGAGCTACTACCTCTCGAATGTAGATATCAGCCAACTTCTCGTTTGATATTCTCTCCTAGATTGGTATGAAATGGAATTCTTGGTCAACCGATCCATGATGACCCAAATCGAATCCACTCCTCGTGCAGTCCTGGGAAGCTTTTTGATGAAGTCCATAGTAATATCTTCCCATTTCCACATGGGAATGTCCAACGGCTGCGTCTTTCCGTGAGGCCTCTGGTGCTCATCCTTGACCTTTCTGCAGGTCAAGCACCTCTCGACATACCAGGCGACGTCCCGCTTCATGCAAGGCCACCAGTAGTCGGGTCGAAGATCTCTGTACATCTTCGTCGCCCTGGGATGGATAGAAAACCAGGATTTGTGCGCCTCCTCCATCAATACCTGGCACACACCTCCATGATATGGGACCCACATCCTACGGGTGAAGACTCAACAATCCACGACTGTCATAGTCGAAGGAGGAAACCTAACCATAATATGCTCGCTCTTATGGTGTTCCTCCTTCATGGCCTCCTGCGGGGCCTCCCGAATCCGCTCCAACAGCGGAGTCACAACCGTCATCCTCATACAGATATCCCTGATCGGTGTTGCCTTGCGGCTAAGCGCGTCGGCCACGACATTGGCCTTCCCTGGGTGGTAGAGGATCTCACAATCATAATCCTTTACCACGTCAAGCCATCGACGCTGCCTCATATTCTGATTTGGCTGATCCATGAGATACCTCAGGCTCTTGTTGTCCGTGTAAATGGTACAATGAACCCCATAGAGGTAATGACGCCAAATCTTGATGGCGAAAACAATATCCCCTAGCTCCAAATCATGCGTCGGATAGTTCGCCTCGTGAGGCTTCAGCTGCCTCGAAGCGTAAGCGACAACATGCCCTCTCTTCATCAGTACCGCGTGCAAACCCGATATGGATGCATCACAATATACTACAAAATCCTCCATGCCCTCCAAAAGGGCTAAGATTGGTGCCTCGAACAATCTTTGTCTCAACGTCTCAAATGCGGCCAGCTTCTCAGGCCGCCAGCGAAAGACCACGACTTTCCTTGTCAGCCGGGTCAGGGGACGACTATCTTGGAGAAGTCCTGAATGAATCTCTGATAATATCCTGCCAGTCCCAGAAAGCTCTGAATCTCAGATGGAGACCTCGGAACCTCCCACCTCATCACATCCTCCACCTTGGCCGAGTCAACCGAAATCCCGTTCTGGTTGACAAGGTGCCCAAGAAACTGCACCTCGCACAACCATAACTCGCACTTTGAGAACTTTGCATAAAATCTCTCCCTCCTTAAAGTATCCAAAACCTCCCGCAAGTGCTCCTCATTTTGCTCCTGTGTCTTGCATTAAACCAAGATGTCGTCAATGAAAACAATCACAGACCTATCCAACATCGGTCTACACACGCGGTTCATGAGATCCATGAACGCGACAGGAGCATTGGTGAGCCCCACATGCATCATTACGAACTTATAGTGACCATATCGCATCCAAAAAGCAGTCTTCTGCACATCCTCCTCTTTGACCCTCATCTAATGATAACCCGAACGCAAATCAATCTTGGAGAACCAAGATTCTCCCGGAAGCTAGTCAAAGAGATCATCAATCCTCAGGAGTGGGTAACGGTTCTTCACCGTTACCTTATTCAGCTCCCGGTAATTTATACACATCCAATGCGGTCTGTCCTTCTTCTTCACAAATAAAATCGGGCCTCCCCAGGGTGAACTGCTCGGTATAATGAATCCCTTGTCTAACAGCTCATGCAGCTGTGTAGACAACTCCTGCATCTCAGGAGGAGCCAACCGATACAGTGCCTTGGCAATCGGAGCCGCACCAGGGACTAGGTCGATCCTGAACTCTACCTGCCTCTCCGAAGGTATTCCAGGCAACTCCTATGGAAATACATCCGCGAACTCTCGTACCACTGGCACATCAGTCACCGTTGCCATACCCGCCTCCTGGGTATCTAAGACATAGGCGACATACCCTGCGAACCCCTGCTGGAGATAGCGCCTAGCTCTCGTTGTTGAACATAAAGCTGGTCCTTGCTATGGCCTCTCGCGCTGAATTACTAGCTCTCCCCCACTAGGGGTCCTGATCCGCACCAACTGTTGCGCGCAGTCGATCACCGCCCCATTAGGGCTTAGCCAATCCATGCCTATAATAACCTTGTTCCCCCACAAAGGTATGGGAACCAAGTGTACCAGGTAGCGCTCCTCGTCTGCAATCTCGACCTCTAGAGGGCAATCCAACATGCCCGAGGACTCAGGAAACCTCTTGCTAAGTGCGAGAGACACAAACGATCGGGTAGCACCCAAATCAAACAACACCTGAACTGGAATACCGTTCACATGGAACGATCCTAAACAGAGCACATAACATATCAAAATCACAGCGACATAATATAAAAGTTTTAGAGAGAAGAAATCATACCCGTGCCTCCTCGGCTGTCAACTGAAATGCTCAGCTCTGCACCACTGGAGCCTCTGTCTTGACCTTCTGGCCATCCACAACTCGTGTTATCGCTGGAGTCGGCGCTACCACCGGCGCTGCTGACAACCTAGGGCAGTTTGGCTTTTTTCTGGCTCCTCTGATTGCAATAGAAGCAAATCAGGTCTGATGTCTGAACTGTGGGGGCGGGGAAGTACAATCCCTGCCAAAGTGTCCTGTCTTGCCGCACTTGTAGCAGCCTGATGATCCCACTCTACAAGCTCCCCCATGCAGCTTATCGCATTTCCTGCAGCGGCTCTGGCCCGGCAGGACCTTCGACCTAATGCCAGATCCCTTGGGTTTCTTCCCCGAAACCCCTGTAAACTAATCATTCTTTGCCTTCCTCTTCCTGAGGTGCTCCAAATCAATCTCCCTCTCCTGCGCCCTGGCAATCATGGACTTTAGGGTCGGGCAAGTTGAATAGCTGACATACTCCTGGATATCAGCCCTCACCATATCATGGTAGCAGGTCTTCCGCATCTCCTCATCCCCCGCATACTGAGGTACCAACAAGGCCCTCTCCCTGAACTTGGCAGTGATCTCTGCCACTGTCTCGGTCGTCTGTCTCATGTCAAGAAACTCCTTGGTCAGCTGCTGAAGCTCCACAGCTGGCGCAAACTCATCCCTGAACCTGGTCACGAAATCTGACCAAGTCCTAGCCTCGATGGTTGGGGCTCTCAGTAAGTCACCGACTGACTCCCACCAATCCCTAGCTCTATCCCTCACACATCCTGCTGCAAAGCAGACCTTCGACCCCTCCGGGCAGATGCTCGTCAACTGCGCAGACTCAATGTCTGTGATCCATCTGCTGGCAGCAATGGGGTCCTTCACCCTGTGAAAGTCCGGCTCACCACTCCCCCGGAAGTCCTTGAAGTATAGTGTGCGTGTACCCTCCTAGCTAGACGCCAAATCACTCCTGAATATTTGGAGGCGATCCTCTATTAGCTCAATTATCCCCTCCTTTATTGACCTAAAAATGACCGTGGTCGCCTCAAGGATACCTCTCGTGATCTCAGACACAATGAACTCGTGCAACCCGTCATCAACCTGCTCGGATCCCGCACCCGAGCCTGATCCTGATCCTAACCTTGATCATGAACCTCCTGCTCCGTGTCGCATAATCGCCATACTGAAAATAAACACATAAACATCAAGATCATACATAATCTCGAGAGGTCTTCCACTCTCTCCAAGTTTCCTGGTTCCATCATGGCCCTCCTTGGTTCGAGTACGGATCCTCTGCTTCCATTAGTACGGGCCCATACTACCTTCCTCATATATTCGTACTTTCCTCAATGATTGCTTCAACTTCACCAAGTCCCTTTACCAACATTGTTTTCCAACTAATCTCATCCTAGGCTTTCCTAGAACACCCTCCGACCTACTCTCTGTCATCAGCTGCACTAGGAGTCCCTACCACCTTTTCCTAACTAGCTTGCGAATACTGTTACACATTCTCTTACTAGTTAGTTAAAGCTAACCAGAACCCTTATGGCACAAAGCAAACAACATTTGTGCATTGAGTGACCAAATCAAGCATAACCTAATTAGGCTTTCATACTGTTGAATAACAGCCCTAGAATACAGCTCAATAAGCTCATACAACAGGCATATAAGGTATCCTTCCTAGATCCTTAGTTCAATTCTAGCATGCAGTTCTCAGAATCATATAACAGGCATACAAGGCATCTTCCTAGATCCTTAGCCCTAATCTAGCATGCAGTTCTCGTAATCATATCATATAACATAACGTAACAAGTATGGGTATCTTGGGGAAAACTTACCTGAGCTCAGCCGGTCGCACGCATCACACACCTCGTTCTTTCTCAAAATTCTTTAACTTAGATTTTAGAAAACTATTTTCTTGTAAAAATCCTTCAATCCCTCGATTTGAGTCCAAACACCCCCGAAGGTGTGTCCGAATCCTCAAACCAACGCTCTGATACCAACTTGTAACGTCCCAATATTCAAGGCCAAAATTTTCGTTTTTAATTAACTTATAAAGTAGTTTACCAAAAACATTGCCAATGTCATATCAATTTATAAACCGAAACAACGTGTCTCAAAACCATATCATCAATAGTAGTCAAAATCAGAGAACAGTCCCAGAAAAACTCAATGTGGAAATCATGTGTGTGCGATGCGCTGCTACACCGTCGGCTCCTTCCCCTTCGATAAAAAGGCACCTGAAACCAAAACAGAAACTGTAAGCACAAAGCTTAGTGAGTTTCCCCCATCATATTGCATACCATACAATTATACATGTTGCCGGGCGATTCTGGGGTGCCCGACCTACCCATGTCAAGCCATTCTGGGGTGCTGACTACCTGTGTCAAGCCATTCTGGGGTGTTGACTACCCATGTCAGGCCATTCTAGGGTGCTTGCCTACCCTCCGGTCTATCTCACCCGGTCATGGGGACTATTTCACCCCTACCACTATCACATAATAACATATCATAAACATGTTGTCAAACATATTTGGGGTGTCCGAGCTACCCTTCAGTCCTAACAACCGATCGTGGCACTATTCCCCTCATACTACCACTATCACATAGAACATAACATACTTGCACATAGAACATATCAAGTAATAGCAAACTAGACAAGTATCACAAAGACAATCATCTCAACTGTAATCAACTACTAGTGGGTCGGCCTTGGTGCCTTAGACCCACTTCTACTGGAAGGTAACTCATCTTAATGTCGCATAGTGTCTATATTGTCCCCGGCATGAAAATCGACTTCCTCAACTCCTCAATCCCTACACGACAACTCTTCTAAGTCATCAATTTGTACTCACAACCCCTACAAGGGTCAACTCAAATACACGTCAAAGTCAACTTTGGTCAAAGTCAACCTCCAGTTGACTTGACTCGCCGAGTTGGTCCACCAAGTTGTCAAGTCCTTATTCCTCCATAATGATTCAACCCCCGACTCTACAAGTCGAGTCTAGCAACAACTCGACGGGTCCTCCTTCAACCATAATATCGGGACCATCTTTAACCGGCTCGCCGAGTTCACCCTTGAAATCATCTAGTTCATCTCCCTCAAAAGAATGTGTTCAGTATATGACTCACCGGGTTGTATGAACAACTCTTCGAGTCCATCTTCATGGGTTGGGAGATTTCCTTGGACTTGTCGAGTCCCATGATTTCCAGGTCTATAATCACGTCCGTATTTGTTGAGTCCTCTTCAAGACTCGACCAGACTCCTCAAAACAGCAAAGGTCGGGGAACCATTACCCGACTCACCGAGTCTCAAGAACAACTCGTCGAGCCGATTAATTCCATGTCCATAAACTCGATTTCTATTGGGTCATCTCATCCAAATGGTAGATCTGACCTCTTAGGGTCGATATAACTCATAAAGTCACGAACTTTACGTCCATGCATTGGTCTTTAAGCTCAAAAGGACCAAAAATGAGACCTACAAGATGCATGGGGCTCTCATGGCCTTAGAGTTGGCACCTTTACACCATGAGACCCTTCCAAAGTCCAAGATCTGAAGCCATATCTCCACATTACACCCCACAACCCAGAAATGGCTGAGAAATGCCCTAAAGATAACAAAATCCAAGCCCTAAAGTTGATTAAACAGATGGAAAGTCAAGATTGAAGCTTTTTACCTTAAATGAGTTGGAGATGGAACACAATCTCTGGATCTTCTAGCTTCACCTGGAACTCCTAAGCTCCTTTCTTTTTCTCAAGCTTCAAAACCACCAAAAAAATGCACAAAAAATGGCTTAAGAGCACTCAAACAAGGCTAGGGTTTCAGTTTAAGGTCTTCTGGAAGTGTAAGGGACGATGGAGGCTGATATGGGAGGAGATAAGTTGTTTAAATAGGGTGCAAACCCTCAAATTTAGGGTTTCTCTCAGACAGCTCCTACTCGCCGAGTCGGTCTCCCGACTCGTCAAGTAGGTCACTTAAACCCCCGATGAAAGACGAGTCTACTCGACAAGTTAGGCCTCCAACTTGTCGAGTCCTAGAGTAAAGCATGAAGTTTTCTTGAATTAAATACGTACCAGGAATCGGGTGTTACACTCCCACTGCACCTTAATCAGTCGCTCCTCCTTGTTCCTTAGGGTCTTAACTTTACTATCCAAAATTGCTATCATTTTCTCAATGTAGTTCAGGATAGCATCAACCTGAATGTCCTCTAAGGGTACCACCGCCGTCTCATCGGCTACATACTTCCTCAACTGAGACACGTGGAAGGAGTTATGAATCTGGCTCAACTCTGCAGGTAGCTCCAGCCGATAAGCTACCTTCCCCACTCTCAGGGTCTTTGTGGTGGACCTGACCAACGCACAACCAAGTGTACCTGATCCCCTAGTCCTTCACTTAACTCACCTTTGTATGTGAACAAGGAATTAGTCTTAATTTCCCAAAGATTAAGGTTCTCATTCATCATACAATACAAGTTGCATGATCCCAAGTTTCTATCCAATTGAAACTTGGACAATGAGAATATTTCCTTATTTGGTAAATTTAGACACTACCACAAACGAAAGAATCAAATCCATATTGCTAAAAATACAAACATCAATTTTCACATATGCCATTGCAAGGAAATATAAAATAAGATAAAATAAAAAAATTATTTATTTATATAATTGCAAAAAAAAACATTTACTTACAATGCAATTACAAATGAGAACTATGTTATTACAGATTTCTAAGCAATCTATCATAACTCTTAAGCAGCAACTCAAAAATCCAATAATCGAACCATGCGATCGAAATCCATCTCTTCGCGATCAGACTCTACGTGCCTTTCCTTTAAGCTTCCTTTGATCCTACAAAACATCAAAATGTAATCTTATCACATCATGTATTAAGAATCTACCAATAGGAACTACATAGAGTTACATAGTTGACTTACCTGAAGTAGAACCATGCAATTTGATTCTACCATCTCTTAGATCTCTCAGGTAGTCAGGGCAGCTTCGCAACCAATGCCCCTTCTTTTGACAATAGAACATATGGACTCTTTGGGAATGGTACACAGGACAATCTCAGACTTAGCCTTTCCCTTTCCCTTAGAAAGACAAATCTTTTCTGAACTTCCAATGTTTCCATTGTCAATGTCCATGGAAGTTTGGGAAGTAGATCTTCTAATCAAATTTGTTTTACCAGTGTGCCAAATCATTGCAGACTCATCAGCAATAAGCAAATAGGTAAGATCAATAAGGGTCACGTCGCAGTCTGTCATATAGTAGTCTTTAACAAACTGACTATAGGACTCGAGAAGTGACTGAAGAACCAAGTCAACAACCAACTTTCTTGAGAAATTGACTCATAACATTCCCAACCTATCAATGTGTGACTTCATCTCCAAGACATGTGCACACACAGATCTTCCATCTTCATGTTTTCTCGCCAATAGGGTCTGAGTGACCTTGAACTTTTCAAGTCTTCGAACATGTGGGTCAGGGAGAATAATTGGAGGAGGTGGAGGAAGTGAAGTATGATATTGTGGAATATCATCTTCATGTGGAAAGCCTTTTCCAACAGATTCGGGAAGACCATAGTTGTCTAACCTAGACATCTATAAAGGGAGAAATTCAAGTTAGTTGATTTGAGTCCTTAATATAACACCCAAAACGAAATATTAATGCTAGGACCAAACACAATATTTTACAATTGCAAAAAGGGACGTCGTAATACAATTGCAAAATATTTGAAGGTAGGTAAATGATGCTTCACCAATTTCCACCATGAAAAACGAAATAGATTATTAAGTTTCAATTGGATTGAAATTCCTAGATCCTTTGAGATTCATTGAACTTTTCAATGGCATGTTAAAATCTCGATTTTGCCCTTCAAGTTTGTGACTGGGATGTCGGGGATCACAAACAAGGTGTGAATAACCATGCAAATTAGCTTGGTACACTCAATGTTACAAATCACCTAATCAATGTGCCGGTTAACAACACACGCTCCATTGATCTATGATTAACATCAAGCTACCCTTTGCCACACATTGTCAGTCTCATATTAGTGTGTTGGTTAACCATACATGCTCCACTAACGACTTAACAAGGTGCAAAGTGTAATTTCATGCATTAGCACCATTTTCACATTTTCCTAAAGTAACTAAGATTGTGAATTTAATAAAAGTTTAGTTACTTTATGTTTATCATTATACTTTTAATGAGGGAGAATTAATGTCCTATCCTACCTATTCGGCTAACGACCCTCCACCAGTCAAGGAAGCGGTGGGTGAGAGTGGACACCCATTAAACCACCATTTTATAAGCAATAACCTTATACCCCCCCCCCCCCTTATAGATCAGCTTCGTGAATGAGGCATACTAACGGTAAGACTGACTTATCTTATATATATATATATATATATATATATATATATATATATATATATATATATATATATATATATATATATATATGAAACTTATAATATTATAAAGTATAAGGGTTGAATTTTAACTTTTAAAACTCTAGGGTTTGGAATTAAAGTTTCATTAGTGAGAATTTAAAAATTCCCAAACTTGAGGGCAAGTTTTAAAACTTGTCAAAACTCTTCATATCCATAACTTATGAGTTTAATGTGAGTTTTAGGAAAAGACTCTTGATTTTCCATAACTTGAGGACAAGTTATGGAGTTCATTAAAACATTTATGATAAGACTTTTCATGCTCCATAACTTGAGGACAAGTTATGGATGTTGGAATAGTGTCTAAGGCTGCAACTATATTAGGCAAGTATTTGATCCGATTGTGCATGGTCCTTTTGGGTTGCCTTCACCATAGCAACTTGACAGGATGATTTATTATGAGAGAATAAATATTATTAATATATTATGAGAATAATATAAGGAATAATAATATTGTTATTTGATTAATATAAGTCATAAATTAATTAGTATTAATTTGGTGACTTAAAGAGATTAATTAAATAAGAGGGTATAAACTGTCAATTGTTTGATAGTTACACTTTAGACTGTAAATCCTTAAGGGATAAGGGATGGACGGATTCTAGGGCCTAGGATAGCTCAAAATCATCCAAGGCTTATCTAAGGTAAGGATTTGGATTGCTTTAAGGAAAGATTATCCAACTAGGGTTTAAAGGTGAAACCCTAAGGAGTCTACAAGTATAAATAGATCCCTTGAGCAAGGGAAATCGGCATCACTTTAAAAAGAAGAGAACCCTTGGCCGATTTCTTCCTAACCTCTCTCTCAAATCATCCTCTTTGCTAGTTGGTGTTTGTAAGCCATTAGAGGAGTGACAATTGTGACTCTAGAGCTCCAAGACAACAAGATCAAACAAGAGATTCAAAGGTAAACTTCTAGATCTGATTTTGTATTGTTCTTATACCTAATTAGTTATTAGAAGTCTTGGATTCAAAGCATGTTTAATTAGAAAGCCTAGATCCAAGCATTAGGGTTTTGCATGCGCACATAGGAAAGTTCTTATGGCTAAAACTCATTAGTGGTATCAGAGCCTAGATTGGTTTCTATTAAATTGTTGCTTGTTTGTTTGAATCTTGTTTGCAAAATTCGAATTTTGTGTCTCTATGTCATGAACTTGACGAGTCCCATGGCGGACTCGACGAGTTGGCCTGACTCGACGAGTCCAGTTGGGAACTCGACGAGTTCGAGCGTCAGGAAGGGCCAGATTCGGGATTTTTTCATATTTATCTTATGGAAACTTGCCTTTATCATATTAGATCAACCTTAATCCGATTTTCTGATATATATGACTATAATCTTGATCTAATTAAAGATATTTATCAACTAATAAAATATTTAATTTCCTTATGTGATAATTAATTAATTATTTTGATTAAATTGGTAATTATCTTGCAAGAAATCTTTAAATAAATCAAATATGGATAATTATGGAATTAATTGTTAATAAAGATTATTTGTTATTTGATCCTCCATGTTTTAAATGTTTAAAACTTGTCCTCAAGTTTTGAAATTTATGTTTTGTGATTAAAAGTTTTTTTAATTTAGGAAATTTAAATTTCAAACACTAGAATTTTACAAGTTTAAAATACAACCCTATACTAATATATTATTACAAGATTAATATATATATATATATATATATATATATATATATATATATATATATATATATATATATGTACAACTAAAATGCTAGTCTTACCGTTACTAAGCCTCATTCACGAAGCCGATCTATAAGGTGGGTATAAGGTTGCAGCCTATAAAATGGCGCTTAATGGGTGTACACTCACACCCACCGCTTGCTTGATCGGTGGAGGGTCGTTAGCTGAATGGGTAGGATAGGGCAACCTCATCCTCTCATTAAAAGTATAAGATGAAATACAAATTAACTACACATTTTTTTAAAATTTCCCAATCTTAGTTACTTTAGGAACGTGAATTGGTGCAATCCCATGAAATTACACTTTGCACCCTTGCTAAGAAGTTAGTGGAGCGTGTGTGGTTTACCGGCACACTAATTGGTTCTAAGCAAAGGTGGCAAAGGGTGATTCGTTGTTTACCATAGTTCGATGGAGCGTGTGTGGTTTACCGGCACATCGAATAGGTGATCGTTACAATGAAGGCACCATGTGAATTTGCATGGTAATTCACACCCGCTTTGTGATCCTCGGTATCCCAGTCACAAACAAGAGGGGCATATCGAGATTTAAACATGCCATTGAATAGTTTCAATGAATCTCATCCAAACCTAGGAATTCTCAATACATTTAGGACTTAAAGTTATGTTTTTATGGTGGAGAATTAGTGAATCGTCATTCACTTACCTTCATATTATTTGCATGTTAGATTACGGCATCCCTTTTCTAATATGTAAATATTGTTGTTGGATCCTAGCCCTAATTTTTCTTATTGGGTGATAATTAGGGATTCATATTCTAATCTATCTTTGTCCTTTCTATTTGTAGATGTCGAACGCAAACAACGCTGCTGCTAGTTCTTTCACATTTATGAGCCTTTATCAAAAGGTCACTTTCAATGGGACGAACTTTAGCGAATGGATAAGATACATTCGCACCATTGCTCGCTATGAGGATAAGGAGTATGTCCTCGATGAGAAGCTCGAGAAAATCAACCCTAAAATCGCTACTCAGGCTGAAATGACCGCTTTTGAAACTCATGAGCGCGATGCAACGAAGGTACATTGCATCATGATAGCCACCATGAACTCCGAATTCCAAAAGTCCTATGAGGACATGTACCCGTACGAGATGCATCAAGACTTATTGGAGAGATACCACCAAAACGCGAGACAAGAGCGTTATGAGATTTTCACTAACATGATTTCCGCTAAGATGGGTCATGGAGAGTCTCTTACCGTGCACCTGCAAAAGATGCAAAGGTATGTCAACCGCCTTCGCAAGTTGAATGTTGACTTTGGGGAAGACTTGGCGATCGACATGGTGCTTCACTCTTTGCCTCCGAGCTACAATCAATTTAGGATGACCTACCACATGAAAAAAGAGGAGGTCACCCTAAGCAAACTCCAAGGTCTCTTGAGGGTCGCTGAGAGCAACTTCAAGGACAAGTCTGTTGCACCAACACCCAATCCGCCCGCTGCTCCTGTCTTGGCTATTGTACAAGGAAAGGGAAAGAAGAGGAAGGCTTCGTCTAAGAACTATCGTAAGGTTAAAGCCCGAGATGGTGCCTCTTCTAGTGGGACCGAAGTTGATCCTGCTAAACCCTGCCCTAACCCGAAGGAGGCAAAGTGCCACCACTGCCACAAGATAGGAAATTGGAAGAGAAGCTGCCCAGAGTACCTGCAAGCCATCAAGGAAGGAAAGATCAAGCCGTCTTTCGCAGGTATATACACAATTAAATCTAACGATTCTAATCATGTTATTTCTTGGGTTCTTGATACCGGTTGTGGTTATCACATTTTTTCTAATGTGCAGGGACTAAGAAGAAGTAGGGATGTGGAGCAAGGAAGGATCAATCTAATCATGGGGAACAGAAGATCGTCGCCTGTGACCAAGATTGGAGTGTATTCTTTAGTGCTTAGGAATAATTTATGTTTAGATTTGAACAACTGTTGCTATTCGCCAGAAATGGCTAGAAACATCATTTCATTTCATGGTTTGTTTAGACAAGGTTTTAGATTTTCTTTTAATAATGAGAATGGTTCTATTTTGGCTTATCTAAATGGTGTCTTTTATTTTGAAGCTATACCATGTAATGGAATTTATGAAACTGTTATGATTGTTGATAACTTAGGAAATGATGTTTTAAACATAGATTCTTCAAATAGTATGGATAGAGCATCCTTGTGGCATTATCGTCTTGGACATGTCAACAAGAAACACATAGCCCAACTCCAAAAGGATGGAGTGTTGGAGTCATTCGACCTTAGGGAAGGTGACACGTGCGAGTATTGTTTGCTTGGAAAGATGACTAAATCGCCCTTCACGAGTACGTGTGAAAGGGGTGAGGGTCTATTGGACCTAATACATATCGATGTATGTGGACCGTTTAGATCAACCACGAAGGATGGGAACCGCTACTACGTGACTTTTACCAATGACTATAGTAGATATAGGTATATCTATTTGATCAAGCAAAAGTCAGAAACTTTTGAAAAGTTCAAAGAGTTCAAGAATGAAGTGGAGAATCAATTGGGCAGGAAAATCAAGATGCTTCGATCCGATCGAGGAGGAGACTACCTAAGTCTTGAATTCCACGATTATCTCAAGGAGTGTGGAATAGTTTCACAATTGACGCCACCTAGGACACCACAATTGAATGGTGTGGCAGAAAGGCGTAATCGAACCTTATTGGATATGGTTCGCTCTATGATGAGTCGTGCTTCACTACCTATCTCTTTTTGGGGGTATGCCTTAGAGATTGCTGCCCATATCCTTAACCGAGTCCCTACTAAGAAGGTTGCCAAAACACCTCACGAGATGTGGACAGGGAAAGCTCCCTCGTTGGCACATATCACGGTTTGGGGTTGCGAGGCTTTCGTAAGACGAGATACTCATGACAAGCTCAAACCTCGTAGTTAGCGATGTATTTTCATCGGCTACCCGCAAAAATCCTTTGGATATCTCTTGTATAGACCGAAGGATAATGTTGTCTTTGTTGCAAGGAGAGGGGTTTTCCGAGAGCGAGAAATCATAGGCCAAGGAGACAGTGGGAGGCAAATCGAACTTGAATAGATTCAAGAATCGATAGATGAAGGAACCTCTACCGCTGGCACTCAACCCGAGGAGGAAACTCCGGTTGAACCGATTGACGAGTCCTTACCTCTTAGACGTTCCGATAGAGTTAGAGTTCAACCCCAGTTTTATGGTTTTCATATTACTACCGAAGGGGATACGTATATTAGTGATGGTACACTAATAAATCTTGATGAACCTAATAGCTATGAGGAAGCCATGGCAGGCCTGGAGTTTGTGAAATGGAAGGAGGCAATGGATAGCGAGATCCAATCCATGTATGATAACCAAGTTTGGAATTTGGTTGATAATGTGCCCGGACGTAAGACTGTTGGGTGCAAATGGATCTTCAAGAAGAAGACCGACATGGATGGAAACATACACACATATAAGGCGTGATTGGTCGCGAAGGGCTTTACTCAAACTCCCGGAGTTGACTATGACGAGACCTTCTCACCAGTTGTGAAGATAAAATCTATTAGAGTGATGCTAGCAATTGCCGCATTTCATGATTATGAGATTTGGCAAATGGATGTCAAGACCGCTTTCCTTAACGGAAAGTTGGCTGAGGATGTTTACATGGCTCAGCCAGAGGGGTTTGTGGATCCGAAGCATCCAAATAAAGTGTGTAAGCTTGAGAAGTCCATTTATGGACTTAAGCAAGCGTCTCGCAGATGGAATCTTTGCTTCGATGAGAAAGTCAAAGAGTTTGGATTTGTACAAAGCGAAGATGAATCTTGTGTATATGTCAAAGCCAGTGGGAGTATATTAAGCTTCCTCGTTCTATATTTCGATGACATATTACTCATAGGAAACGACATCCTGACTCTGCAGGAGGTTAAGTCTTGGCTCGGGAAGTGCTTCGCTATGAAGGACCTCGGAGAGGCTTCTTACATTTTAGGAATAAGGATAGTAAGAGAGAGAAATAAGAGACTGATAGGACTTAGTCAGAACACTTACTTAGAGAAAGTACTAAAACGTTTTAGTATGGAAAACTCGAAGAAGGGAGAATTACCGATACAAAGTAATGCCAAGTTGAGTAAGACTCAAAGTCCGAGTACCGAAGTTGAAATAGCATAAATGAGCCAAGTACCATACGCTTCCGCAGTTGGCTCAATCATGTACTCTATGACATGTACTCGCCCTGATGTAGCTTTTGCTTTGAGCATGGTTAGCAGATATCAAGGGAATCCTGGCAGAGCCCATTGGATTGCGGTTAAGAATATCCTTAAGTGCCTTCGGAGGACGAAGGAATGGTTCTTAGTCCTCGGAGGGAGTGATGACTTGAAGGTGCGAGGTTATAGTGACGCCAGCTTTCAGACCGACAGGGACAACTACCGTTCGCAGTTGGGCTGGGTCTTTACCCTGAATGGAGGAGCAGTGACTTGGAAAAGTTCCAAGCAGGAAACTGTAGCTGATTCAATGTGCGAATCAGAATACATTGCAGCGAGCGAAGCGTCGAAGGAGGCAATATGGCTGAAGAACTTCATCGGTGATCTTGGAGTTGTACCTGCCATAAAGGAGCCCATGGAGATTTTCTGTGATAATGAAGGAGCGATTGCCTTGACCAAGGAACCGAGGGATCATGGTAGATCTAGACATATCGACAGAAAATATCACTTTATTAGACATCGTGTAGAAGAAGGACAACTCGTAGTGAAGAGGATATCATCAGAAGATAACCCAGCAGATCCGCTTACGAAGGGACTGAGTAGGGTTAAGCACTTGCAGCATGCTAGGAGTATTGGGCTGAAGGATGATATTAGCATAGATTAGATAGTATTAGAAACATGTAATAGATAAATGTAATTAACATTTGATGATTAAATAAAGGAGTTTTATTTATGAGTAATGTTACTATCTTATGTTAATTGTTTAACTATTGTTTCACTTTGCATGTTTTGACTTCCAGAATAATTGAGTTTATTAAGAATAATCAAATTATTCAAATTGTCCACAATCGTTCATATGTTGGAAGTAGATATGAATGAAGATTGTCATGAATTGGTTCGTAGATTGTCTAAATGGTATTAGACATAGCAAAGGGTTGTTGCGACGTTCATGAGTGCTTATGAACTGGTTTTGAGCATTGGAACAAACCCGTGCTTGCTGGAATCACCTTATGGAATATGATATAAAAGGGTGATCGCAAGATAAATTATTCTCAAAAGTCCATCCTATCAAATTGTACTGGTGAAGGCAACCCAAAAGGACCATTCTACAATAGGGTCAAGTACATCCCAAATATAGTTATGGGCTTAGACACCAAATCCAACAATAAGAGCTCAAAGGGAAGCATACCAATACTGGAATGGTGGTTGTTATAATAAAACTCAACCAAGGGCAAGTAGGTGTCCCAACTTCCTCCGAAGTCCATAACACATGCTCGCAGTATGTCCTCAAGCGTCTGAATCGTCTGCTCACTTTTCCCGTCAGTCTGTGGGTGGGATACCTCATCTCATGAGGCTTCAACTGTCTCGATGCATATGCTATCACATGCCCCCTCTGCATTAACACCGCACCCAACCCTGATATAAATGCATCACAGTAAACTACAAAGTCCTCCACTCCCTCGGGAAGGGCTAACACTGGAGCTTCGCATAATCTCCATCGAAGAGTCTTAAATAAGGTCTGCTGCTCGGGCCCGTAGGAAAAAGTAACACCCTTTCGGCTCAATCTGGTAAGAGGAACATCAATCTTGGAGAAATATCTGATAAATCTCCGATAGTAGCCGGCCAAACCCAGAAAACTCCTAATCTCGGATGGGGATCTCGGCACCTCCCATCTCATAACTGCCTCAATCTTGGCCGAGTCGAACAATATCCCATTATGATTAACGAGATGTCCCAGGAGCTAGACCTCTCGTAACCAGAAATCACACTTGGAGAATTTGGCATAAAGCCTCTCAGCCTTCAATACTCCAATAATCTCTCGTAGATGCTCCTCGTGCTACTCTATGGACCTCGAGTACACCAGAATATCATTGATGAACACGATCACCGATCGATCCAACATGGGCCTGCACACCCGGTTCATGAGATCCATGAACAGTGTCGGTGTGTTGGTGAGCCCAAAAGGCATCACCACAAACTCGTAATGCCCATAACGAGTTATGAAGGCCATCTTTTGGATATCCTCCTCGCAAACTCTCATCTGATGATATCCAGATCTCAAATCAATCTTGGAGAACCAAGATGTTTCCTACAAGTGATCAAATAAATCGTCGATCCTCAGTAGCAGATTACGGTTCTTGACCGTCAGCTTGTTCAACTTCCGGGAATCGATGCACATCCGGTGTGAACCATTCTTCTTCTTAACAAAAAGGATAGGTGCTCCCCACGACGAGCTACTCGGTCTGATGAAACCCTTCCCCTGCAGCTCCTGGAGTTGTGAGGATAACTCATGCATCTCTGGAGGTGCAAGGCGATAAGGTGCCTTGATAATAGGCACCGCACCCAGAACCAAATCAATCCGGAACTCAACCTGCCTCTCGGGAGGCACACCCGACAACTCCTCGGGAAAAACATCTGGAAACTCGCACACTATCGGAACCTCGGAGATAGAACTTGGCCTCTCTGTAGCAACCCGTGTATCCATCATGTACGCCAAAAATCCCATACAACCCTGTTGTAGACTCTGTCTCGCCCTGGCAGCAAAGCAGAAGGCCGATCCAGATCTGGTGCTATCACCATACACTATAAGCACTCCTCCACTAGGGTCTCGTATGGTCACCATCTGACGCTCACAGTCAGTCATAGCTCCAAACCGACTCAGCCAATCCATGCCCACTATGACACATACATCACCCATCGCGATCGGTACCAGGTCTATCGGGAACTAAACACCAAAAATCTCTAGTACACATCCTTGTAATACATCAGTAGCAAAAACCGCATGCTCTTCGACTATAGAAAACCTCATAAGTCGACTCAATGCCTCACGTCGAATACTGATGTGACGACTAAAAGCTAAAGAAACGAAGGATCGACTCGCACCCGAGTCAAATAACACCAAAGCAGGTACACAACTCACAAGAAAAGTACCATCCACGATATCAGGTGTTGCGCGAACCTCCTCCACTGTCATCTGAAAAGCTCTCCCACGAGCCCTTGGAGACTTGGCCTTCACCGGCTGACTATCAGTAGCACGCAAAGCAACAGGAGTGAAACCCTAAGCTGATCCCTGAATGAGTTGAGGGCACTCGGCCTTCCGATGGCCGATCGGGATGCAATGAAAGAAATTATAAACCCCTAAGGGCAATCCTTCGCCATGTGCCCCTATTTACCACATTTGTAGCAAATCCCTTCCCAACATGATCCCTCGTGACCCTTGTCGCACTTGCCACAAGTGCGGCCCTTCTGACCCCTAGCTCTCACATCAGCGGGCTTTGCCCACTTCGTCACCATCTGCGACTGTATCGGTCTCCTGTCTTTACCCCGAGACTCCTCCTCTTCTCTGGTCTGCAACTCAAGCTCAATCTCCCTCCTCCTGGCATTGGTCTGAAGCTCAGCCAATGTCCGGTAAGACGAGTTCACCACGAACTCCTGTATATCCCTCCTCAGTATACTCAGATAATGACTCACACGTGCGTGCTCACTAGACATGTGCTCAGGGCAAAACAATTCCCTCTCATGGAACATCCTCGAAATCTCAATCACAGTTTCTGTCTTCTACTTGAGACAAAAACTCATGGGCTAACCGTTCCCTCTCTGCCTGGGGAACATACTCGTCTCAGAACAACTGTGTGAACCTCTCCCACGTCACTACAGCATGGTCTGCAGGAGTAAAAATGGCTGCCACAAAATTCCACCATTCCTTCGCTCCCAAGCGAAGCTGCTTCAGCGCAAACCGAACTCTCAAGTGCTCAGGGCAGCAACAAGTGTAAAACAACCCCTCGATATCGAAGATCCATCTCATAGAAACAATTGGATCCTGTGTCCCATCAAACTCTGGTGGCTTTTTGTTACTGAACTCCCGGAACAACAACGATTCACCTCCATATGGCCTAGCAGCAGCTACGACTGCGGTGGTTGCAGCGGGAACAGCCTCAGTAACAGCAGCATAACACTTATCAAATGTCTCAATCAGTGTGGTCTTAATAGACCCAAACATCTCCAATATTGACTCTCAAATATCTGTGGCCACCTCCTCATGAATGATCAGGCGGATCTCCTCGTCGTTGGCACTACCGCCCTCGGGGTTGTGGCGCATACCCACCATGATGTCTCTGAAACACAACACAAAAATCATCAGAGACTCGCTCGATCATACTCACACTCGATTTCCCGCCCCTACATACTCCTTAGTACCCTAAGGATTCTTACTTTGGCTGCATACAGATCTGGTGTTTTCAGTAGTACGGGCCCAATACTACCTTCCACACCAACCTGTAGTCACCCCAAGTCCTCCTCCTAGGATCCCAATTCACACGTACTCTATCTCTCACGAATAACAGACTACTCTCTCAGTAGACCCCTTACATGCTCATCTAGGTACCTCCCCTAGATTATCCCTTGACTTAGAAATCTTTCTAAGTGATTCCTGCTAGATACTCCTACTCAGCACATACTCAAGGCAAACAACAGATAACAGCAACTCCTAGGCTAAGGCATCACAAATCAGGTAACTCTAGCCCTAAATATGGAATACCTAGCCTATCCTCTAGCATGCATCCCTAATATCTCATAAATATCTCATAACACAAATAAATAATGGTATTTTGGGAAATCACCGGTCGGGGCCTGGCTGATTGTACACACTGCTCCAACTCGTTTTTCTCTTAAAACTCTTACTCGTGTTTAGAACCCGAAGGTATATCTGAATCCCTCAAACCAAGGATCTAATACCAACTTGTAACACTGAAAATTTTCAAACAAAATTTTTATTTTCAAAAATCACATAATTTTCATAAACATAGTTCACAAATCCCAAAATGACAATGTATCAAAAACACATGTTCAACAATTGTTTAAACAAAAATCTAGGATCCTCAAAACATATCTCCGCCTCGTGTGTACAATCAAGTCGGCGTCTTCCCGTGATACTAAGAAGTACCTGAAAGTTGAAACACATAACAAATAACACGATAAGCACGAAGCTTAGTGAGTTCCCCACAATACCACACACATTTCATTATCCTCTCATATCCATACTCAAATAAGACCTGCCAGTCAATGTGTCTCAGTGGAACCCTGCGGTCCCACAACTCGAGTGGACCCTCCGGTCCTAACTCAGTAAGCTCAGAATAATACACAACATAAATCACAAAGACATAATGCAGGATATCACAATACTCAATATAAGCACATAAGACCCTCCGGTTACACAAAGATTACCACTCTAGGTAAGTATAGTGAGAAGACTCACCTCGTAAGCAAGCAAATAAACCTCGTACACGAATCACCGATCTAGCCTCCGCCTAACACATATGATCATTATCTCTAATTAACACTCCATTCACAACTCTAAATATCCAAAGGCTATTCTCTCTCTTTCTCTTTCTCTCTCTCTCTCTCTCTCTCTCTCTCTATATATATATATATATATATATATATATATATATATATATATATATATATATATATATAACTCTTGGAATGGGTAAACAACCATTCTAACCCTTCATGGTCTCCGTACACCCTATCTTGACCAAACCCTAAATTCAACTGAAGTCAACACTCGAGTCAACAGTCCATGTTGACCCGACTCGTCGAGTGCATCTATGTGACTCGTCAAGTCCCCTCATTCCTTCATAAAAGTCGTGAAAACCCATCTCAATTCGCCGAGTTGTCTCATCAACTTGTCGAGTCACTCATGTCCAGACTCGTTGGGGAAAACCCTAACCGACTTGTCGAGTCAGCTCATCAACTCGCCAAGTCCCTCCAGGCCCTTTTCTCATTCAGATGTTTTAAGGCAGATTTACAACCCCAAACTATAGATCTAGCCTCCCAAGGCTGATATATCACGTAAAGCTGCAAGCTTTACGTCCATGCATGACACTTAGAGCTTGAAATGCCAAAAAAAACTTCCATTAAGGGTCTTAATCATGAAATCTATTCTATTAGCTGGATAAAGTTGGGACCTTTGGACTCTAGGGACCTCATAAGGTCCATATCTGAATTCTCAATCAGTTGATAAGCTCAACACACTAAAAGCCTCATGGAAAGATGGAATAAGCCCTAAAACTCCATGAATAGGAGATCTAATCACAACAATGAGCAAGGTGAAGAATTTTTACCTTCAACAGAAGCTATAGATGAAATAACACCGGACCCAATAGCCTCTTGTCGATCGTTGCCTTGATACTCTCCTCTTCTCTTTAAAAGGTGCATTCGGAGTCGGGATGTTACACTTAATCCTCACCCCTAGCTTCATTTACAGCCTCCAAGTCCCAAACCCTAATCCACGAAACCCTAGTGCTTTACTTGACAGCTTGAGATTGAGAGCCATTTTGAGTGATCTTTGTGTGTTTTTAAAGCTTGTGGAAGAAGAGAAAGCTAGAGGGTTCAAGAGGGAAAGAGTAGATCCAGAAACTACACATCATTTGCTACATTTTTGGGAAAGAAAGTCCCAAACTTTCTCAATGGTTTCTTTGATCTCTTCTTTTCATCATTATGAGGGTTTTGGTCCAAGTATTTTAGTATGTGAAGAATGGACGACCCAAGTGGGTATTCTTCCAGATCTAGGACCTAGAAGGACTATTATGGCATAAAGCTGCAAAATTTATTCCATATGAGTCCCCATGCAAGCCATAGAGTGTCATTTTGGCCCTTTTATCCCAAAAAGTTCATGCATGTAAGTAAAGTCTGAGACTTTACATGTTCATTTGGTATCTAGGACCTAGATCTCGGTTTTCATGCTTTGAGTTGGACTAATAAGGCTTTTGGAAAAAGATTTATGTCCTAAGGAACTAGGGTTTTAGCTAAACCCATTAAGAAGGGTTATTAGCGGGAAAAGTTAGAAACTTTACCCCTAAAAGGGGCACTTCTAGTGTGTAGACGAAGTATGGACTTTGGATATGGAGAGTAGAGGCTTAATCTGTTAAGATGGCCCAAACATACAGAGGAACTCGTCGAGTCCATAAGGGAACTCGATTAGTTGGGTCGTGTTGTCCCATTTCAGCTTAAGATAGAACTCGACGAGTCTGTGAAGGGACTCGACAAGTTGATTCGCTAAATCGCAACTGTGAGCAGCTCGATAGAACTCGACGATTCGGGGGACGACTCGACGAGTTGGGTCACGATTTTTAGGACTATTGAGTTAAAGAACTCGGTAAGTTGATAGGTCGACCCGGCAAGTTAGTCAACCCAGAATGTTGACTTTGACCAAGGGTAAAATGGTCATTTTACCATTAGAAGAATTATCAGTTTTTGACTAAGTGCTTATTGTGATGATGATAGCCGGGGAGTCTATTGGATCAGCCATCAAATATTCCTCACACAATATTTCCGCAGTCGGCTTGAGAGGTGAGTTTTCCTCCAATAAGAATAGGTCTAAGGCACCAATGTTGGCCCGTTTATGTATGCTAGTGTATGTCAGACTTAGGTCCGACGCCGAGGCTAGCCTGATGTAGATTATATGTTTCCGGACTTCGGTCCGATGCCGGAGCAAGCCCAAGGAAGGATTTATATGCTCGATGTCTTCGTGATTCTTGCATGTGTTTGTTTGTATGTTCCGAACTTTGGTCTAATGTTGGGGAAAGCCCAAGGAATGTTTAGTTATATGATATGTGTTATGTGTTCCAGACTTCAGTCTGATGTCCAGGCAAGCCCGAGGAATGATTTAGCTTATATGTTTATGTTATATGCTTGTTCGTATGTGATATGTATACCAGACTTCGGTCTGATGTTGGGCGAGGCCCGATGCCGAGCGGGGCCCGATGTAGTGGGCAAGGCCCAATGTATGACATTATGTGATTATGTGTATGGTATTTGGTAGTTTGGGGAGACTCACTAAGCTTCGTGCTTACAGTTTTTAGTTTTGGTTTCAGATACTTCCGCTAGCAAGGGGAAAAGATCGGGATGACTACATGGTACACACCACAACTTTCAGCCTGGGATGTTTAGAATTTGATATTTGGCACATGATTTTGATACAGTATTTTATTATATGATGATTTGAGATACATTAATTATGCTTTATGAGATGACAAATGGTATTTATAGTTTTCATAAATAATCAAAACGAAATTTTTGGACCGTATTTTTGGGATGTTTCATATGTACTTGACAACACCCAATAATGTATTAAATAAGTTGGGAATAAGGCATATTGGTTCAAGAGTGTTTTTGAGCAACTTGAGCTCTTAACCCTTTCATTTGAGTGTTTGTAAACATTATGAACATAACACTTTGATTGAGGACTTAATGAATTAAGTTGAATGTTTTGACATGATAAAATCTCTCTAGTAGTGCTTGGAAACCTTTAAAAGTGTTACAATTGGTTACCTAAAAGTCCAAAACCATCCAAACAAGTTTAAGACACAAAAAGTGAGTTTTTGGGGGTGTTTAGGCTGCTACGGGATGCAAACCGCGTGGTCAGCCATTCGGCCCATGCACAGATAGCAGAGTGCCCAGCTAGACGAAAAATCTGAACTTTAGTATTTTCCTCATAACTTGTGCATACAGACTCATATTTACATGCGATTTTTGCCTACATTCAACGTTATAAGGAATGAGTTAAAGCAACAAAATTTAGTGATTGAATCTTTGAGGGGTATTTTGGTCATTTTAATTGACCTTTACTTGCTTGTTATATAGGTGGTGTTTGAGAGTGTTGCTCAAAGGAAATGAACTATAAGAGGACTAGCTAGCCTTCGTGTGATTGGGGTGAGTATATGCTGGCATTTTCCCAATTTATGGTACATGGTAAAAATGATTTTATTATAATGAAACACTACTGTTTGATATATGAAATGTTTTGAAATGAAAGTGTCAAATATTTTTGGAAAGGATATTTTGAAAGAGTGTCTTGAATGTAAGAATGTTTTTGAATGCAAAGAACATTTTAGAAGATCGAATTTTTGAAAATGTGTTTCAAATGATCTGAAATGAGATGTTTTACTTTTGAAATAAATTTTTGATACTAATAAATGAAATGTGTAAAGCGTGGAAAGTAAGGGCAAGAAATGGAAAGTAATGAAAAGAAATGGAAAGTAATGAAATAAATTGGAAAGAGCCGGAAAGTAATGAAATGAATATATCGCTCGAGCTATGATGTCCCCGTAATAGAATAGAGAGGAATCTATCGGGGTGGCGTCTCCCCTTCGCGAGATAGATTTCCTAACAAAAATGATGTGTTGGTGGACTGATTTTGTTCTTTCCACATTGGTATAGACTTGGGGATATTGATAAGCCGTAAGTATAAAAATGACAACGGTTTAATACCGGAATTAGCCCTTAATGGAAAAGTAGAAATGGAAAAGAAACTAATGAAATTATAAGATAAGAAATGATACTTATGATATGATATGTTATGTGATGTATGAAATGATTTTTCATTAAAATGATTGAAAATGTTTTATGGTATGAATGAAACGAGTTTTTCTTTAAAAATGATTGAAAATGTTTTATGGTATGTATGAAAGGATTTTTTCCTTGAAAATGATCGAAATTGTTATATGGTCTAAAACTCACGTATCTCACGGGACATTTTTTTTTTTTACATATCTCTTTTTAGTGTCATGTATTTTAGGTTGCAATTAAGTAGAAAAGTGATAGATAGAAGTTAGAATATTAAGAGATAAAGAATAGAGTGGAACTTGGTAAGTTCCTTATTTAATGTTATTTATGTAATTCGTATTTGCTTGATATGATTGTATGATATTTAATAGTAACACCCAAGGTTTTAATGTAATTGTTTTTGTGGACCGGTTTTTGTTAAATGGGGGTTTAAAATGGTTTTGAAAAATTTGGGGTGTTACATCTTATAACCTCTAAACTTTTAATTGTAAATATAAGCATAAAGCATGGAATGAATAAAAGAACTCTAATTAAAAGTTTATCTCATGAACTATGATTAAAACCATGAACTACAACATAAATGTATTTGTACATATTCTAACTTTCTCCATAAATTGATAAATAAAAGAATAAACATTTACATACTAATATTAAAAGTTTACTCCATGATATTAAAACAAGCTAAACCATGAACCGTTGAAGAAGCTCACTAAGGATAAGGTGGTCCACCACTTTCTGGAATATAAGTGTACCCTGATGGACCAGAAGCACAATGGCGGAACAAAGAATTTTGGTATGGGGTACAAACATTGTCAATATATTATTTGTAGTTATCCAATATCGGGCAGTAAAAAACATGTTATAATCTCTTTAGTAACATGAAACATGTTTACAAAAAATATTATATATATATATATATATATATATATATATATATATATATATATATATATATATATATATATATATATATATATATATAACAATTTTTTGGGGGTACTGTAGTACCTCCAACGCCCCATCTAGCTCCGCCACTACTAAAAGGTGGAACAGACCCCTTAGGAAGGGACTGGAAAGCAAGCATGTTCAAACTCTTTACGTCGATGAAGTAATTTTTTCTTATAAAACTTTGCTAGCTTTAGTGGGGTTCGTAACTTGGTATAGACCAAACCAAGCACAACCAAAAATGCACAAGGAATACTCGATGGCTTCATTTCTATATTTTTTCAAAGGGTTCCATGGTTTTGACTATTGACTTCATGAATATATTAAAATAGAGATAATGACTTAAAAAGATAAGGAACTTTTGAACTTTATTCATATTTAGTTACTGAACTTTTTGTGTTTGATTTACCCATGAAATTTTTAAAATTATTCACATTTTACCCTTCTGACTGGTTACGTAAAATGTGAATAATTTTAAATAATTCATAGGTAAATCAAGCATGAAAAAAAAAATAGTAACTACTAACTAAATGTAAACAAAGTTGAAAATCTGTTACCCTTTCAAGTCATTATCTCATAGACAAAACAAGTTCAATAAATAAAATTTTGAACTTATAAAAAATCTTTTATATTTGATATTCGATATTTTTGTCCTTTTGAGTATTAAAACTATGTTACTACATGCATGGGTTGCAAACCTACAATGTCATATAATACGATACATTTTTGTTTAAGATCACAATAATAGTCAATAGCTTGTTGGCCGAATGCCTACATTATGTAGGAGGGACCAACACATATCCAAATCTTGTCATTATTAGAAACTATAATGTTTAATTCTTAAAACATCTCAAATATAGATCATAGATGTAATAACAATTCGTCCTAAATGAGTAATTAAATTTATCAACACCTTATAAATCTTAAACTCACTCTACATGTCAAATTAATATCATGGTATTTACATCATCATACGTCAATGTAACTATTTGAGATCACTTGTTTATTACACACACAAAGAAAATGAGTAACATGTGCTTTGATACTTAAATGAGAAATATGCGTAAAAGGATTTTTTTTGCAATATGTTTCTAAAAGTTACTTTTGAGATTTGAACACATATGTGCATGGATAAATGTGTTTTGAGTAGATACTTCATTTAGTAATGGAATCAAAGATCAAAGAGAAGCTAATATGTATGGTTGTTATAAAATCTTAAATATAGATTTTTTGAGAGATTATATTTAATCCAAATTTGATATAAAACGTTGAAGATATTATTCTATTAGGAATATTTTAGTGGGGTGGTTTTGAAATATTCAAAACTAAATGTTGTTTTTTTGAGGGACAGATTATGGAAAGGATCTACATGCCTTCATAAATTCGTACACTCTTTGGAAACTTTCCACACCACCACCAACAACCACACACACTGCAACCCTTTTACTGCGTGTTTTTTCTTGTCATTTTATATGATCCCTTTCCAATTTCCATACAAACAATCTCCCGATTCCTCAAACTTCTTCTCTCAAGAACAACAATGGAGGACAATGCAGTTACCAGGTACACTTTGTTTATCAACATTGCTAGACTGTTTCAATTGATCGAAGTTTTTATCGCCGTCGTGTTGATTTCGTGGTCTTCGTCTCGTCTCCCTTCTGTAATGAAAGTATCCGGAGAATATCTGTTGGCATTTTCGTCAAATTTGTTGAATCAACACGTCGTGTTTTTCGTCGGAAACGTGATTATAGTTCTCTGTTATGTGCTTTCTCGTGATTCTGTCTCCGGATATGATTCCGAAATATCCGACGAGAAACGAAGCTTGTCGAGTGAACTGAAAATAACCGGAGACGCTTCAATCGGAGAGTTACGTCCGCCGGTGAATGAAACGGAAACGGAGGTGGTGAAGGAGACGATTATGGAAGAAAAAGGAGACCAGAAATTGAACGGAATGATTAAAACAGAATCCGACATGGCGGTTGAAACAGCAATCAAGCAGGCAGCAAAGCAGATAGACTGGTTTTCGAGGACGCAATCGGCGAAGTTGAAGCGCGAGATTTCACTCCGACGTACACAACAAGAATTGCGGCGGTCGGCGACGTCGACAACGGCGAAGGGGAGGAGAAACAACATGTTAGTCACCTCGTTCAAGGGAAGTTCAACGGCGATATCAGTTGAGACGGTGGATAAACTGAGCAACGAAGAGTTTCAGCTTGCTGTTGAGACCTTCATCTCCAAGCATCAAAGCTTCCTCAAGCAACAGAGTATGGCTGAAAATGGAATTAAATTTTAAATTATAAATTATAATTGTGAATTTTCTATCTTTAGTATCTCTCTTATTTAAATTTTCACTAATCCCTATCTAAAAAAGGAGATTATTTTAGAAATCCATGTCCAAAAATTTTGACTGGTTTTTATGAAATGTTTGGATCATTTTTAACCAAAACATTTAGTGAATGATTATTATTTATTGCAACTGTTCATTTATTTCTCTCTCGATTTAATGAATAATAAGAGATAAAGATTACATACATTGCTTGACAAAATAGATATACTCGCATATCCAGATTCTTCATAAAGCGAACATAAATCTATATTGCATTATAACGAAACTTTGTAATCCTTAAATAAATATACTTATTAGATTAGGTTTTGTAGTAAATGAGTTTTCTTAAATATGTTTAATTGAACTTTTTATGGTATGATGCGACAATATATGAACTTTATAGAGTTTAATATGCTTTGTGGGTTTTATAAGACACATGTCACATATATTTTCCTTAAAACATATTTCGTTCAAATTATTTGAAGTTTGTTTCTAAAGAATAAAGATACACCTAAACATTATTAGACTTGATATTTATTTTAGTGTAAAAGGTTCTTAACTTTATATATGTAAGGGACGAAAAATGCAAAAAAATCAAACCACAGAGACGAAAAACGCAAAAAAATCAAACCATAGAGACGATCCGAGTGCAAAAAAAAAAAAGCTAGGGACCAAATATGCAATTTTGATTAAACCACAGGGACGATTTCAGTAATTTACTCTTGCTTATATCTAATTTCCAAATCATGCAATAATAAAAATCTGATATGAGAAACGGTAACCTAAATAAAAGGTGTTAAAACAGAAAATATGCATAGAAGATGAGGAGAGATGGGTGATTTAGGTTTACATATTTAGCAAAAATCAAATATTGCGATGGTGTTTGGCTAAAGTTTAAAAAAAGAGTTTTTTAATTTATTATCAATTTCAGACTCTAATAAGTTAAAATGAATGTCTCTATAGATTTTTTTTAAAAATAGTTTATATTGGTATGAAACGGAAGATAAATCATTTTTGATAAGTTACTAACCCCTAACTTATAAAGCTCCTTAGGGCATTCATAATGGGGGTTTAATAGAAGTTGAATGGATGATGATTATGATTGAAAGATGTTGAATAGAATGTGGATGATGATATGGATGATGGTTGAATGGAAGAGTTGTATGATCACTTTGAATGTAATTAATCTTTTTCTATTTCAATTAAATTTCAAACAAAATAAATATGTAATCATATTTTCATATTATTTTATATTTGATTTTATTTATTTTTTAATTAAACCACAAATAAAATTAACCATTTTTGGATATTATATTATTTAGGTTTCGTGTTTTTTAATTAATATATCTTTAGGTATTAAATGTTTTATGTTTCATAATTTTTAATTAATATATTTTTAAATATTATATTTTTATAGCTATTATATCTTTTATTTTTGAGTTTATAATTATATTTAAAAATATACTAATGATGATGTGGAAATCCATTAAACTTTGTTGGGTTTAATGGAGCATTGATATTAAGAAGTAAAGTTCAATAAAAAGTAAACTGTTGATGTGTCACTGTTGTGACAATCGATTGAACTCTTTAGAATTTAATGGACTGTGGATGCCCTTATAACTTATAGTTCTTCAACATCTTTAGGAAGCATTTTTTTTGGTCATTTTGTCAAACACTAAAAAATGTTTATTAACTTATAGCGTTTTGACACTGGATAAGTTAATCCAAACACTTTTTTAAAAATTTCATTTTGATATCGCTATAAGCTAATAAGCTATAAGTTAAAAAGTAATAAAACACTTTTAAATAAGCTTAGCCAAACACCGAGTGTTGAGCGGTCATATAGATGCGAAGACGATTGAGAGGTTGCAATCAAAAGATTGATGACATGCAATGATGCGCAAAATCCCAATATAGTCGCCCATATCCAATCAATCGGGATCATTTGTAACTAAGACTTGCTACCTTATAAGTTCGCATATCTTGTTTCTCAATTGTGACTTGCAATTATGAAATACGAATTAGTGAATTACATTCTTTTTGTTTAGATATGCATGAGATTCTCTATCTTTCTATTTTGTTTTTCCTAGATAACTCCGTTTATTCTCACCTATATATTTGTTTGTGTTTCTCATTTTTGAATTAGAACTTAAGGACCTTATTGATAAAGTACCTCTCGTGTATGTGTCTCAATAACATTTTTATCATTGTAATGATATCTGTATTTTTGGATATACTCATATAAATAAAATTCCATTTCTAATAACTAAAAAAAGCAGGACGTTACAAGTAATCTAAACGAAACTCATAGTAATCGAAAAACCGAGAGCGCACATATAGAGAACATCTAAATCTGACTTCGTACGAGGAAGTTATGATTTTTCAAAATTTTTAACACGACTATGCTATCACAAAAACAAAAATTGAAAATCGGTCGATTCTTAGGAAAAACAATCGAAACTAGATTTGAAGATCTCGTCAATACCAATCCATCGATATAAAGACATTCGAGAATGGACGCCGGACAAGAGAGTTATGAGTTTTTTTACGGACTTTAACAGTCTAAGTCTGTTAAAAATATAACTTTAAAAATAAAGTCAAAATTAGCCGACGGAATCTAAATGAAAGTTGTAGATCTCGTCGATAGCTATGTGTAATTATAAAATACGTCGAAAAGAAGCTTGTATGAAGAAGATACAGATTTTTGAAGTTTTATAAAAAAAATCGTGCAAATGCGTACGGGCCGACAAGGTATGTGGCACGCCTCTGACATACCACAAGATCGCGACACATGGCACCACCTAGACGACGCCACATCAACATCCCCGACTAAGTACACGGCACACATTCCGAATTTGACTATAAAATGTTGCAAATTCTCTTCATTTCTTCATACCTTTCTTCCGGATTCTCGTTAAAACACTTTCCATCCTTAAGCCCTTTTATTCCCGAGTTTCTAGCCACTTCGACGAAGCCATGTGGTGTCAGATAACTGGCAATTAGAAGCTCCCGGTTCAGAGTTATGCCCGCCTAATTATCGGTTTTCATCAAAATACTATGTATGTTGAGCTACGCTTACTTTGCTTTAAGTGTAACTTATAATTATAGTCATAGTCGTTATTATGAACCTATAATTAAGATTTATTAATGATCCCAAAGTAATTATACTGATTGATCTACTTACGGGAGTGATGTCTAGGTTGAATTTAGTGAGGTATTTAAAGTAAGATTTTCAAACAGTATATCATGTATACCAAACGGGCCCTACCTCCGATATGATTCTACCTAGTTGTTCCTTACTTGATAGATCTTGATGTAGTCATTGGAATTAGTGAGGGATCTATAATATTATTAGTTGCCAAGAATATAAGACTAAGACTTAGTGAAACGAACCTGAGTCACATCGAAGGAAAAGCTAAGTACTAAAGCGAAGCGCTGTCCAACTTTTCAGCCATCCACTTTATCAAGTGAGTGTATAGTTACTTTCATCTTACACATAGATATGAAGTATTTAGATAATTGAATGTTATATGTGCTTATGTGCAAAGATGTTATGTGATAGATGAAATATTATAAAGATAAATTTTATATGACTTATGTCGTATATGTATTTTCATGAATATAATACATTGGGTACTGAAGGGTAATGAGAAGATTATAGAGAGTTAAGATGCCATAGTATGATGAGAGATAAAGTTGATAAAATGCCATATTACGATGAATGATGAAAATGACAATAGGATGTCACGACTTTAATAGTACTAATGTACTAACGGGGTAGAAATGGTACTAGTGTACTAACGATGTAGGAATGGTACTAGTGTACCAATGACGTTGTTACCTAATAGAGTATAGGTAACGACCACGAGACTATTTGATGACAATCCCATAGAACCAAGGTTCGAAAAGGTGTGAGGCGTGGCGTGGCGGAAAGTCCAAGCCTCAAGCTTTACGATCCATGGCGAGTCATGGCGTTTTTCAAGGTGTGATGTAATGCGGTGATTTTGTCTTAATTTATAATTATTTTACCACATAACTACACATTTATATCAAATATAACCAGTTTTTAGAAGTGTTATATCAACAACTAATAGCAAATAGTAAGCAAAAAACATAATACTTGTATGACCGATCAAAAAAGGCATAACAAAGAGCAAAAAATATGTCTCAAACGAAAAAACTTGCGTCATAAGACGCCATGGCATAACATATCACGCCTTGCCATGTGTCATGCCTAACAGCAACGCCATGAGACTTTTTGTAACGGCGGAGCCACGCCTCATGCTATGGCGCGCCTTTTAGAACACTTCATGGAACACATGCGGGTTTATAACATGTAGGCGGTGGACTTCGTGCCTATTTGATGTACTCTACCCTACTAACACGTATTGCGGAGAAATCCTTGCAACAATATTGTCAGCAACGATAATTAAGATGATCCTTAAGACAGATCATTAGGAATGAAAATAGAAAGAAAACCTACTGACATGTATAGCGGAGAAATCTATGTAATAGTACTATCAGCAACGATGACTATGATGACCCTTATGATAGATCCGTAGGGATGAATAAAGAAGAAAACGATGATGGGTAATTGGTTTAATTGTTTGATAATTAAACATATTAACTATATAATTGTGGGTTGAAAACCCTATGTACTCACCAGGTTTCCTAACCTAACCCACTCAGCTTATTTGTATCACAGATAGCAATACAAAGGTACATGAATGATGAGAGATTCGAGGAGATGTAGACTGATAGTCTAAGATACTGTAAGATCTGTTTATGCTTATGTTTTGTATCAGTTATGACATCACAAGCTTGTATAAATCAATGAAAAATATTTATTCTGGAATACTTTTACATGACCAAATTCTACAATTATAAATAAAATCTGTTTTAAATAAGCATAAATAAAAAGTTTTAAAATGATCGTAAAAATGGGTATGTCACAACCTAGCCCAATAACATCTTAATCAACTTCAAAAGTGAGTATATTACATTATTTCCATCATGTTACTGATTGGGTATTCAAAGAAACATATAAATTCAAGAAACATTAATGTTTCCCTATCTAATAGAAATGATATTCTTGTAGGTATAAGAATTAATTTAAATTTCAAATGTATAGATACCATAAAGGCATAAATAGCCAAATAATAATAAAAAGAAAGGTACAACTATTGTATTTTGGATAAAACTATATCAATATATTATCTTCCTATCTAAATTAGATTAAAAGAGTGTTTACATATTTCAGTATACATTATATTTTGAAAGAATGTACACCATACCTCCATATGAAGCTATAAATGGGATTTTTAAGGTTAATTTCAAGTTCAACGGATGAAGATTGCTTTATATGTGGGATTTTTCTACCATAATCTTCAACCTTTTTCAAGCCTCCAATTTAGGGGACGAAGATCATCTGAAAAACATACACATACAGATTTAAACACACATATGTTGGAAATGGTTCCCAAGGTCATTAACTGTTAGTAATATTTCTAACAATAGAAGGGTCCCTTTAGGTTGCCCTTATGACCCATTGGGAAATCAAAAAGGAAAGAAATATATGAGAAATAAGTTTATTAATTTGTCATGGTTTGATAAAGTAATTAGAAACTAATTTTGAGTTAAATTGTAATTAATTAATTCAAAGGGGTTAAATATTAATTAATTAAAAGTTAGTTATTTGGAATATTCTTGAAACTGTAATGGATAGGTGGCAAGAACAATATCGTAAGCCAAAACGTCTCTAGATGCAAAAGAGGTATGTATTGTTCTTTAATTTCTTATATTAGTAGTTGTAATAGCATGAAAGTTATATCCTCTTGGTTGTATAAACACATGAACTTTTTTTATTTCTGATGCGCTTAATTGTGTGTTTACATCTAGAAAACCCAATAATGGTACTGTTGGATAGGAGTTCAATGCAATAACTAATTAGTATAACTTTCGAAATAATAGCAAAGTCCTTTTTAGGTTGTCCTTAAGAGCAATAATAGCTAGAATGGATTTAATAGATTCAGGAGAACAGTTTATTGATTTATTACATGTTACAAATTAATTAGAAACTAGTTAAAATGAATTAGAATTAATTTAGAGTTATTTTGTGATTAATTGGAATTAATTTAAAGGTACAGGGGTTGAATGGTACTTATTCAATAGTTAAGCAACATGAACATTTTGGATAGTACATAATCCATATGGTATACGGTTTTAAGGAGGTTCTAGAAACCTTCTAAAAGCTATCCAGGTAACAGATAAGGAAAAGATTTGAATCAAAATTAAATCCAAATATTTAATTGATTAAATTCGGAGTTATCTAGAAAACACCACAGCTATATAAAGGACCCCTATGGCCTTAGAAATTCGTCCAATACATTCCATAAGGTTGAGAAACCAAATTACAACCTTTATCCTCTTATCTCTATTAAAGTTCTAGAGTTTTTGTCTTTTGGGTGTGAGCCATTGGAAGCACTCTACTTTCGGTGCTAGTCTTTCCAAGAGCAACAAGGAGATCAAAGGAATTGAATCTACAAGTGACAAATCCAATTTTTGATGGGTTTTCTAGGTTATAAAAAATATATGTTGCGTAAAAACACTTAACCTTTAAGTTCACATGCAACCTAGAATGGATCTATGTTTTCTCTATCGATAGCAATTATCTATGAACATCAAGAAACCCTAAGGGGAAGACTATAATAATCAAACTTCATATAGATATAGTGTTACATACCATTTGATTATTGTAGTAAATAATCGCACCAAAATCCTCTTGAATTCCTTGGAAAGCAAGCACCAAAAGTTTAGTGCCTCTAATGGCTAGTACCTAAAACCCTAGCAACTAGAAGACTTGAGGAGAAAGGGGGCTAGAGCAAAATTCCGGCTCTATGAGAGTTAGGAGAAGTGGACGAAAACAATAGGCCAATGGGGTCTATTTATAGCTGATACAGGAAGCCTTGGATAACTCTAAATTGAATATGATAATAATATCTTAAATTAGGTAATTATCAAACTCCTTATTTATCTACAAGGAATATTCCATAAACCCTAAAGATCCCTCTCAAAACTCTCCACGGGTTAGGAAGGTTCTGGAATTCCCACTTGTTCAACTATTGATCAATTACAACTTAATTCCTTACATTTCCAATTGATTCTAATTACCTGAAATTAATTCTAACTAGAATCAGTCCCCCAGCATTGTGTGGGTTGGAAGGTGTTGTTTTTGTATGCAAGTATAGTATATTGCCTTAATTGGTATCCACAGTTAAGTATGTTGCCATTCTCTGCAATTCACCCTTTTACAAACACGATAAAAAAATGAATGTACATTGGTATTTTGATGCTTAAAATGATATAAATAAAGGGCATTGCCCTTTCCAGAAAAAAGAATCCAAACTAGAGAAAACTAAACATTAAAATGAAAATACATTGCCTTATTTTGATTTAAGATATGCCAAATTCCACCACCTACCAAAAACCCACTTACCATCAGCCTAATGAAGCACATTTGGATGAACCTAGTTTAACTCTTCACGTTTCGGTTCCATACATATAAATCTGTTGGGCAACCTTTCTGTGTGCATCACATGTTTTATGTAACACCCATAAAATTCAAGCTAATTTAAAACATTTAAAACCATTAAGTTATTACAGTTTGTTTTCAAAATAGTTTAATCATCATAGTATCCCCAGAATCAAATCATAAAATCATGAGATGTGAGGAGCTGTACGATCATGCCTTCGCCTTCCCGCGATCATCAGAAGTACCTGAAACATAATCAACAACTATAAGCCCGAAGCTTAATGAGTTTCCCCAAAATACCAATGCCATACAAATATAACCATGTCATATAACAAATACAGAACAACATGCATAATGAGCCGTCAGCCTAACTGGACCGCCTCACAGGCCTTCAGTCTATCTGGACCGCTCTGTGAGCTTTCAGCACGTCTGCACCACCTCGCAGGGCCTACAGCCTATCCGGACCGCTCGTCAGGCCTTCAACCTGACTGAATCCCTTTGCAGGGCCTTCAGTTTATCCGGGCCGCCCTGGGTATGTTGGCCTACAGCACAAAGCAGGACCGCCTCAACCCAACCCCCAACCAAACAAACATGTGCACATAAATATCATACACTATCTCATTTCATATAACAGTCAAACCGATCTAACAGATCACCAATCATAGCAACATCCCAATAACCGGGATACAGACCTAACTGGTCACTAACATAGCATCATCCTATAACCAGGACAATCATGTGCACATAGATATCATATAACACTAGCATGTATATATATATATATATATATATATATATATATATATATATATATATATATAAAACAGTCAAATCGATCTAACATATCACAAAGCATAGCAATGATCCTATAACCAGGATATCGATCTAACAGGTCACTAACATAACATCATCCTATATACCAGGATACCATCCCCAAACGAGTCACTAAAGCATAGCATATCACCATCCTAACTACCAGGATGTAAATCAGTAAGCATAACATGCAATAATCTGAATACAATCCATAAAGGGCCGACCTTGGTGCCTTAGACCATGTTGATATAGTGAGGATAACTCACCTGGCACTGCTGAAGTCCCGCGGATGAAACTCCAGCTGTTGGTGACAGATTCCCGAACTGCCATCATCAAACAATACCCAATTAATAATTGGGTTCCAAGCCCAAGGTCCAACTCACACTCTAAAGGCCCAAAAGTCAAATAATGGGCCAAAGCCCAACATATGGCCCAATTTTCCAAATTGAGCCCAAACCTTTACATGGTCATAATTAAAGGCCCAACTACTTAGTCCAATCCAAACATTTGGCATTTCCAATGGCCCAATATCATAAAATCATCAAGGCCCAAACTATAGCCCATTTACGGCCCAATTTTCCAAATTGGGCCCAAACCCTCATATGGGCCTTACCGTAAAGCCCATTAAATTATTATAGTCCATTTGCTTGTTCTTGGATGGCCAATTAATAACCCAATTACCAAAGCCCAATAGAAAGGCTCAACTCAAGGCCCAATTAAAATTAGGGTTTCTTACATGAAATGATGATTAGGGTTAAGTGTTCCTACTTAACCCATTAAGGACTTAATCCATCAAGTCCAATATTGCTTTAGGTTGATTGCAATGATTATTAATTAATATATTAAGTTTAGTGAATGATTCAAGTGTGGGTCTTGATCAAATTCCCAAAATTAGGGTTTCACATAAAATGACAACTAGGGTTAAGTGTTTCTCACTTAACCCATTAAGGACTTAATCCATTAAGTCCATCATTCTTTTAAATAAATCATATGGTGTGATTAGGCTTTATACACAACTCCCATTCCAATGGCCCAAATGTGGGTCCTGATAAGTCCAAGGCCCATGAATCCAATATTAGGGTTTTCTAAACCCTAATTAGGGTTTCCAACCCCATCTTAGCCCAATAAGCCCAATGGTTAGGACTTTTGATCAATTAAGGTTCATCAGGCCCATTAGGGTTTCAACAGGTCAATTAGGGTTTTGCTAGTCGGGCACCACCCACTACCACCTCGGGTAGTAGTGGTCAACGGCGACGGCCACCACCTCATGGCGGTAGTTAGGGTTTCTAGTCCAAATGAGTCAGGGCACTCCAAAAGCAATCCAAGCACAACTAAGCACACCGCCACCCAACCCGGCGGCAGGTGGCGGCAAGAGGCGGCAGCCACCACCTCACGATGGTGGTTATCGACTTCTATTATTATTTCGGGCACCGGTTACAATTTACAACTCAATAACACCCAAACACACACTAATATAAACATACACACACATAGTTGCACTGTGGCGACAGGTGGTGGTCGGAGGTGCTAGCCACCACCTCACGGTGGTGGTCGTGGCTCACTTTTGATTCCCGATTACTCAACCCCCACATAACACACCCTAACAATGGAAACACACCCAAAAACACTTATGCTAGTGAAATAGACCCAGCCATCCACCTAGTGGTGCACGGCGGCGGCGGCAGTGGTTGAGCTAGGCAGCAGCAGCATCGGTTGACAACAACAACTTCATTATTGGTGGCAGCCATCATGGCCGGCTTCTATGATGGTTTATCACACCTTTTGTTCGACAGAACCCACTCGCACACGCCATCATATAATAAACCACGAATCCAACCACCATTCCTTGGTAGCTGTAACGCCCGTAGATCCGGGCTAGTCAATTTAGAGGCAATAAGTGTCGAAAATGAATTTTCGGAAAAATATTATTTATAATAAATAGTCTTAACCAAGTTGTAGAATATGTCTCAAGGTTTCCGTACATATAAAGAACGCTGAAATCTGAGTTATAACGAAGAAGTTATGACTCGTTGAAGTTTTTCGGCAAAACCGGCACAGCACCGGGAGACGTAAATAATGAATTTAAGATAGAGGACTTTTTATCCTTAGTGATATAAACAAAAGTTGTAGTATACATTAAACCGAGAACATACAAAAAAAGAACGCCCAAATCTGACTTTGTATGAGGAAGTTATGATTTTTCTAAGATTCGGCTTAGCAGTGCACGGCCCGAAACTCGAATTTTAGTTGGAGCAGTTTTTGGCTTAAGCGACCTAAATGAGAGTTTAATATCTCATTAATAGGAACTCAATGGTAAAAAGATAGACGAAAACGGATTCCGTATGAAGGAGTTGCGAATTCTCTGCGGTCATTTAGCAGTCTTATCTCCTCCTACTATTAAATTTAAGATCGGTCGAGAATTAGCCGACGGAGTCTAAACTAAAGTTATAGATTTTGTTTTTACCTACGCGTGGATATAAAGAACGTCGAAAACGGAGTTCGTATGCGAAAGTTATGAATTTTTGAAAATCGGTTGATTTCCACCCTGTGTGCGATGCCACGTGTCAGCACCAGGCTGCGCCTGGCTGTAGCCAGCCTGGCTCACGACGTGAATATCAAAAATTCATGACGTTAGTGACCCTCCAGCCTCCTATAAATAGAAACTCCCCTCTCCTTCATTCCTCACACCTTAACCCTTCATTCATCTCTCTATACTCTCTATCTAAGCCCTAAACCCCCCCCCCCCCCCCCCCCGAAAAGCCTAGGGAACCTCCCTAGCACGAGGCGGAAGCCCCGGAGCGCCCGACGGCTTCGAGAAGAAGAGCCTTTTGGCTCGGGAACTTTGCTCCAGCGGAGCCCGGTTTTGAGAAAAACCCGATGTAAGTGAGCTACGCTTAACCTATCTTTAGTATAGCTTATGTTTTAATATAGTAACATTATTAGGACCTTAAAATAATTATTTGGGCTATTATTATGAGTTATATAGAGTGTTTTTTAATGCTTATATAATAATAATAATAATAATAATAATAATAATAATAATAATAATAATAATAATAGCTAGACTATTAATTAGTCACGGTTAACGTTGGACTAAACCCTAGTGATAATGACACTAGGTTTTATCGAGGGATAATTGTTTTGAGATAACGAAGCGTTGTTCGAAGGCAGAATCACCACCTTTTCAGGTGAGTGCATAGTTACTTTCATCTTACACATAGATATGAAGTATTTTGATATAAATTACGTGCTATGTGTGCATATTGTCTGAATACTTGCTATCTATGCTGGTGAAAGATTTTTATACATGTTTTAAATGATGTAAACTGTATAAAGTATTTTATATCTACAAAATATGTTGGGTAAAACATGGGTAGATGAATGATGAGGAATAAAAGCTGAAATAGAGGAACATTAGTAGTACGGACCAAGTGCCCTATAGGTATACATTGGCAGCAGTGGACCTAGTACCCTATAGATGAGCACTGGCAGCTGCGCCACAACCCATAGATGTTTTAGATCTACGGTAAACGTCCTAGCAGCTGCGCTCTAAGGACAGTATCGGCAGCTGCGCTTAATAGGGAGCCTTATGACCATGACAGTAGTGTTTAAAGGTCAATACCGGCAGAAGCGCCTCATAGAAAAAGTCCCAATTCTGGCAGCTGCGCCCAAGTGATAACATTAGCAGCTGCGCTTGACCACTGTGTCATTGGCACCAATGGACTTCATGTTGTTTCCTTAGGATGATCCTTAGGAATAAAGTAACGAGGGTTATCTGATCCTTAGGGTAAATCCTTAAGAAGATAATGGGAATGAGAAATTGGGTTGATTATTTGATGTTTAAATATAATAATTATATTATTGTGGGTTGAAAACCCTATGTACTCACCAGGTTTCCCAACTTGACCCACTCAGTTTATTTCTATCACATGTGTCGATATGAAGTTACATTACACTAAGAGATTTAAAAGAGATGTAGATCACTAGTGTAAATAAATGTAAGTTCTATTTATGCTTATGTTTCTGTATTGACGATGACATCCCAAATGTTTTAAAAGTGAATAAAAATATATTTCTTTAGAAATGCTTTGATAACGCAATTATCATGTTTTTTCTGGGAACAAATTCCGCAACATTTTTATTAAAAGAGATACTCTGATTTTTATAAAGCATAAACGAAATCGGTCTTTTCTGGCCATAAAAATGGGGATGTCACAGTGGCGTGCGGTGGACGGAAATACCATAGAAGGTGGTTACTCAAAGCTCACGGTGGTGTCGGGCACAGCCAAGCATAACACAGCTAGAACGAAGAGGATGTATGATTGGGAGTGACGGCAGCGATACCCATGCCGACTGCACTGTCCATCCGCTTCCACCAGCCGCGACGTCAATCTTCCGGGGAAACTTCACGTTGATCTCCGATACCGCCGACAATAAAGATGTGCGAGGTTGGCTTCGTCAGCTGGTGACTATGGCGCTCCATCGAACTTCAACGGCGACAAGCATGGTGGCTGGAGAGAGGTAAAGTGAGGGTGGCGGCCGAATGAAGCATTTAGGGTTAGGGTTCCGGGTGGTGAGGTTATATACCCGCCTCATGCAAAGATCGGCCCCTAGTGACGCAAATGGTCCCTCCCTTCTCTATTTTCTATCAAAACGGTTCCTAAGTTTACCCTTTTAACCCTCCTTCTCAAAACCTTTACAAACCAAGTTCGAACGTTACCAATCAGTCCCCTCTCCTACAAAATCTCCTCACCTTAAGTCCAGAATTTACTTTTTAGTCCTCGCTTCCATAAATTCTTACATATAAAGTCTGAATAATACCAAACACCCATTGACTTATGAAAATCTTTAAAAATTAAGTCCCCAAAGTTACACTTTAACCCCTAGAGATTCAAATCTTGTCATTTGGCTTCCCGAAACCAACTCCCAGCTAATTATCAATTGATTTTGGATTATAATAACGCATAATAATAATAATAATAATTATTTCTCGGGGTTCCGGGTTTATTATTTAATTATTATATTTTAAATGGGATGTTACATTTTAGATTAAAAAAATAAAAAGAAATTGAACAAAAAAACAAAAACAAAAATGTTTATGTGAAAAGTACATTGCTATTTAGTGTATTTACCATCTAAATATGAAAAAAATGCAACAAATAGCAATGTAATTTGTGTTTTGGTAAAGAAATAAATAACTTGTAAACGACAAAAAGGAAAATGTGTAAATTTAAAGTACATTGCTATTTAGTGCATTTACCACCTAAAAATGGAAAATGCACCTAATGGCAATGTACTTCGGTTTTTGGTAAAGAATTTAAAACATTTTGCAAAAAATAGAAAAAAAATGTGTAAATTCAAAATACATTGCTATTTAATGCATTTATCACCTAAATTTGAAAAAAAGTTAATAAATGGCAATATATTTTGGTTGGAAATTCCAAAAAAAAAACATAATAGAGGACACGGTCTCCAAGTTGCCCATAATTACTCAAAAACACATGGAAATTTCACAACAGATTAAATATAATCTCCCGAAGCTTAATTAAGATTTAAATTTATTAATAGTGATAATTCCTTTTGTAACATCCCAAAAACTTCTAAGTAAAAATTTTCATTTTTAAACCAACAGAAGCATCATTCATTTATTTCAAAAAAACTCCTCAAAACATGATAATGTATAAATTAGTTATCAAGGTACAAATCAAGTCATAAAATATGGAACATTGGTGGATGCGGTGTGATCATGTTGAGTCCTTCCCTTTCGAACTGGGAGAACCTGAAACTATAAACATGAAATTGTAAGCATAAAGCTTAGTGAGTTTCCTAAAAATACCCCATACTAAACATACATAACATTCAAAACATAATTGGGTCTATTTTACCCCGTTCGGTCTCTTTCAACCAGTATTGGGTCCATTTCACCCCCTTCGGTCTCTTTCAACCGGTATTGGGTCTATTTCACCCCCTTTAGTCTATTTCAATCAGTATCGGGTCTATTTCACCCCCTTCAGTCTATTTCAATCAGTATCGGGTCTATTTCACCCCCTACAGCTAAGCATACAATCACATCAGCAAGAGTCACAAAGACAACGAACACATACAGGCATAAAAGTAAGTATCACAAAGACAGCTATCATCCTACAAACATAATCCAGTGGGCCGACATTGGTGCCTTCGACCCATGAGTACAGTGAAGGAACTCACCCATCGAACAATGATGAACTGCAACTGCTACTATTACTGTGAACACAAATGCTACCAACCACCTATACAACCATAAAAAGTACACCCTTAGCTTCTACTCCAAGACTAGGGGTTTGACCAAAAGTCAATGTAAGTCAAAAGTCAAAGTCAACGGTTAATGTTGACTCGTTGCATCATGGTTATCCTTGGCCACTTCGTGGTCCCTAAAGGACAAACCAGACGATCTGACCCCAGTCGCCACGGCATGGCAACCGGATGCCACGTCGTGGGAACTAGGTTCCAAGCAATTTAATTGATCAAGCTGTTTTCTTCAACCTCACGGGCTTCAAAGCTCAGATCTAACTCAAAACATGATCTAGAAGGATAAAGTTTCTAACTTTACCCATTAGGATCATCCAAGAAGGTCCAAAGTTAAACACTAGGTTCCACAAGGCATGAACTTTACCATTTAGCACTTATTCCTTTAAGTCTGAAGCCCGTCTTTTCTAGAAGTGTTTCTAACACTAAAACCAACATGAAAGTTGGTGCTTTATGGAAATGCATATCCAATTCATGTCTTGAACCCATATTAGGTTAAAATGAGAGTTTATGACCAAAATCTCATGAATGACTTCGAAATACAACAAAACTTCAAATCCAAGTCAAAAACTACACCAAATATCCCAGAGATTCATAAAGTTGCAAACTTCATGAGATCCACCATTCTAACTAACTAAAACAAGAAGATTATAGGACAAATCTCAAGATCTAGCATCCTAGCATGATAAAAGTCAAGTCTAGGACACTTATAAAGGTCCAGAAGAGTGCCAAGGTAATGAATGGAAACTTGTTTGTTAAATCCTAGCTCAATAATTCCTCCTTCTTCCTTCAAAGGCTTCCAAGAGCACCAAAAAGAGCTTCAACAATGGAGGGAAAATATTAGGGTTTCTTCAAGGCCCGAGGAGGCTGATGGAGGTTGAGGATGAGCTAACCTTGGCCTCCTCATTCATTTAAATAGGAAGCAACCCGGAAAATTAAGGTTTCTGCATCAGGCGGCTGCCACGCCGTGGCCACATGCTGCCATGTCGTGGCGGCTAAATGAAACCCACATTTTAATCTTGACTTGCCACGTCATGGCGGTCCTTCACCATGTCGTGGTGGCCCTAAACATAAAAGAAAATAATTATAAAGTACCTTAAAAGTTGTATGTAACACCTTTTTGCAAAAAAAAAAAAAAAAAAAAAAAAAAAAACTCTTACAAGATATAAAACTCAATTATGGAAAATATTGATATAATTAACAACTTTTCTAAATTTTCTATTTTATAAAATATCAAAAATAAAATAAAATACAATAGTAATATGATGGGGTTTAAAAAGGGTATTTCAGTCATTTGTACAAATGATCAAGGATTGGAATTCAACTCCATGACTTTGTGGAAGGGAAGTTGAATTCCTTCAGTGGTGGAATTTTCTGATTACAACGGAATGCAATTCCACACTCATTTTCAAAAAAAATGGAATAGATCTAAAGTCCAAATCCCACAGAATAATAGCATTGTGCAATGTTATTATTGGGAAAAAAATAAAGTAGTAAAAACTATATATTTGACTTACATTAGAGCCAAGATTCCCACCCAGTAAACATTTGAAAAAGACGATTAGAATTATATTATATAAATAAATGCTTACACTTATTGATTTTGGTTCATGGATCAAACTAGTATATTTATACATGTATAGTGATCTAGATTTTCCAAAGATGAAATTGACGGATCCTTATATGTAACACTGCTAAAAGTAGTGAGATATATTGGGGTCTAAGAGAGTGTCATGGGTCCCCAGTATCCTTGCTCTATAAAGCACCATCTAGTCCCCTACAAGCCTCAACTTCACTGTTTGCTGCTTATACCCTCCAACCACTGTAACAACCTTATTCTGCATAAATTGTACCCACCCCGTAACTATAAAGTAATACTACATTAATAATCATGAACCATGCATGTTATGTGGATAGTAGTAGTAGTAGTAGTACAATATCTAGGTCGTTACTTATATGAATGATGATCCTCTAAGTACAAAAGTAATCAGACTCTACATCAACAAATATGGTTCTATATGTTCTGAGTTCACAAACATCTTTGTGTTTGTCTGTCACAACTAGCATTTTAGGGCTAGAAATTTTATCCATATACAACTAGCATCCTTTGTGTAACTATGTAACACTATGTGCTGTATAAATTAATTTCAATGTTATACAAGTTTATACATCCAAAATAGTGTTCCAAGTCGAAACTTCCTCGTGTAAGCCCAAAAATCAAATCCAATAAGTTATGTGCATTCAACTTTGGGCCTTAACTCAAAACTCTCTTATTGGGCCTAATGGGCCGGTAACTCCTCAACTTGGTTCTTTTGGGTTGTAAATTTCCTAATGGACCTTATTGGGCCATGAGGAAAGAATTTAAGACCTAATTGGGCTAATACCCTTCATGGATCCTTTATTGGGCCGAGAACCTATTTATTTTGGACTTTTAAAAATTGAAAACCCTATTGGGCCTAAGAGTCCTCGGTTACACATCAAACCCAAGCCCAAATCCTTTCCCCTCTCCTATTCTCGGCCCTATACAAAAAAACAAAGGGAAATGTGGCTTAAAATTTGACACCACATTAATATACACTATGTAATTAGAGTATTACATTGAATGCATCAATGCAATTTGAGTAACCTCCAAGTATTAACCCCAAATCTCTGTCTCTCCCCTCCTAGAAATCGACCGACTATCCTCCTTCATACCACATTCTCTCTTTCACTTCTAACACCCACAATTATCTTATTCCTCTCCATAAAACTCAAGGAAATTCTTTCTTTCCTTCCTTAAATATCGTGTGCGTGTTAGTGTGTATTCAAGAGTTCCTCACCAAAGATCCTAACTTGGTAAGTTTTACTTCACACTTAAGTTGTTACTTTCCATTTTAACCTAAGATTATCCCTCATAATGACTTCATTTCCGTGTTCATGCTCCTAGAACCCTCTAAGTTCGAAAGTTATTCCCAAATGAGCATTCAAGGCCGAAACTTCCTTTCCTTTTCTTTTCATAACCGATCAAACTCAAGGCGAGCTTCATACCCTTTTGTTTTCGTGATTTTCCATCTTTATGGGGGAATACAAGTTTGGTTTTGTGTAAAATCTTTGTACTTATGCTTGCATGTGTGTATTTTCATGATATGTTGTGTGATATGTAATGAAACTATGTTAAACACTCATAAACTCAAAATATCTTCCAAGTTTTGAAGATATTAGGGACCAAGTTACTTCAAGTAACTCAATATGATGCTTGGAAAGATTAAACATGTTAAAGTTAACTAGAAAACCAAAGAAAGAATATAAAGCGGCCATACTGACAATAAAGCTAAACAAAATGGGCTTTTATTGGACATTCACGATTTTATGGGCTAAGAGTGTCATTTTTCATTAAAATGGGCTTTTATTGGACATTTACGGTTTTACGGGCCAAAAGTGTCATTTTTCATTAAAATGGGCTTTTATTGGACATTCACGGTTTTATGGGCCAAAAGTGTCATTTTTCATTAAAATGGGCTTTTATTTGATATTCTCAGTTTTAACGGGCCAAAGGTGTCATTTTTGGATAAAAATGGGCTTTTAATGTCATTCACGGTTTTATGGACCAAAAGTGTCATTTTTGGATAAAAATGGGCTTTTAGTGTGATTCACGATTTAATGTGCCAAAAGTGTCATTTTGTGATAAAAGTAGGCTCTTTGTGTTACTTTTGATTTTTTAGGCCAAAAAGGCAATTTTTGATAAAATGGGCCTTTTATTGTCAAATTTGGTATTTTGGGCTAATATGGTCATTTTTGGTAAAAATTAGCTTATATGACATTTTTCATTAACAATGGGCCGAAAATGAACTATTAGGCCAAAAATGACATTTCTATATAAATTGGGCCAAATTTTGATTATTTAGCAAAATGGGCCACTTATAACAATTTGTAACAAAAATTGGACCTTATATGACCCTTTTATCCTAATTGGGCCTTATAATGTCAATTTTGTGTTAAATGGGCCTTAGCATCAATTTATTAAAAATTGGACCTTTCGGGAACATATCGCTAACAATCGGCTATTTTGATAACAACGATGAAACAATGAACTATTTCGACATTCTCGATAAAAATGATTGCATTTTTACTATTTATGAGTTATATTCAAAGATATACACTCGTAACATTATTTTTAACGCTAAAATAATGAAACACACTATTCGCGTACAAATGTCGTTAAGGCTTTTGTAAGATGCACCTTCACCATACCTACCTTAGTGTACACCGTAAGTCCTGTAGTTATAACCAAAGTCTCCTATAGGGGAACGAGAATTTGTGTATAGATCTATACGGGATTGACACCCCACACCTGAGTTGCTCGCTACAGCTAGACATGCCAGTCTAGGGTGACAAATGTCCTCTACGAAACCGACGCCTAAAGAACGTCAAGACAGACACTTCGTCATATTAGTATGGTTATAACAACTCACATAGAGAATAACAAAACTATTATAAGTTTACGTTAAATATACATACCACCTAGTTTTTCAAAGGATAAGCATTGTGTTGATTATTTGTACTATCCACCACACTCCGATCTTTGGGTTTAAGACCACATTTTCTCATGACATAGAAAATACAGGATTTTCTGGCAACCACTCGCTATACAATTTTCAAACAAGATATAACAAGGATACGCATGCTATAATACAAGATTTGAAACAAAACTCACAAACTATTTTTACAGAAAATATCAGATTTTATGGTGTTTACAAATCAAATACAAAGTTTTCATTTAAACATGCTTATGAACTCACCAACATATAAAGTATTGGCGCGTTTCAAAATAACTTGTATTCTCAGGAACTCACTAGGCAGGTTGGCAGCTTGGGACTTTTGGTATGTTGTTGTATTTTTTTTTTCAACATACACTTGATATTTTTGGGATGTAATTTTATCAACAAACACAATGATGTAAACTATGTATGTTGTTATATTTAATCAATGGTGATGATGATGTATATGTTTCATTTATACACACTTGCTAAGATATTACAAGATGAAGTCATTCACCCCTATACGTTTCTGCCGTACCGGTTCGGGGGTGTGACATTGTCAGAGGCTTTGTTGTTCCAACTCAATATCGTTTTTGAAAAGTAAAAAGAAAAAGTATGGAAGATTTGATAAATAGTTTCTTTTTCATGAAAATGAAAACAAATAGATTGTGTGTCAACTTATTTTCAAAAGTAATAATCACATTTAACTGTTGACTCTTACATAAGCCATTTCTTAATAGTAGTGATTACATAATTTAAATAACTAGCATGTAATTGTTCAATGAAAGCCATTCGTGAGCGTTGATTTACCTTTGACCGTGTACCAACTTTTGAAAAGATTAATACAAGTTGTAAATATTTTGTTATGGTGCAAAGTCATGCTTGGATGTATTTGTGCTTTACCCTTATTGATGTGTAAATGAGTTGTCTTTCCTATAAACAGGAAGTGAGTGACACTCATATTTAGTAATGAACACTTTGAGAGCATTAGTTTAGAAAGAGAAATTGCAAGACCCATTTGTACTCTTTCTATCAATACTAATGAGAGCTAAACCCATATTTATTTAATTCACGTGTTCTTGATTTCTATGATGATTCACTATATCTTTTCTAATTCTGCACATTCCATCATAATCCACACCACTACAATTGGTATCAGAGCGGGTGTTCTTGATTTTCATCAAGAATTGATCCATGGTGGCAATCTTGATTTGGTGATTATTCATTGTGTTTTGATCTTCGTGATTTAGAGAGTTTTTGGATTCTAGAAATCGAATCCATCATTGTTTCTATTCATAACTCGATTTTCTTCATTAGAATTCAAGTGATTTTTGCTTTCTCTTTCTAGAAAACCCATTAAAAATGACTTTCTCTCTCTAGAAATTTTCAAGTTCTTGTGATCATGGTGGATTTTCCATATGATTCTTGGGTTGTCATCATTGAAGATATCAAATACAAGTCAATGAAGATCAATTTTATGAGTTATTGTTAAGCAAATTGATTTCATGGGGTAATATGGTTTCTTATGGAGATTTGAAAGATGATAATGGAAGCTTGATTTTTCAACCACTTTGTAAGATTGTATGGTTGAATAAAATTGCCTTGTCCATATAAGTGATGGGTTATGAGCAAAACATCATTCCTATGGTGTACATGCAAACCCTAATAGCTTTTGGATCTAGTTTGTCTAATGAACATGCAATTGAATATACAAAGCTATAAATCCTAGATCTAGCATACAATTAATCATATTAACATATGAAAGGGTTTTAGATCTTACCTTGATTGTTATGTAGCAATAACAATCTCTTGTAATGGCTTTAGAAAGCTTAGAGTCACAAGTGTCACTCCTCTAATAGCTCACAAACACCAAGAACAAGAGGATGAAGAATGATAAGAGAGGAGGCACCCAAAAACATGTAGAATCCCTAAGGAATTAGTTAGCCACGTTTTTGGTGCCCTAGGGGTCCTTAAATAGTGAGGCTATTAGGGTTATCTAACAAGGAAACCCTAATTTGACTGCTTAGGCCCTAAGCAACCCATGGACTCCCTCTTTAGAGACCTTGGACGATTTCTAATGGGTTTCCCCATAGAATTCGTCCACTCCATCCTTTATGGAGTCCATTAGCCCAATATCCAACTATCACACAATTGACAGTTCTAGTCCCCTTTATTTAATTAATATCTTTTAGCCACAATATTAATTCTCATTAATTCTTGACTAATATTAATTAAGCAATATGATTTCTCATTTAATACATTATTCTCATAATATATTAATAAATCATAATTATCATCTCTCTTCATAATTCATCCTATCAAGTTGTTTTGATGAAGGCAACCCAAAAGGACCATGCACCATCGGGTCAAGTACATACCAAAATAGCTATGGACTTAGACACTAATCCAACAGTCTCCCACTTGGATAAGTCTAATAACTATTATGTGTATGACTTCAGATCTTGATCTGCAATCGTAGCTTTCAAAAGCCGTTGTCAACTCTGATATTATCAGATACGCGTGTACTTTAGATAAGGGATCATATATTCCTCCATTCTAGATATCATATAGACTCAGAAATCAATTTAAACCATTCTCTCTATACTGTTTCCCGATTTCCGATTTATGACGATTGACAACAGACTACAATTGAACACATCAAATTAGTCCCGGCTTGGCCAAGCGCTTATGTGTCATCACTAAATCATCGAGGGGCCCACAGATATCGTTTTCATCCCACTTTGGATAAAAGGAACGGATAAACTTTGATTCAATGCTTGCTTGCACTCACTCACCGAATCACACACAACAATATGTTTTATGACACCAAGTTACTGGTGCATTTACATATTATCAATGTGTAACCGACTCGCAAGATACAACTCACACATCTCGGCTTCAAGAATATAAGATATTATCATCTCACCAATCACTCATGATAAAATCCATGAAGTGATCCAAGTGAGCGTGGGTTTAATCCAATGCTCAAATCATATTCATAAGCACTCATGAACGTTACAACAAACATTTGCTTATTTCTAACACACTTTAGACAATCCACACACCAATTCATGACAGTCTTCATTCATACCTACTTCCAACATATGAACGACTGTGGTCAGTTCGAATAATTTGATTGTTCTGAACCAATTTAATTATTCAAGAAGTCAAAACATGCAAAGTGAAACACAAGAATAATACTAATCCCATATGGCCCCAAACTCTGGGTATAAATAAAACATTTTATTTAATCACCAAATTGATTACTCATTATTTGTTTCGGGTAATCAACTTCTTACTTGAATTATTACTACACTTGTCCCATGCTCTCAACATGCACACAATGTTTACCTACGGTCCTTACTTTGTGAAATAGATCAAATGAACACATTTCCAATCATACTCATTTCACAACTTCCAATCCTTATCATAAGTATAAGAATATCAAATTCTTGTTACTTATGCTAGATTCTAACATTTTATGCAATGATTCTTTCGTAAAGTCATAGCTCAAAATCATCAAGACTTGGCCAATCTCTATCGTAACCAATTCTATAGATATGATGTCTCTCACTCAAAGTACATTCCTTTGAACATCCTTCTTGCATAAAAGTTTCTAATCTAGACATAGATTCTCAATATCCAACTCCCAATATAGAAACATTTCCATATTTGCCATACGACAACTCATTCTTAATAAATCTAATCTATTCATAATAATGTCGATATGACCCATCCAATACCATACTTCCAACTACTCACAAGCGACCAATCCTCAGCGATATTTGGATCGTCCTTTGATAGTTGTTTAATTATCTTAGTCAAAACAGATTCTTGTCCTTTTTCCCTCTTAATGCGCTAGACATTTGGAAAATTTTAGAATGGTCAAATATTATAGCATTTACAATCGATCCTTTACCCGAAGCGTATGGGACACGATGCATAATGTCTTACATAAAGATCTGATACGTTATCAATCTTCTGCCATAAAATTTTATGTGTCACGTTCTTACAATTCGAACTATGAAGAGGGATACCATAATCATAATCGAAATTTAAGAACACACTATGTATCCTTTGATTAAATTTATTAAAATTTCTAAATCTAAGCTTTAGATTTTGAAACAAAGTACAATATTCTCTCTCTTAATTATAGCAAAACAACTTTTCAACCCTTACGACTTTGCAAAGTATAACTCTTGTTTTCTATAATTAATATTGATAACTTGCAATACTTGCCTTAATAATCATACAAGCACAACATTTATGCTCCCACTATCATGATGATTATTATCATATAAGCATAACACTTATGCTCCCACTAGCTTTGACATGTTTTAGAAAACAACTGAACTTCCAGAAAACAATACTTATTCAATTTCTGAAGTTCATACTTCTAATACCTAATGCTTTGATAATCCTTTATCTAAGCCTCTTAAACTTATACACCTTTGCCTTAGATAAATCATATGTGTGTCTAAACAATTTAGACTAATTGCCAAATCTCACAATTCGAATTATGGAAAGGGATACCGTAACCATAATCGAATTCAAGAATACAATTTCACAATCACTATCTTCTTAAAATCTCTCTTAGTGAAAGCATTTCCTCACAGTCATTTTCATGAAGGAGGTAATCTTATGACACTTAGATTTTATGGTGTATGAGTTCCTGTCCATGCGAATTTTCCAAAACCAAAGTTTGCGACAAATCCAAACTCATATGGACTGAACTTTCTCAATCTTGATTTCTTGCCTTATGGTAACACGAGTGCCCACCATGTCTTCCAATTAGCTAAGTAACTCACCCTTTCATATCAATGTACTTTTCATTAATCAAGGTGCTTGCCTTTTATGCGTTCAAATGAGAACTCATAGAACTCACACGCATAATTAACTCAATTGGAATGGCACAGAAACAAAATAATGTCAACACGATAGGTCATAAACCTCAAGTCGTGTGCTAGTGATGATTGATAAGGTTTATTCTTGATTAGTTCTTGAAACGTTTCAAGACCATCATTAAGACTCCCACTGAATCCTTGACATATAAGGTTCTCTTGTCAAAAAATGTTTCCTTGATAAACAAATATTCAAGAGTTAGTGTAGTTTTTATCAAGACAAAACACTTCACAAAATTGGTCCTAGTTGGACTTTGTCTTAACCAAGACATCACATCTTTCCAATTTCAAATGTGCAAGAATAAGAAAACCTTTTCAAATTCCACATTTGATGAATGTTATAAACCTTCTTAAGACTTGTAACTCAATTCACAATCGTAACTCTAAGACTTGATATTGGAACAAAGTATGATTGACTTCTAGATTTAAACATTTCTTCAATTCTTGATTCCTCTTCTCAGACATACAATTGTACTAAGACTCACTTAGAGGATCAATTGAGATATGGTTTTTAATCATTAAGACCTATCATAAAACATAATAAAAGGTACTCTCCCTTCTTAGAATAGAGAAACTTTTATCTTTCTGCCTACTTGATTCTTCTTATTCGTTCTGAACTTTTATCTTTCTACCTACTTGATTCTTCTTATTCGTTCTGCTATTGATTTAAACTCTTTCAATCAAATCGGAATTACACTTAATCTTATAAGTATAATCATATTTACTAAACCTTTAGTAAATCATGACGAATATCTTTGTCACTCTTGTGGTAGACTTGATCAACACACAACCTTGTGTACTCGATCTCCTAGTCCTTCACTTGACACTTTGTCAATGAATTAGTCTAATTTTCAAATATGAAATTTCTCATTCATCATGCAACCAAGTTGTATGATTCCAAGTTTATGTCCAATTGAAACTTGTGCGATGAGAAACTTTCCCTATTTGGTAAATTCTTGACATTTCCACAAATAACATAATTAAGAATCAAATCCATTATTGCTAATAATAGAAACCTTCAAACATCAATTTTTCATACATGCCATTGCAAGGATAAATAAATAATATAAAATCATAATTTATTTTATTGTGGAAAAAATTTTCCTTACAATGCAATTTGATGAGATGAAAAACTCTTTGATCGTTTAGATCTTATACAGGTTAATTAGAATAATGCAAACAGAAATATCAAACACGAGAATGAATCAAAATAAGTTGAATGATTCAATAGATTCACGCCTCAGCAGAGCTCGATGAAGAACTTCCACTGTAGAGGCTTTTTAGGGTTACAATCGATAAAACAAATATCGTTTTGAATGATTGACTTAAAATCTTACGTACCAATATGCATGCAAGCATCGATAAATACTTAAACCCTAATAATTAAATCACGGATGGACAGGCCCAATCCGGATACAAAACTAGACTATCGAGTGAGCCCATGACGCAACACATAAAGGACCCTAAAATCTCCCCCTTTGCGTCAATTGGAGTGAGACTCTATTTTGGCTTACTGGATCCTGCTACGTTAACCTTCTTCGTGGTATCGAACAAACAAGGAAAGATGGCAAGAATGGTTTGTCTGAAACGAATGTACCACTGGATCATATCATTGAAATATTTTTTGTCATCTTCAGAATTCTGCTTGCACCGATTAATGATCCCCAAAACATGCTCCAAACACGAAGTGGTATATAGATGCTTGTCACCCAAGGCGAACAGACATTTTTGGCCTTCATTCCTGTTGAACATGACTGAGTTTCGCTTTGGATCGATCCTCCCCATCTGCATTTTATTCAAATCACTTGCAGAACCAACTGGGGAGATGATGGGCTTCTTTCTGAATATGTTAGCGATTTCCTGATCCATCTTAGCAACCTCCATGATGTAGCAAACCAACATCCTTTTGAAGTGATCTATGATCGGCCCATATTCAGCTTCATTGGTGAGGAGGATGTTATGCAGGATGATCCAATCGTGTGGATTCAGGTTAGGAAGATCAGCAAGAGAAATGGCATTTTCGGCTTTAGCTGACCCCCTCAATACTTTGAACCGGACATTAGTGAAGTTACCCTCCCGAAAGGGTTTGAGGACCCGAACATTGACGATCTTCTGTTCACTCCACGTCTGATACTAAGGCTAAGCAGACCTCAGATAGAAGTCAATAAGCTCCCTATCGACCTTCGGGTGAGGATGAGGGACTTCAGCAACGTGAGAAAATGCATGAAATATAAAGGCCTTTCGGGTCAAGGGCATGTCGAACTGAGAGTCGACAGAATTAACCCTGTCCAAGGAGATAACAGGTTCAAGCCAGAGGATGTTGGAGGTCTCGATAGCTTCATTGATAAGCTTCTCGAGAGTCCATGGAGGGAATAGGGTTTTTCGACTTTCAAGGAGATCATGAGCCTCCTTCATCTTCCTTTCGTTTGCTTCTGCCTCTCTAGCGATCTGAGCACTCATGTCTGAATGCTTATCCCTGGCCTGTTTCTTCAAGAGATCATCAATGGTCTCTTTGTCATCATCGCCATCACTGTCATCCAGAGCCTTTTTCCCTTTATCTTGAACACCCGAACCTGAAGCATGACCAGCTGTTGGAGGTTCGGTTGCTTTAGTTGAAGCTGATGTAGAAGTAGGAGGCGGTTGAGATTGATTTTCGCCCTTTGAAGCTCCTTCTCCCCCTTGTTTTGGATGGGCCACGAACTCAGGAAGCCCCTCAATTTTGCTGAGCAGGGCAAGGGAAGGAGCAAGCTTCTCTGCAAGATTTTGCCTCACTGAGCAGTTGAGAATTGGGTCGTGTGCTTCAATAATGTTGGAGAGGGCTCCGTGGACATCTGAAACACAACTTGAAATGACCGTGCGCTCAGATCGAAGAGAAGCAACCTCCTTTTCTGATTGGGATAGCTGAAGACTCTTGATCTTTAGAGCAGTTGTTTTGCGTGCAAGCGCATCCATCACAGAGTTCTCTAAAGCAAGGTCTTCTTGGAGCTTGGTCAAGCGCTCCTCAACAACTGCCTGAAAAGATTTATTGTCAGCTTCAAGAGTCTGACGAAGACCGGCAAATAATTGTTTTTCTGATGCAAATGATGTAGCCAGCTTCTCAACAACTGAATCAATCTTCACTGCATTAGATTCAGCTGCCCCCTGTAAAGACTGTAACAGAATGTTAGCATCGTGAAATAGTTTTTTGACTTTTTCGGTCGCAGCAGCACAGGCCTTTGTGGATGCATCTATAGCAGCAGTAGCAGAGTTGATAGAGGCTTCATGTGCCTTGGTGAAATTATTAACCATCCCCTGAATGGCATCCTTTGAGATATTGGACCGAGAGGAGGAGGAGGAAGCGACGAGACTATCAATTTTCTCATGAAATTCCTTGATGTGCTTTTTGGTGACAAGAAAAGTCTCGGTATCGGCTGAGTGATTGAGAGATGAAGGCGAAGGTGGAGGTTCGGTTGTGGGAGTAGGTTCGGGTGTGGAAGTGTGTTCGGTTGCAGGTGTGTGTTTGGGTGCTGAAGTACGAGCTCCCGTATCAGATATGTTGGCTCGAAATCCAGTGGTTGTTGTTGTAGTGTCTGAGAAAATGGGAGGTGGTACAGGAATAGAAGTAGAAGGAATGTGAGTAGTGGAGGTTATGGGGGGAATGGAAATAAATATAGTGATAGGAGGAGGAGAGACAGATTTACTTGTAACAGGTACCTCATGTGAAGGCGAATAGGGAGGAGTGTCGCCTCGAAACGACTCCTCTTGGTCTGAACTCTTATCCTCTGATTCATTGGAGGAAGAGGTAAGAATGAGCTTTTCTCTGGGCTGGGTTTTCCTCTTCTTTGGTGGAGGTGATTGGACTATCTTCGTTGGTTTTCTCTTTTTAGGAGAAGGGCCTTTCGCCCCTTTGACCACTTTCTTGTCTTTCCCTTTTTTTGGTTTCTTACCCCTGGTAGCAGGCTTGTCAGCATCGTTCATAGACTGAAGCATATCTGGGGTCAGTTCTCTAGGACCTGAAGGAAGAAACTCCTTGTAGGTCTTGATGATGCGGCTCTCTCCTGAAACACAAGCATACATTGACTCTGGAATTGAGCCAACAAATAGAAACTTGGAAGGATCAGTTACAATGATCTTCGTAGTGTGAAAGACACCAATAGAGGAGAGTGGAGAAGTGGCCATAATAGGGACATGATACTTATCCATCGCCCATTTGGTGACAAGCGTCCAGAACCTGGCATAGGAAATTTCTAAATGGCGAGAAGTACAGGCAAGGCTTTGGATTAACTGTTGCCATAGAACTGAGCCATAGTCAAGGTTGACACCATTGTACAACCCATAGAGAATCGTCATGAACAGACGACTAGCCCCATCAGAACCTGCACTCCTCTCTGATAGACCCTTGAACAGTATCGTGAAAAAGCCATTCCACTGAGGAGGAAGACACGACTTCTTGAACTTCGTGACAGTTGTAAGGATTTCAGTGTAACCCATGTTGTAAAACATGGAGAACAAAACACCTAGGGTTTAACCCTTTATATCGTCTCTAGAGGTGAGAGAAAGATCGCCGCCAAATCTTCTTGAAACGCGAAGCGGTTTTTGAGTTGATTGACGCGTGACAGTTAGCAACCCCTATGATTACGCATGAGAGAGAAAAACGTTTCCATTTTGCACGTCTTCCCATCAAATACCTTTTTGAATTCCTGAAACCTTTAGTCTCCCGGCTGAGTCATCATCTTATCTTTAAAATGAGCTGTCTTCACTAAATAAAAACAAACACGTAGATAAACCACTTCATTCCCTTGTTGAGTAAATCTTTGAGAACCGAAGCTACATAAAGGAAAGTAGCTTGTAGAGAACCAAACCAGACTTTTGGAAAATCAAAAAGATTTTCGTGCATAGAGTGTCAAAGATAAAGAAATAAAGCAACATCTATGTGGGAATATGTGATGTCAATATAGACACGAAACAGTGGATCCCGGGCACGAATCTCTTCCTTCAAAGTCAAGAGAGACTTTAAAGTGTCTGTATGGATTCCCGTTGAATTACGATCAAACACTTGTTAAGAAGTGTTGAAAGGCATATTTTGATGAGGCTTAAAAGGGTGGCTTTCGCTTCAGTTCAGAATTCCGGATCTTGACATAAGACCAAAACCAAACGAAGTACTTGTGAGACCGATGTGGTCTGTTGAACAAGTAGGTTGAGATTATTTGCAGTGACTTGTTGGAAATTCTTGGTTGTGAAATCTCAAAAAAAAATTAAAACTGGATTCTATGGGAAGAAATGTTATGGTGTGTAACAATTTCATAAGAATCACACAAGAAGAAAGAAGAGATTTCATGGTACAACCACTTGGGTGGTTTCGATAATTCATAAGTGAAAGCTAGAGCAATTTTAATTGTTCACCGTCAATTCATAGTGGGTATTGAATTTTGGGTTTTACTTAGCACGTAGTGACACGAAGCTAAGATCATAAACACAGAGATTGTGTAACCATAAAACTTAGTGGTTATTTCTGAGAGTCTCAAGGGTTACATATATGAAGCGAAATATGATGGAGAAAAATGTTTGAGGTGGTGTAAAGAAACCAAAGTACCTCTGCTATAAAAAGAGTGACCAAGCAGAAAACTCTTAACTCATATGAGAAAAGAGTAAGGTAGATCATGATTAGAATAAATTTAGCAGCCTAATTGGGAAGACAAGGTTTGTATATACCCAGTCAATAAGGCTTTATTCAAAATCAGTTGAGGCTTAGGACAACATGCAGCAGCATGCTTCTAGGGACACTTAGCTAGTATAAAGTGTGAGAATGATACCTGCCCCATCGATATTGAGGAACCTGTAAACATAAACAGAAGTAGAGACAAAACAAAAGAACATATTTTTGGAATTTTGATATTTTGAAAAGAGAAGAACAAAATAAACCAAACAGAAAGAAAAAAAATATTTGAACCGAACCAGAGATGGACCGAACGCTCGGTTCATTTCTGTTCGTTAAAAAATATATTTTTGGGTTTTTGGAAAACAATTGTACGAAAGTATACAACCATAGACAACGCCTTTTTGAGATAAGTGAAAACAGGTGCAATGGGAACGAACCCGAAATAGACCGGGCGTTCGGTTCATTTCGGTTCCCGTGTGAACCGAGCCCGAAATAGATCGAGCGTTCGGTTCATTTCGCTTCCAACTTTTAGTTTTGAGAAGGTGTTTTTGGTACTGACTTCGATTCCATCATACCTAGGCCTTGTAGGATTTTATTGAAATTTGCTTCAGGAAGTACTTTGGTGAAAATGTCGGCCAGTTGATCAGTGGTTCGAATAAAGTGAATTTCGATGTTTCCATCTTCCACATGATCCTTAATAAAGTGATACCTCGGTGCTATATGCTTGGTCTTGGAATGTTGCACTGGGTTATGACAGATCCTAATTGCACTTTCTGAATCGCAATATAGTGGGATCTTTTTCATATTGATTCCATAATCCCGGAGTTGGCTTTGGATCCAAATCACTTGTGATGTGCAGGATGCAGCTGCAATATACTCTGCTTCGGCTGTAGATAGAGAAACACAAGTTTGTTTCTTCGATTGCCAGCTATCAAGCTTCCCGTCTAGGAATTGGCAACCTCCGGTAGTGCTTTTTCGGTCAAGACCACATCCTCCTAGGTCTGAATCTGAGTAGGCTTGAACGAAGAAACCTGAGGTTGAGGGATACCAGAGACCGAGAGAGGTAGTTCGCTTCAAATACTGGAATATATTCTTCACTGCCATCATGTGTGGTTCACGAGGATTTGCTTGGAACCTGGCACAATAGCACACTGAAAACATTATATCGGGCCTGCTAGCTGTGACGTACATCAGAGAACCAATCATTTGGCGATATAGCGTTATGTCGACTGCTGGTTTTTCCAAAGATGGTGTGAGCTTGGAGCCGAACGCCATAGGGAATTTGAGCTTGGAGTCTCCCTTCATGCCAAATTTAGCAAGGAGAGTCTCTGTATATGCTTCCTGGTTGATAAAGATGCCATCGGGTCCCTGTCTAATATTTAAACCAAGGAAAAAGTTAATTGGACCCATTGAGCTCATTTCAAATTTAGTCTCCATCAACTTTCTGAATTCAGTTGTTAGGCTAGGATTCGTTGAGCCAAAGATGATATCATCGACATAGATTTGAACGATCATGAGGTGGTTACCTTCCTTTTTACGAAAAAAGGTTGGGTCAACCGAACCTTGTTTGAATTTTAACATCTTTAAAAACTTAGTTAATGTTTCATACCATGCCCTTGGTGCTTGTTTCAGACCATAAACAGCCTTATCTAAGATGTAGCAGTGATCTGGATGCTTTTCATTTACAAAACCAGGAGGTTGCTCCACGTACACGGTTTCCTCAAGTTCCCCATTCAGAAACGCACACTTCACATCCATCTGGTAGACCTCGAAATTTTTGTGTGCAGAATAGGCAAGAAATATTTGAACAGATTCCATCCTTGCTAACGGAGCGAATGTCTCTTCGTAATCGATTCCTTCTTCCTGGCAATATCCTTTCACCACTAGCCGAGCCTTATTCTGGATCACATTTCCCTCCTTATCCATTTTGTTTCTGAACACCCATTTGAGACCTACAACCGAGGCATCTTTTGGTGTTGGAATGACTCTCCAGACCTTATTTCTTTCGAACTCATTGAGTTCGTCTTGCATTGCTTGAACCCAATCAGAATGATCGAGAGCAATATTGACAGTCTTCGGCTCTATTTTGGAGATGAAAGAATTAAACATGCAGAATTCTACTTTGGAGAATAAAGCAGTTTGCTTCGCCTTCAGTTGTGATCGAGTTAGAACCTTTTCTGATGCATCACCCACTATTTGAGATACAGGATGATCTCTGGTCCATTTGGTGAGAGGAGGATAATTTGGATCATAGGATGGATCCAGTTCAGCATTTACCATTTCTTCCAACTCTGATTGAACATCATCGTCATAGTGCATTTCGGAATTCTCCCCCTCGACAGATGATGAACCATATGGATGTGAACCAAGAAGTCTTTCTTCGACTGGGCTTTTGGGCTGATCCGGACTCTCGGATGTCACTAGACTTTCGGGTGCTACAAGACTTTCGGTGCTACAGGACTTTCGGGTGCGTCAAAGATTGGATTCTCCCCCTGGATATGTGAGTCCTATTGATTTGAAGAAAATTGATTCACCCCCTCGACCGAAGTACCACTCTGGGGAGGTTTGTTTCAAACTGGTTCTTCTTCTCCCATTTGTTTGGCTGCATCTTCAACAAACTTCTTAAGGGGATCAATCTTATTGTCTGCTGTCGTGGCCTCAGAATAAGTAGCTTTCTCAGGTTCATCAAACAAATCCATGAACTGGTCAAAGAAATTGGCGATCGATGTTGTGACTTGACCTGTTTGACAGAAAATCTCTCCAATTGCTTCTTCGGTAGACTTCAGCTTCTTGACGTAATTGTCATCGAACGTCGCATAATAGGTTTCTTCAATTCTTTTAGAACGCTTATTCAAAACCATGTATGCCTTTGAAGTAAGAGAATATCCCAGAAAGATACCTTCATCAACTTTGACATCAAACTTGTTACGATGTTCTTTGGAGTTGAAGATGAAGCACCTTGAACCGAACACATGAAAGAACTTGACATTCGGCTTCCTGTTGTTAATAATCTCATAAGGGGTGAGAGAGAAACGCTTGTTGAGATAAGATATGTTTTGAGTAAAACAAGCTGCAGCAATGGCGTCAGCCCAGAAATACAGAGGAAGGGAAGCAAAACCCAGCATGGTTCGGGCCGCCTCACACAGGGATCGGTTTCGCCTTTCGACAATTCCGTTTTGTTGAGGTGTATAGGGAGTTGAGAAATTATGACTGGTGCCTTTTCTGCTAAGAAATCTTTGAATTCTTTGTTCTTGAATTCCAGTCCATTATCGCTCCTGATATTTCGAACGACTTTTCTCAGTTGCACTTTGACTTGCTTGATAAAGATCTTCAGTTTGGGAGTCGCCTCAGATTTGTTCTTTAGAAAGAATACCCAAGTAAATAGTGAGAATTCATCAACAATAACAAGGTTGTACTTGTTACCGCCAATGCTCTCGATAGATGATGGACCACATAAGTCGATGTGAAGCAACTCAAGTGGTTCAACAACTTTGGTGTTTATGATTGTTGGGTGACTTTGGCGACTTTGTTTCCCCATTTCAAAAGCAGCACATAAGTGTTCACGATCGAACTTAAGCAGTGGAAGTCCCCGAACATGACCACCGGTGACTAGCTTGTTGATGTCTTTGAAGTTGAGATGTGAGAGCCTTCGGTGCCACAACCAACTTTCGTCTGAATGGGCTTTGGACAAAAGACATATGGCTGGATTCCCTTTGATTGGTCTGAGATTCAGAGGGAACATCTCACCTTTTCGTTCTGACTTGAGAATAACCTTGTTGGATTTCTTCTTTATAATTTCTGAACCTTCGTCATCAAACGAGACTTTGAGACCTGTTCCTCCCACCAGTTGAGACACACTGATGAGGTTATGCTGCAATCCCTCTACATACGCCACCTTCCTGATTGTAAAGTCTCCATTGTTTACCATCCCATAACCTTTTATCGTTCCATAAGAGTTGTTACCAAACTTGACACTGCCACCGTTTTGAAGTGACCGAAACTCCCTTAGCTCTTCCTTCCTTCCTGTCATGTGACGTGAGCAGCCACTGTCTATGTACCATTCTTCGTCGAACTGCTCGTCACTTATAACCTGTAAAAATTAAGCAGATTTAGGAACCCAAAGTTTCTTGGGTCCACGTGAGCCTTTTACAGAAACAGGAATAGTAAGAGAAACATCAACAAGATAAGTTCGTTTTATTAACGTTGTTTTATCTTTTCTCTTAATAGTAAATACTTTGATTTTATTGGTGTTAGATGTAGGTATTTTGGATTTAGGTTCGGGAGTTTGGACTTCAGCTTGCCTTCGTTCTTTATTTACTGAGGAAATCTTCCTTTTTCCTTTCAAATCCTTCGTCGATTGAGAGCTTGTTGTAGGACGAGAATTAGGCTTAGAAGAGGAATGAGAACGAGAAGAATTAGAAGAATAGAAATTAGAATGAGTATCTTTCCTAACTCCCGGTTCGAAATGTCCTTTTCTGTTGTGACCATTTGAGGGACCGAACCTGGACCTTCGGTTGCTATTTGATGATGGACCAAATTTGTCTTTTCGGTTGTTGTGGGTTGATGGACCGAAACTGGATTTTCGGTTGTTGTGGGTTGATGGACCGAAACTGGGTTTTCGGTTGTTGTGGGTTGTTGGGCCGAAACTCGGTCTTCTGCTGTAAAAGCTTGATGGACTGAACTCTGGTCTTTGTCTGTTGTTGTTTGGTGGACCGAAACCAGGCTTTCGGTTGTTATTACTTTCAGGACCGACCCTATCCTTCCGGTGTTGTTCTTTCTGTGGCCCGAAAGTCTTCTTCTGGTCCTTTTGATCCAATGGACCGAAGCTTCTTTTACTCTTATTTTCTTCTCCTTTTGGCTTGGAGTTTTTATCAAAGTGAGTATAGTGAGGATTTTGGGAAAGCCAAAATTGCTTTCGCTCTGAGAGATTTTTCTTGTATCTCAGATTTCTCTGTTGCTTTTGATTGTTCACATGTTTCGGCTGCTGTGAATATTTGCCTTCTGTTTCGGCTTCTGAACAACAGGTTCACTTTCCATGGAAGAGGTTTCGTTTGTTGAGGAGAAGTTTTCCATCGGAATCACTTTTGTGCCACTGGTACTGGGTACGTCAAAGTTGCTAGGTTTATTAAGTGGTTCTACCACATATCTACCTTTGACCTTCCATGATATTCGCTCCGACAAACCAACTGTTTCGTCTGCGTTGTCTATCGGTGCAGACCAGAAAAAGTCATCACAACCATCTGCATGATCTTCATTCACCAATGCAATGAGTTCGGCTGTCTGATGTTCGGTTACTCCTGTGATCTTATAAACTTGATTGGGAGTTGTTCTTACCTTTTGGTATACAACGGCCTTTTCTTTAAGGATTGGGGACTTATTTTTGGACAAACGAGCGAATTCCACAGAATTTTCAGAAATCAAGTTCTTGTGGTTTTCAGATTCGCTCCTAATAAACTCTGAACAGTCAATCACATCCTCTACAGAGATTTCACTCATGTCATCGTCCTCATTAAGTTCAGATGCATTTTCAACATCGATTTTATTTTTTGAACTTAATTTGGTACTCAACGAGTCAAATTTTTGTATAGTTTCGGCTCTGAGTTTCAACTTATCATTTTCATCCAAAAGATTCTTAAGCATGTCCTTATGGTCTTTGGACTTTATAAATGATTCAATTTTGTCCAGACCATACATATAAGTGGGATTTACATCATCTGAAGATACAACACTTTCACAGTTGTATGCTTTTGCATCGATTTCATCCTCCTTTAGCTCAAGGAAGGGCAAAATCATGTGATGTATCTTCTGGCCTATTTCACAGTCTAAATGCAGCTGAGTAATGTTAGAATAAAGTCTTTTGGCAATTAAACAAAAAACATTCCTATGTTTTAACAATTTAAGATTGTCTCTTTACAAATAGATATTTTCATCCCTAGATTTAACCAGCTCCAACTCCTTCTGCTCAATCCACATTCTTCGCTCCTCACTCTTGGATGATACCCTGCTTATTTGGTCAGTTAGATTAGAATTCGTGACACGTGTTTGAGTTAAACAACTATCTAGATTTGAAATTCTTAAATTCAAGTTATTTAATTCTTTTTCATATGATGTTTGTGGAATTTTAAACGAAACAAAAATGGATTGTACATTCTTGATCAGTTCATCTAGTTCACTGATCTGCACACTGAGAGGCTTCGTTGTAAAGCACACGTCCTCTCGCTCCTTAGCCACTTCATTTCCACCATCAGTGTTGTATCCTCTCATCTGGGATACATTTGTCACCATCAGACATCTTCCGCCAGCATCACCACTCTTCGCTACATAAGCCTTTCCATGAGAAGGCTTTCTCACTTCATCATCTTCTGAGTCGGTTGACCACACCTGTACACCATCGAACTCATCATCATCTACCGAATCATGCACCACAAGAGCATTCATTAAGGGATTAGTAGTAGCTTTCTTCCTTTTAATCTCCTCCAGTCTTTTCAGGAGACTTGCTTCTTCATCCTTCTCCTCTTCTTTCTCTGCCATTTTCTTCAACACGCAATCTTTTGCATAGTGATTTTTCCCTCCACAGTAAAAACAGCTGACACCAGAATCAGCTTCAACCTTCGCTTCTTTCTTTGGTTCTTCAACCTTCGACTCCTTTTTCACTTTTTCAAAGTTGTAGCTTCCCTGCCAATTTCGGTTCTTGTTGGTAGGGAACTTCTTCTTGATGAACCTCCTAGGATTTGACACCATCATTGCATAATCTTTAGATGTCAGATCATAGTCTCCCAGATTCAGATCTTCCTCATCTTCTACTGCACTTTTACCTTTAGACAGAAGGGCCAAAGACCCCAAGTTTGAAACCACGCTCTTTTTCTTGTAGCACAATCTTTTCCTGGGATTTCAGAATCCCCACGAGTTTCGCCAACGAATATGATTTGAACTGCTCATCTGCTTTAACCGTCGACACAACTGCCCTCCATTTGGGTCTTAGGCCATTTAAGAAAGTGACCTTCTGTTCGATGAGCTTTCTTTCTACGTCATGTTTGATCATCTTACTGAGAAGATGATTGAACCGATCGAACGTCTGTGTAACAACCTCCTCTGGCTTCTGCTTGAACTCTCCAAATTCTGAGAGAAGAAGGGTCTGAATTGAGTGCTCCAGATCTTCATCTGTGGAGTACAGCTCTCGCAGCCGATCCCAGGTCTCCTTTGCTGTACCACAAGAACTTACTAACCGGAATGTGTTGGATTGAAGGGCGAATCGAATTAGTCTCAATGCCTTAATGTTGCATTGGAACTTCTCATTTTCGTCTTGAGCGACGTCCTTCACATCTATTAATAGATCATTGTACTCCTTCTGAGTTTTAATGATTTTTGAAGTGCTTGAGTGAGCGAAGGGGCCAGATGTGATAGCTTCCCATATCAGATACCCTTTATCTTCCGATCCAATAACGTAATCTTCAAAATGTTGCATCCACACTTCATAGTCTTGATTGTAGAGGATTGGGATCTTGGTTGTTGATCCGATGCTATTAGAGATGTTGATGGGATTGGATTGAGAATCGTCCTTGCTTGATTGTTTAACCTGTTATAAGATCAGACTTTGTAATACATAATATTAGGGCAATATGAATAAATAATGAGATATGTCAATTATGGAGTGACGGCTCAATAAATATCAATGAATGCGGAATGAACCCTAATCACTTCTTTCACAGAAGAGATGTGTATGAATTACACAGTCTCCTGCTCTGATACCAATTGATGAGATGAAAAAATCTTTGATCGTTTAGATCTTATACAGGTTAATCAGAATAATGCAAACAGAAATATCAAACACGAGAATGAATCAAAATAAGTTGAATGATTCAATAGATTCATGCCTCAGCAGAGCTCGGTGAAGAACTTCCGCTGTAGAGGCTTTTTAGGGTTACAATCGATAAAACAAATATCATTTAGAATGATCGACTCAAAATCTTACGTACCAAGATGCATGCAAGCATCAATAAATACTTAAACCCTAATAATTAAATCACGGATGGACAGGCCCAATCCGGATACAAAACTGGACTATGGAGCGAGCCCATGACGCAACACATAAAGGACCCTACACAATTCAATTGAAAAACTATGTTAATACATATTTCTTAGCAATCTTATTCTAACTCCAAGTAGTAGCTCAAAAAATATTAATTTTCTAGGAATGCGATCGAAATCCATTTCTTCACGATTAGATTTAGCTCACTTCTTCCCTTAAGCTTCCTTTCTTTTCTTCGATCCTACAAAACATCAAATGTAATCTTATCACATCATGTATTAAGAATCTAGAATAGGAACTTAAACGAGTTAGCTAATGGATTTTACCTAAAGTAGAGCCATACGTTTTGACTCTCCCATCTCTTGGATCTCTTAGGTAAATATGGCAGCTTCGTCTCTAATGCCCCTTCTCTTGGAAATAGAAGCAAATGGACTCTTTTGGAATGGCACAAGGAACTATCTCAGAATCTACCTTTTCTGGATCTCTAATGTCACCATTTTCAATGTCCATTGAAGTTTGGGAGTTTGATTCATCAGACAAATTTGCTCGACCAGCTCGCCAAATCATTGTTGATTCAGCAGCTATAAGCAAATAGGTCAAATCAATGAGGGTCACGTCATGATCCATCATATAGTACTCTCTAACGAACTCACTATATGATTCAGGAAGCGACTTAAGAACCCAGTCAACAGCCAACTTACCTGAAATCTCGACACCCAACATCCTTAACCTATCAATGTGTGACTTCATCTCTAAGACGTGTACACACATAGGTTTCCCATGTTTACTTGCCAAAAGGGCTTGAGTGAGCTTGAACTTTTCAAGCCTTCGAACTTGTGGGTTAGGGAGAATAATTGGAGGAGGTGGAGGAAGTGAAGCATGATCTCTTGTTCCTCGATCGAATCGTGGATCATCATCTTCATGTGGAAAGCTTGTTCCACAGGATTTGGGACGATCATAGTTGCCATACTTTGACATCTACAAAACGGGAGAAAATTCAAGTTAAGTTGATTAGGATCCTCGATGTGACACCCAAATGAAACATCGAGGCTAGGATCCAACAAATTACTCTACAACCTAGAAGAGAGATGCCGTAATCTAGTTGCAGAATATTTGAAGGTAGGTAAATGACAATTTACCAATTTCCAGCATTAAAACGAAAAAGAAATTTAAGTTTTAAATCTATTGAAAATTCCTAGATCTTTTGAGATTCATTGAACTTTTCAATTTCATGTTTAAATCTCGATATGCCCCTCGATTTGTGACTGGGATGCCGAGGATCACAAAACAGGGTGTGAATAACCATGCAAACTTACATGGTGCCCCCAATGTTACAGTCACCTATTCAATGTGCCGGTTAACCACACACGCTCCACCAAACTATGACAAACAATGAGTCACCCTTTTCTACCTTTTCTTAGAACCATTTAGTGTGCCGGTTAACCACACGCGCTCCACTAACGTCTCCGCAGGGGCACAAAGTGTAATTTCATGGAATTGCATCAATTCACTTTTGCCTAAAGTAACTAAGATTGGGAATTTTGTAAAAGCATTTAGTTACTTTTGTACTTCGTTATACTTATAATAGAAGGTTTATGTCTTATCCTACCCGTTTGGCTAACGACCCTCCACTAGTCAAGAGTGCGGTGGGTAAGAGTGGATGTCTATTCAATCGCCATTTTATAGGCAATTTCCTTAAACACCCCTTATAGACCAGCTTCGTGAATGAGGCCTACTAACGGTAAGAATGATTGTTTACTCATACATATATAATACTAGACTTATAATGTTATATATAGTATAGGGTGTATTTTACACTTTTAAAATACTAGGTGTTCTAATTTAATAAATTATACTTTTAATTTAATTAAATGTAAACCAAAACTTTATGGGTTTATTAAATCTTTTTTAATTATACACCTTAATTAATTAATAAAACCATAAGGGTGTGATTTGAACTTTTCAAAACAATACTCGGGTTTTAGAATATAACATTTCTAAATTAAACTTTTAATCAACTTTTAAATTCCAAAACTTGAGGGCAAGTTTTGAAACATTTCAAAACATTAGGGTTTAACTTATTTAAATTTCAAAAACAAAACTTTTAAGTTCAAATTTAAACTATAAAACCTGAAGGGATTAATTTGAAACTTTTCCAAACTTTGTCAAGAATATTCTAGATCACAAAATTCAAATAAGGCAATTAACAATTAATTGGTGGTTATCTAATTTGACCTAGTCCAAATTCTTGCAAGATAGTTCACCAAATAATTCAAATAATTAAATCTAATCATATAAGGAAATAATTATCTAACTAATATGAATTTATCTTTAATTTTGGCAAAGATAATCACCCAATATCATAAAAATCTGATTTATATCAATAAAAAAACGTTTTGGTAACTATCCCACAACCAAAAGAGCACAAAATCCCGATTTTCCCTCTTTCTGACCAGCTAACTCGTCGAGTCAGGCATGGACTCGACGAGTTCATCTAAGGACTCGACGAGTTCAGCCCCCAGAAACCCTAAATTTCGATCTTTAAGCAAGGATAATTCACAATAGCATCAAATAGATCAAACAAACAGCCATGGCTCTGATACCACTGATGGGTTATGAGCAAAACATCATTCTTATGGTGTACATGCAAACCCTAATAGCTTTTGAATCTAGTTTGTCTAATGAACATGCAATTGAATATCCAAAGCTATAAATCCTAGATCTAGCATACAATTAATCATATTAACATATGAAAGGGTTTTAGATCTTACCTTGATTGTTATGTAGCAATAACAATCTCAAATCCTCCTTGTAATGGCTTTAGAAAGCTTAGAGTCACAAGTGTCACTCCTCTAGTGGCTCACAAACACCAAGAGCAAGAGGATGAAGAATGATAAGAGAATAGGCACCCAAAAACGTGTAGAATCCCTAAGGAATTAGTTAGCCACGTTTTTGGTGCCCTAGGGGTCCTTAAATAGTGAGGCTATTAGGGTTATCTAACAAGGAAACCCTAATTTGACTGCTTAGGCCCTAAGCAACCCATGGACTCTCTCCTTAGAGGCCTTGGACGATTTCTAATGGGTTTCCCCATAGAATTCGTCCACTCCATCCTTTATGGAGTCCATTAGCCCAATATCCAACTATCACACAATTGACAGTTCTAGTCTACTTTATTTAATTAATATCTTTTAGCCACAATATTAATTCTTATTAATTCTTGACTAATATTAATTAAACAATATGATTTCTCCTTTAATATATTATTCTCATAATATATTAATAAATCATAATTAATCATCTTTCTTCATAATTCATCCTATCAAGTTGCTTTGAGGAAGGCAACCCAGAAGGACCATGCACCATCGGGTCAACTACATACCAAAATAGTTATGGACTTAGACACTAATCCAACATTAAGTTCGTAGTATAAATCAAAAGGAAGGAGAAGAAAGAGATTTGTTTAATAAGAAATACATTTCTCTAATTGAAAACTCAAATGATATTCGTGCTCTTAAGTTTATTGAAGTTCAAGACAATAGAGTTCAATATGATGTTCTTGATGTTCATGATAAGAAAGTTCAAGTTGATTCTTATGATGAAAAAGTTTTTTGCTCGATTGGAGTTCAAAATGATGATATTTTTTGTTCTTGTGATTCGTTTGAAGGAATGATTCCTTAACGTAAGCCGATGATCCAAGAAAATCACATGTATCAAACTCCAAAAGATTTGATTCAAACTCACAAAGTTGAAGTTGTGGAAAGTGGGTTTGTTCATGAAATCAAGTCTTCTAGATGCAAAAATATGAGAAAGAGAAAGAAGAAGAAGATTAAAAGGAAGAACAAGCGGGTTTATTCACAAAAATCGTCAAATGTGGTGAAATCGAAATCCGTGAAGTAAATTTGGGTTCCAAAGCAACAACCTCCAAATGTTGCATTGAATTTGAAGTCAAAACCCAAAAGTGTTAGAGGTTCTTTTGAAGATATTCTTGGTTCGTTGAAGAACACGAAGAACGGGTTGTACAACACGCATCGTGGGTGGTATAATGTTCAAAATGGTGATTTTCTCGTTTCGACAAAAGAACCAAGATCTTCTAAATTTGATTCGTTCATTGAAAATGGAAATTGATTCATCAAAAAGGTATCTCAAATTCTCAAATGGATTCCAAAACATCCATGATTTCGATTCGTATTTTCCATTTTTCATTTTTGATCGATTTGCTTCATTGGATTAAATCCGTTTCAACCCCATTGATGATCCAATAAGTTTTTTTAGATCTATTACCAAAATCAAAATCAAAATTTCATTTTTTTAAAACCAAATCTTTACTATTCATCGAAAGTTACTATTCAACCATTTATTATTTTGAGCCCAAAGTTTTGATTTACTAAACATCAATATGTGATCTGATTCATAAGCCCAAATCAAGTGTGGTTACTGTTCATATTTTAATTCAATTAGCCAAATACCACAACGACTCTGTTGATTCATTCTTAAAGTCAAAATCAAAGATAAAGTCAAAGTATATTACACATAGTTCAATATATATCGATTGAAGGCAAACGGGCAACAAGCTGCGCCGTTAGCCCTTTCTGGATAGCAAAACCAATTCTTTTGAAAACTACATTTGTGGATCTAGGAGATATGTGTAACATCACAAAAATACGAGCCAAAAATTTCATTTTTAAAACATACACTTTGCAAAACATTAGAGATAAAACATTCACTGATCATATCATTTCATAAAAAAGATATTGCGTGTCTGAGAACCATTTTATAAAACATAATAACGTCAGAGTACAAATCCCCAGGAAGATCTCATAGTGCGGAATACAAAGCATGTATGTGATGTGTCGCTACCGCGCTAGCTCCTTCCCCTTCGAAGAAGAGGTACCTGAAACCAAAACTGAAAATTGTAAGCACGAAGCTTAGTGAGTTCCCCCATCGTACCACATACCATACAATCACATATCATACATACTGCCAGGCAATTCTGGGGTGCCCGACCTACCCGATACGGCCATTCTGGGGTGCCGACCTACCCATGCGGCCATTCTGGGGTGCCGTCCTACCCATGTCAAGCCGTTCTGGGGTGCTGACTACCCATCAGTCCTGGCGACCGAACCTCGGGGACTATTTCACCCCTACTACTACTACTACTATCACAATATCATAACATAACAGATTATCAGACATATCTGGGGTGTCTGAACTACCCTTCAGTCCTAACAACCGAACTCGGGGACTGCTCCCCTCCTACTACCTCTAACTCATATAACAGATCATGCTAGCATATAAACATAACATTGTTGGGTTTTAGCCATAAGAACTTTCCTATGTGCGCATGCAAAACCCTAATGCTTGGATCTAGGCTTTCTAATAAACATGCTTTGAATCCAAGACTTCTAATTACTAATTAGGTTAAATAACAACATTGAAACAGATCTAGAATCATACCTTTGAGTTCCTTGTTGATCTTGAGGTCTTGGAGCTTCTAGAGTCACAAATGTCACTCCTCTAATGGCTTACAAACACCAAAGCAAGGAGGATGATTTGGGAAAGAGGAGAGGGGAGGAATTTCGACCAGAGGTTCCTTACTTTTGGTCAAGTGTCGAATTCCATCAGCCATAGGGTCTATTTATACTTGTAGACTCCTTAAGGGTTACAACCTAAACCCTAATTGGATAATCTTCTCTTAAGGCTATCCAAATCCATTCCATAGATAAGCCTTTGGACGATTTTGGCTATCCTAATACTCTTAGAATTCGTCCAAAGCATATCCCAATGGATTTACAGTCTAAAGCTTAACTATCAAACAATTGACAGTTTATACCCCTTTATTTAATTAATCTCTTTAAGTCACCAAATTAATTCTAATTAATTCTATGACTTATATTAATCAAATAACAAATATATTATTCATTATATTATTCTTATAATATATTAATAATATTTACTCTCTCTTAATAAATCATCCTATCAAGTTGCTATGGTGAAGGCAACCCAAAAGGACCATGCACAACCGGGTCAAGTACTTGCCCAATATAGTTACAGCCTTAGACACTATTCCAACAGTCTCCCACTTGGATAAGTCTAGTAACTATACAAATACAATTCGGTTTGCAATCGTAGCTCTCAAAGACGCTGTCAACTCTGATCTAATCAATCTTGTCCTTTAGATAAGGGAACGTACAGTCCTCTGTTAGATATCATGCTGACAATCCTATGGAATGGTTAGTCAAGCATTTAGGTTTCTCGATCTCTGATTTATTTGACATAGAACTTAATCGAACACATCAATTCAGTTCTGACCGGGCCCGGCACATAAGTCAAATCAAATCATCGAGCGGCCGAGATATCGCTTTTACCTTCTTAGATAAAAGTTACAGATAAACTTCGACTTATATGCATTTACTTATTCATTTACCAACTATACACAACAATACGTTTTATAACATCAAGTTACTGATGCGTTTTCGTATTATCAATGTACAATTAATTAACAAATAATAAACCATATATCCAGGTTTTAAGACTATATGATATTATCGTCTTGCGATCACCTTTTATATCGTATTCCATAAGGTCATTCCAGCAAGCGCGGGTTTATTCCAATGCTCAAAACTAGTTCATAAGCACTCATGAACGTTGCAGCAATCCTTTGTTATGTCTAACACCATTTAGACATTCTACACATCAATTCATGACAATCTTCTTTCATATCTACTTCCAACATATGAACAATTGTGGACCATTTGAATAATTCGATTATTCCTAATAACCTCAATTATTCTGGAAGTCAAAACATGCAAAGTGAAACAATAGCTAAACAATTAACATAAGATAGTAACATTACTCATAAATAAAACTCCTTTATTTAATCATCAAATGTCAATTACATTTATCTATTACACGTTTCTAATACTATCTAATCTATGCTAATATCATCCTTCAGCCCAATACTCCTAGCATGCTGCAAGTGCTTAACCCTACTCAGTCCCTTCGTAAGCGGATCTGCTGGGTTATCTTCTGATGATATCCTCTTTACTACGAGTTGTCCTTCTTCTACACGATGTCTAATAAAGTGATACTTTCTGTCGATATGTCTTGATCTACCATGATCCCTCGGTTCCTTGGTTAAGGCAACCGCTCCTTCATTATCACAGAAAATCTCCATGGGCTCCTTTATGGCAGGTACGACTCCAAGATCACCGATGAAGTTCTTTAGCCATATTGCCTCCTTCGACGCTTCGATCGCTGCAATGTACTCTGATTCGCACGTTGAATCAGCTACGGTTTCCTGCTTGGAACTTTTCCATGTCACTGCTCCTCCATTTAGGGTAAAGACCCAGCCCGACTGCGAACGGTAGTTGTCCCTGTCGGTTTGAAAACTGGCGTCACTATACCCTCGCACCTTCAAGTCATCACTTCCTCCGAGGACTAAGAACCATTCCTTCGTCTTCCGAAGGTACTTAAGGATATTCTTCACCGCAATCCAATGTGCTTTGCCAGGATTCCCTTGATATCTGCTAACCATGCTCAAAGCGAAGGCTACATCAGGTCGAGTACAAGTCATAGCGTACATGATTGAGCCAACTGCGGAAGCGTATGGTACTCGGCTCATTTCTGCTATCTCAGCTTCGGTACTCGGACTTTGAGTCTTACTCAATTTGGCATTACTTTGTATCGGTAGTTCTCCCTTCTTTGAGTTTTCCATACTAAAACGTTTTAGTACCTTCTCTAAGTAAGTATTCTGACTAAGTCCAATTAGTCTCTTACTTCTTTCTCTTACTATCCTTATTCCCAAAATGTAAGAAGCCTCTCCGAGGTCCTTCATAGCGAAGCACTTCCCGAGCCAGTACTTTACCTCCTGCAGAGTCGGGATGTCGTTTCCTATGAGTAATATGTCATCGACATATAGAACGAGAAAGCTTACTATACTCCCACTGGCTTTGACATATACACAAGATTCGTCTTCGCTTCGTACAAATCCAAACTCTTTGACTTTCTCATCGAAACAAAGATTCCATCTGCGAGATGCTTGCTTAAGTCCATAAATGGACTTCTCAAGCTTACACACTCTATCCGGATGCTTCGGATCCACAAACCCCTCTGGCTGAGCCATGTAAACATCCTCAGCCAACTTTCCGTTAAGGAAAGCGGTCTTGACATCCATTTGCCAAATCTCATAATCATGAAATGCGGCAATTGCTAGCATCACTCTAATAGATTTAATCTTCGCAACTGGTGAGAAGGTCTCATCATAGTCAACTCCGGGAGTTTGAGTAAAGCCCTTCGCGACCAATCGCGCTTTATATGTGTGTACGTTCCCATCCACGTCGGTCTTCTTCTTGAAGATCCATTTGCACCCAACGGTCTTACGTCCGGGCACGTAATCAACCAAATTCCAAACTTGGTTATCATACATGGATTGGATCTCGCTATCCATTGCCTCTTTCCACTTATAGCTATTAGGTTCATCAAGATTTACTAGTGTACCATCACTAATATACGTGTCCCCTTCGGTAGTAATATGAAAGCCATAAAACTGGGGATGAACTCTAACTCTATCGGAACGTCTAAGAGGTAAGGATTCGTCAATAGGTTCAATTGGAGTTTCCTCCCCGGGTTGAATGCCAGCGGTAGAGGTTCCTTCATCCATCGACTCTTGAATCTCTTCAAGTTCGATTTGCCTCCCACTGTCTCCTTGGCTTATGAGTTCTCGCTCTCGGAAAACTCCTCTCCTTGCAAGGAAGACAACATTGTCCTTCGGTCTATAGAAGAGATATCCAAAGGATGTCTGCGGGTAGCCGATGAAAATACATCGCTCACTTCGAGGTTCAAGCTTGTCGTGAGTATCTCGTCTTACGAAAGCCTCGCAACCACAAACCTTGATATGTGCCAACGAGGGAGCTTTCCCTGTCCACATTTCATGAGGTGTTTTGGCAACCTTCTTAGTAGGGACTCGGTTAAGGATATGGGCGGCAGTTTCTAAGGCATACCCCCAAAAAGAGATTGGTAGTGAAGCACGAATCATCATAGAGCGAACCGTATCCAATAAGGTTCAATTACGCCTTTCTGCCACACCATTTAGCTGTGGTGTCCTAGGAGGCGTCAATTGTGAAACTATTCCACACTCCTTGAGATAATCGTGGAATTCAAGACTTAGGTACTCTCCTCCTCGATCGGATCGAAGCATCTTGATTTTCCTACCCAATTGATTCTCCACTTCATTCTTGAACTCTTTGAACTTTTCAAAGGTGTCTGACTTTTGCTTGATTAAGTAGATATACCCATATCTACTATAGTCATTGGTAAAAGTCACATAGAAGCGGTTCCCATCCTTCGTGGTTGATCTAAACGGTCCACATACATCGGTATGTATTAGGTCCAATAGACCCTCGCCCCTTTCACAAGTACTCGTGAAGGGCGACTTAGTCATCTTTCCAAGCAAACAAGACTCGCAAGTGTCATCTTCCCTAAGGTCGAATGACTCCAATACTCCATCCTTTTGGAGTTGGGCTATGCGTTTCTTGTTGACATGTCCAAGACGACAATGCCACAAGGATGCTTTATCCATACTAGTGGAAGAATCAATATTCAAAACATCATTTCCTAAGTTATCAACAATCATAACGGTTTCCTATATTCCATTACATGGTATAGCTTCAAAGTAAAAGACACCATTTAGATAAGCCAAAATAGAACCATTCTCATTATTAAAAGAAAATCTAAATCCTTGTCTATATAAACCATGAAATGAAATGATGTTTCTTGCCATTTCTGGCGAATAGCAACAATTGTTCAAATCTAAAACTAAACTATTCCTAAGCACTAAGGAATACACTCCAATCTTGGTCACAGGCGACGATCTTCTGTTCCCCATGATTAGATTGATCCTTCCTTGCTCCACATCCCTACTTCTTCTTAGTCCCTGCACATTAGAACAAATGTGATAACCACAACCGGTATCAAGAACCCAAGAAATAGCATGATTAGAATCGTTAGATTTGATTGTATATATACCTGCGAAAGATGGCTTGATCTTTCCTTCTTTGATTGCTTGCAGGTAATCCGGGCAGCTTCTCTTCCAATGTCCTATCTTGTGGCAGTGGTGGCACTCTGCCTCCTTTGGGTTAGAGCAGGGCTTGGCGGGATCAACTTTGGTCCCACTAGAAGAGGCACCATCTCGGGCTTTCACCTTGCGATAGTTCTTCGATGAAGCTTTCCTCTTCTTTCCCTTCCCTTGTCCAATAGCCAAGACAGGAGCAGCGGGCGGATTGGAAGTAGGCGCAACAGACTTGTCTTTGAAGTTGCTCTCAGCAACCCTCAAGAGACCTTGGAGCTTGCTTAGGGTGACCTCTTCTTTGTTCATGTGGTAGGTCATCCTAAATTGATTGTACATCGGAGGCAAAGAGTGAAGCACCATGTCGATCGCCAAATCCTCACCGAAGTCAACATTTAACTTGCGAAGGCGGTCGACATACCTTTGCATCTTTTGCAAGTGCACGGTAAGAGATTCTCCATGACCCATCTTCGCGGAAATCATGTTAGTGAAAATCTCGTACCTCTCTTGTCTCGCGTTTTGGTGGTACCTCTCCAATAAGTCTTGGTGCATCTCGTACGGGTACATGTCCTCGTAGGACTTTTGGAATTCGGAGTTCATGGTTGCGATCATGATGCAATGTACCTTCGTTGCATCTCGCTCATGAGTTTCAAAGGCGGTGATTTCGGCTGGAGTAGCGATTTCGGTGTTGATTTTCTCGAGCTTCTCATCGAGGACATACTCCTTATCCTCATAGCGAGCAATGGTGCGAATGTATCTTATCCATTCGCTAAAGTTCGTTCCATCGAAGGTGACCTTTTGGCAAAGGCTCATCAACGTGAAAGAACTAGCAGCAGCGTTGTTTGCGTTCGACATCTATAATTAGAAAAGGACAAAGATAGATTAGAATAGGAATCCCTAATTATCACCCAATAAGAAAATTAGGGCTAGGATCCAACAATAACATTTACATACTAGAAAAGGGATGCTGTAATCTAACATGCAAATAAATTGAAGGTAAGTGAATGACGATTCATTAATTCTCCTTCAAAAAACTTAAACTATTAGTCCTAAGTGTTTTTGAGAATTCCTAGGTTCGGATGAGATTCATTGAAACTATTCAATGGCATGTTTAAATCTCGATATGCCCCTCTTGTTTGTGACTGGGATGCCGAGGATCACAAAGCGGGTGTGAAATACCATGCAAATTCACATGGCGCCTTCATTGTAACGATCACCTATTCGATGTGCCGGTAAACCACACACGCTCCATCGAACTATGATAAACAATGAATCACCCTTTGCCACCTTCGCTTAGAACCAATTAGTGTGCCGGTAAACCACACACGCTCCACTAACATCTTAGCAAGGTGCAAAGTGTAATTTCATGGGATTGCATCAATTCACTTTTCCTAAAGTAACTAGGATTGGGAAATTTTAAAATATGTGTAGTTACTTTGTATTTCTTATTATACTTTTAATGAGAGGATAAGGTTGCCCTATCCTACCCGTTCGGCTAACGACCCTCCACCAATCAAGCAAGCGGTGGGTGTGAGTGTACACCCATTAAGCGCCATTTTATAGGCCGCAACCTTATAGATCGGCTTCGTGAATGAGGCCTACTAACGGTAAGACTAGCATTTAGTTATACATATATACATTATTCTAGTAATATCATATTAGTATAGGGTTGTATTTTAAAACTTTTAAAATCTAGGGTTTGAAATTTAAGTTGTCTAAATTAAAACTTTTAATCACAAAAGTAAATTTCAAAACATGAGGGTAGGTTTTAAACATTTAAAACATGGAGGATCAAATAACAAATAATTCCAATTAACAATTAATATCCTAATTATCTATATTTGATTTATTCAAGATTTCTTTGAAAGATAATTACCAAAATAGTCAAATAATTAATTAATTATCATATAAGGAAATTAAATATTTAATTAGTTGATAAATATCTTTTTCTAGATCAAGATAATAGTCATATTTATCATAAAATCGGATTTAGGTTGATCTATTATGATTAAGGTAAGTTTCCATAAGATAAACACAAAGAAATCCCGAATCTGGTCATTCCTGACGCCTGGACTCGCCGAGTGCACAAGGGGACTCGCCGAGTCAGGCCTACTCGCCGAGTCCACCTTGGGACTCGCCGAGTCAGTGACTCAGAACCCTAAAAATCGAATTTTGCAGGTTTGTTTCAGTTAATCAAGCAACAATTTAAAGAAAACCAAGCTAGGCTCTGATACCACTGTTGGGTTTTAGCCATAAGAACTTTCCTATGTGCGCATGCAAAACCCTAATGCTTGGATCTAGGCTTTCTAATAAACATGCTTTGAATCCAAGACTTCTAATTACTAATTAGGTTAAATAACAACATTGAAACAGATCTAGAATCATACCTTTGAGTTCCTTGTTGATCTTGAGGTCTTGGAGCTTCTAGAGTCACAAATGTCACTCCTCTAATGGCTTACAAACACCAAAGCAAGGAGGATGATTTGGGAAAGAGGAGAGGGGAGGAATTTTGACCAGAGGTTCCTTACTTTTGGTCAAGTGTCGAATTCCATCAGCCATAGGGTCTATTTATACTTGTAGACTCCTTAAGGGTTACAACCTAAACCCTAATTGGATAATCTTCTCTTAAGGCTATCCAAATCCATTCCATAGATAAGCCTTTGGACGATTTTGGCTATCCTAATACTCTTAGAGTTCGTCCAAAGCATATCCCAATGGATTTACAGTCTAAAGCTTAACTATCAAACAATTGACAGTTTATACCCCTTTATTTAATTAATCTCTTTAAGTCACCAAATTAATTCTAATTAATTCTATGACTTATATTAATCAAATAACAAATATATTATTCATTATATTATTCTTATAATATATTAATAATATTTACTCTCTCTTAATAAATCATCCTATCAAGTTGCTATGGTGAAGGCAACCCAAAAGGACCATGCATAACCGGGTCAAGTACTTGCCCAATATAGTTACAGCCTTAGACACTATTCCAACAAACATCACATACTGTCAGACGGATTTGGGGTGTCTGACTACCCTCCGGTCCTAACAGCCGAACTCTACTACTATCACATATAACATATCATGCTAGCATATAACATATCAGGTAGTAGCAAACCTAGATGATATCACAGAGACAATCATCTATCATATGTCTCCTACTGGTGGGCCGGCATTGTGGCCTTAGACCCACCGCTACTGGAAGGTAACTTACCTCAAAGTAGCTACTGGTCTGCATGGGAATTGGCTGTCTTCTGCTGCTGCTGCCCCGGAAATCCTCCGGCTATAATTCCCACAAAACACTCAGTCAAATATTGCTAATCAACTTCGGGGTAAAATGACCATTTACCTATAACCAAGCCAAAAGTCAAAGTCAAAGTCAACTTCTAGTTGACCCGACTCGCCGAGTTGGCTCGTCAACTCGTCGAGTCCTTATCCATTCGAATAACCTTAATCTTGTCTCTACTCGTCGAGTTTGGCATCGACTCGACGAGTTTTCCTTCTAAACAGATGTCCAAACGTCCTTCATCCTACTCGCCGAGTTGTATGAACAACTCGTCGAGTTCATCTTCATCCGAAGAACACTCTATGATGAGACTCGCCGAGTTGTATGAACAACTCGCTGAGTCTGTTCTTGAGGGAAGAATATTGCCTTGGACTCGCCGAGTCAGGGCATCGACTCGCTGAGTTCCTTCATGGGTGAGTCTGGCTTCCGACTCACTGAGTCACACCCCATGACTCACTACTCCACTCCGCAAACACGAAAAGGGGGAAAACTCGGGGACTCGCGACTCGACTCCCCGAGTCTGATGAACGACTCGCCGAGTCTTCCACATGCAAATACTATATACTCGATTTTGCTCGAATCCAGCTCATGCCATACATAGATCTAGGTTTCTAGGGCTTGATTAACACGTAAAGTTTCCAACTTTACGTGTAAATAAACACCAATGAAGGTTTTAGGGCTCAAAATGCACTAAAAGAGTAGATCTAGGGCTTTCATGCAATATGGGTCCATAAAGGCAGTAGATCCGAGCTCCTGGAGCTCAATCATGCCTAGATCTAAAGGTTAATCAACTTATTACCAACCCTAAATCACAATCAAGCTTCGAAATGGCTCAAGAAGGACTTTAATGGAGCTATAAGGGACCATAAGCATGGAAACAGAGGGAAACTGAGTTATACCTCAAGGAAATCACTGAGATAACACAAAGATGTCTGTCCTCCTTCTTCTCTTCTTGATCTACTCTTCTTTTCTCTCAAAATCTTCAAGAAACACACCAAAGCACTTCAATCTCACAAGGAACAAGGGTTTGGACGATGTTCTCTGAGGGTGAAGGGGGCGAGGTTGGGGTGCATAAGGTTGGTTTAAATAGGGTGCAAACCCTTGAAATTTAGGGTTTCATCAGACAGCGAGGACTCGCCGAGTCCAGAATATAGACTCGCCGAGTCGTCAACTTAAATGTGCTCCAAAACCCGTCTCTACTCGGCGAGTCGGGCCTACAAATTGCCGAGTCCAAGGCTAAAAATGCAAAACACTTAGATAAAATTTACATACCAGGAACCAGGTGCTACAAATCTCCCCCACTTATTTTAGACTTCGTCCTCGAAGTCTGTTGCTCGATCCTGAAACCGCTCGGGGTAATGCTCCATCATTTCTTCCACCGGCTCCCAAGTCCATTTCGAACCCTTTCGGTGCTCCCATTGCACCTTCACTAATTCCACCCTCTTGTTCCTCAGATCCTTCGACTTCCGGTCGAGGATTGCGACTGGGCGCTCAATGTAATTCAGGCTGTCATCAACCTGTATATCCTCTAGCGGCACCACCGCTGAATCATCCACTAAGCACTTCCGTAGCTGGGAGACATGGAAGGTGTTGTAGATCTGACTGAGCTCGGCTGGCAGATCCAGTCTATATGCCACCTTGCCCACCCGGGCTACAACCCTGAACGGGCCAATGTATCTCGGGCCCAACTTGCCCCACTTCCTGAATTGAATGACGCCTTTCCAAGGCGACACTTTCAGGAGAACCATATCACCGACCTGGAACTCCAGGTCTAATCGACGCTTGTCGGCGTAACTTTTCTGTCGACTCTGTGCAGTCTGAAGCCTGCTTCGAACCCGCTGGATTCTCTCGGTCGTCTTGAGCACCACCTCGGTGCTCCCCATGACCCTTTGGCCAACTTCACACCAACATATCGGGGTCCTGCACCTCCGTTCGTACAACATCTCGAATGGGGGACGGTCAATACTCGCATGGTAGTTGTTGTTGTACGAGCACTCAACCAAGGGAAGATAGGTATCCCAACTACCACTGAAGTTTAGCACACATGCCCGCAACATATCCTCCAACGTCTGGATGGTCCGCTCGCTCTGACCGTCCGTCTGCAGGTGAAAGGCAGTGCTAAAATGTAGACGAGTGCCCAACTCATCATGAAACTTCTTCCAAAACCTGGAAGTGAACCGCACATCTCGGTCTGATATCACTGACACTGGCACCCCGTGTCGCGCCACTATCTCCCTGATATAGATATCAACCAACTTTTCGGCCGAGATATTCTCCAGGATCGGAATAAAATAGGCTCTCTTGGTCAATCGATCCACGATGACCCAAATCAAATCTACTCCATGCGCAGTCCTGGGAAGCTTTGTGATAAAATCCATCGTAATATCTTCTCATTTTCACAACGGGATATCCAACGGTTGCATCTTTCCGTGCGGTCTATGATGCTCGGCCTTGACCTTCCTGCAGGTCAAACATCACTCAACGTACCAAGCCACATCCCGCTTCATGCAGGTCCACCAATAGTCTAGACGAAGATCCCTATACATCTTCGTCGCCCCTAGATGAATAGAGAATCGGGATTTGTGCGCCTCTTCCATCAAGATCTGGGGCACGCCTCCGTGATACGGCACCCACACCCTACGGTGTAGTGTCAATAACCCTCGGCTATCATAATCGAAGGAGGTGACCTAACCCATTATTCGCTCGCTCTTCCGATGTTTTTCCTTCATAGCCTCCTACTGAGCTTCCCGAATCTGCTCTAACAGTGGAGTCACCACCGTCATCCTCATACACACGTCCCTAATCGTTGTCACCTTACGGCTAAGCGCATCGGCCACCACATTGGCCTTCCCCAGGTGATAAAGGATCTTGCAATCATAATCCTTCACCACGTCCAACCACCGACGCTGCCTCATGTTCAGATTCGGCTGATCCATAAGGTACCTCAAACTCTTGTGGTCCGTGTAAATGGTACAGTGAACCACGTAGAGGTAATGCCGCCAAATCTTGAGGGCGAAGACCACCGCCCCCAACTCTAAATCATGTGTCGGGTAGTTCGCCTCGTGAGGCTTCAGCTGCCTAAAGGCGTAGGCAATGACATGCCCTCTCTGCATCAATATCGCGCCCAAACCTGAGATAGACGCATCACAGTATACCACAAAATCCTCTACGCCCTCGGGCAGGGCTAAGATTGGCGCCTCGCACAATCTCTGCCTTAGAATCTCGAACGCTGCCTGCTGCTCAGGCCCCCATCGAAAGACCACAGCTTTCCTAGTCAACCGTGTCAGGGGTACGGCTATCTTGGAGAAATCCTGAATGAATCTCTGATAGTAGCCTGCTAATCCTAGGAAACTCCGAATCTCGGATGGAGACTTCGGAACCTCCCATCTCATCACGTCCTCCACCTTGGCCGGATCTACTGAAATCCCGTTCTGGTTGACGAGGTGCCCAAGAAACTGCACCTCGCGCAACCAAAACTCACATTTGGAGAACTTAGCGTACAAGCTCTCCCTCCTCACGGTCTCCAAAACCTCTCTCAGATGCTCCTCGTGCTCCTCCTGCGTCTTGGAATAAACCAAGATGTCATCAACGAAAACTATCACAGACCAATCCAGCATCGGTCTACACACGCGGTTCATGAGGTCCATGAACGCGGCAGGAGCATTGGTGAGCCCAAATAGCATCACCATGAACTCATAGAGGCCATAACGCGTCTGAAACGCGGTCTTCTGTACATCCTTCTCTCTGACCCTCATCTGATGATAACCTGAACGTAAATCGATCTTGGAGAACCAAGATGCTCCCTGTAACTGATCAAAGAGGTCATCAATCCTCGGGAGTGGGTAACGGTTCTTCACCGTTACCTTATTCAGCTCCCGGTAATCTATACACATCCGATGCGACCCGTCCTTCTTCTTCACAAACAGGATCGGGGCTCCCCAGGGTGAACTAATCGGTCGAATAAATCCCTTATCTAGTAGCTCTTGCAGCTGCATAGACAACTCCTGCATCTCGGGAGGAGCCAACCGATATGGTGCCTTGGCTATCGGAGTCGCACCAGGAACTAGATCAATCCTGAACTCTACCTGACGCTCCGGAGGTATTCCAGGAACACATCAGTGTAGTCTCGCACCACTGGAACCTCGCTCACTGTCGCCTTACCCGTCTCCCGGGTATCCATAACGTACGCGACATATCCCACGCAACCCTGCTGAAGGTAGTGCCTAGCTCTCGCTGCCGAACATACTGTGGGTCCACATTGTGGCCTCTCGCCGTTGATCACCAACTCTCCCCCACTTGGGGTCCTGATCCGCACTAGCTGTTGTGCGCAATCTATCACCGCCCAATTAGGGCTCAGCCAATCCATGCCTATAATCACCTTGTTCCCCCGCAATGGGATGGGAACCAAATCCACTAAATAGCGCTCCTCAAATAACCATAGAACACAATCCCTGAATACTGCTGACGCTCGCACCGATCGATCATCGGCAATCTCTACCTCTAAAGGGCAATCCAACATTCCTGAAGACTCAGTAAACCTCTTGCTAAGCGCAAGGGAAACAAATGACCGGGTGGCACCCGAGTCAAACAACACCTGAACTGGGATATCGTTCACATGGAACGATCCTAGCGCATAAACACAGGGCACATATCAATAACATAACATCATATAAAATAAAATAGAGGGAAGAATCATACCCGTCACCACATCGGGTGCGGCGCGTGCCTCCTCGGTAGTCAGCTGAAATTCCCGGCTCCTCACCACTGGAGCCTCTGCCTTGCCCTGTCGGCCATCTGTAATCCGCAGGGTAGCTGGAGCTGGCGCCTTAACCGGCGCTGATGCTGTCAAATGGGGGCAATTGGCCTTCTTGTGGCCCCTCTGGTTGCAGTGGAAACACAGCAACTCCGATGTCTGAATCACAGGTGTAGGGGCAGTACAATCCCTGCTGAAATGTTCCGTCTTGCCGCACTTATAACAGCCCGACGATCCCAGTCTACATACCCCCTCATGAGGCCTGCCTCATTTCCTGAAGTGGCTCGGTCCTAACTGGCCTTTCGGCCTACCATCTAATCCCTTGGGCTTCTTCCCCCGAAGCCCCTCTTGTCTGTCCCTCCTCTGTCTTCCTCTTACGGATGTGCTCCAGATCTATATCCCTCTCCCTCGCCCTGGCAATCATAGAGTCCAGGGTGAGGCAAGCTGAAAAACTGACATGCTCCCGAATATCAGCTCGGAGCATGTCATGGTAGCGGGTCCTCATCATATCCTCATCACCCGCGTACTGGGGCACCAACAATGCTCTCTCCCGGAAATTGGCAGTGATCTCCGCCACATTCTTCGTCGTCTGTCTCATGTCTAAGAACTCTCTGGCCAGCTGTTGAAGCTCGACAGCCAGCGCAAACTCTGCCCTGAACCTAGTCACGAAGTCCGACCAGGTCATAGCCTCGACAGCCGAGGCCCCCAATGAGTCACCAACGGACTCCCACCAATCCCTAGCTCGATCTCGTAAACATCCTGCTGCATATCTCACCTTCGACCCCTCAGCGCAGAAGCTAGTCAACTGTACAGACTCAATGTTTGCAATCCATCGCCTGGCAGCTATGGAGTCATTCGCCCCGTGAAAATCCAGCGCACCACTGCCCTGGAAGTCCTTGAAGGACAGTGTGCGAGATCCCTGAGTCGCTCCTCCATCAACTCAACTATCCCTTCCTTGATCGACCCGAAGATAATGGGGGTCGAATCAAGGATGCCTCTGGTGATCTCTGGCGCGATGAACTCGCGTAGTCTCTCATCCACTGGTTCGGAACCTGATCCCGAACCCGATCCCTCTCCTGAACTGCCAACTGCTGGCCTTGAGCGTAGTACCACCATTCTGAAATACGTAGATAACAATCGTTAGTGATACTGATACCTCTAGAGGAATCACCCCAACCACAAAGTTCCCTGGTCTCATCTTGACCTTCCTCGGTTCGGGTACGGATCCTCTGCTTCCAGTAGTACGGTCCCATACTACCTTCCACATCTATCCGTACCTTCTTCAAGGACTGCCTTAACTCCACCAGATCCCTTTCACTACCGCTGATCTCTGCTACTCTTATCCTAGGCTTACCCTAGGAAAATCTCTAACTCCACCCTACCCGGTCCTCAGCTGCTGAAGGCCTCCTTGTAATGCCAATTAGTCATTACCTGAATACCATCACATGTGGTGAGGCTCAGATAATCCTTCGAGTATCAGACTCGGCTCTACAACGGTTAGACTCAGACAAGAGCTGCGCAATAGGGCCAGATCCAACACTCTAAGATTATTCAACCCTGATCACATGTGACGTGACGTATTCACCTAATGTCTAACTTCCATCACTCAGAGTCCCACGAAGCACAAAGCAAGCAACATTCAGACAAAAAGGGAACAATCTCAAGCAAATCTGTCCTCGTAGAGAAAAGTTGAACTAGCATACAATGCTAAATTCGTACTATCAGGCATAACCTAAACAGGCTATCCTACTGTTGTCTACTCAATTCTAGCATGCAGTTTTTCATACACTGAAGCACATAAAGCAGGCACATAAGGCATCACTCCTAGATCCTTAGTCCTATTCTAGCATGTTGTTATACTGAAACTGATAAACATAACATAAGCTTGTATGGGTACTTTGGGGAATACTTACTTGAGCTCGGCCGGTCGCGCACATCACACACTTTGTTCCTTCTTAAAACTCTTTACTTAGCTTTTTAGAAAATATTTTCTTCTTTAAAATCTTTTAATACCTCGATTTGAGTTCAGACACCCCCGAAGGTGTGTCCAAATCCCTCAAACCAGGGCTCTGATACCAACTTGTAATGTCCCAAAAATACGAGCCAAAAATTTCATTTTTAAAACATACACTTTGCAAAACATTAGAGATAAAACATTCACTGATCATATCACTTCATAAAAGATATTGCGTGTCTGGGAACCATTTTATAAAACATAATAATGTCAGAGTACAAATCCCCAGGAAGATCTCATAGTGTGGAATACAAAGCATGTATGTGATGTGTCGCTACCGCGCCAGCTCCTTCCCCTTCGAAGAAGAGGTACCTGAAACCAAAACTGAAAACTGTAAGCACGAAACTTAGTGAGTTCCGCCATCGTACCACATACCATACAATCACATATCATACATATGTTGGATATAGTGTCTAAGTCCATAACTATATTTGGTATGTACTTGACCCGACCCGGCATGGTCCATTTGGGTTGCACTTCACCCGAACAATTTATGGATAATATTTGAGAATAGTACAAGTTATGATTTATTAATATATTATAAGTTCTAATATATTAATATAAGATCATATTATTTAATTAGTAGTGATCTATAATTAATCTAGGATTAATTTAGTGATCAAAGATATTACTAATTAAATATTTACACTATCATTTCTAATAACTCACCCCATTCTAAATCTTGGGTCCTTGATACCGGTTGTGGTATTCATATTTGTTGTGACTTGCAGGGACTAAGAAGAAGTGAGAATGTGGAGCAAGGAAGAATAAACTTGATCATGGGGAATAGGAAAGCTTCACCTGTCACCAAGATTGGAGTTTATACTTTATCGCTAAGTAGTGGGTTTAATTTAGAATTGAATAAATGTTGTTATTCGCCAGGAATGGCAAGAAATATTATTTCCTTTCATGCTTTGTACAAACAAGGGTTTACCTTTTCATTTAATAATGAAGTTGGTTCTATTGATGCTTTCTATAATAATGTCTTTTATTTTAAAGCATTACCTTGTGATGGTGTATATGAAGCAGTATCGGTTGTAGATAACTTAGGAAATAATGTTTTGTGTATTGATTCTACTAATCATAATAACTTGGATAAAGCATCATTATGGCATTGTTGTCTTGGACATATAAGCAAGAAACGCATAGGCCAACTCCAAAAGGATGGAGTCTTGGAGTCGTTTGACCTAAAGTCAGATGATAGTTGCGAATCATGCTTACTTGGAAAAATGACAAAGTCACCCTTCACAGGCTCGTGTGAGAGGGGTGAAGGTTTGTTGGACCTTGTACACACGGATGTGTGTGGGCCATTCAAACATGCCACAAGGGATGCTAATCGTTATTATTTGACTTTTACTGATGGTTACAGTAGATATGGATATGTCTACTTAATCAAGCATAAGTCAGAGACTTTCGAGAGGTTTAAGGAATTTAAACAGGAAGTCGAGAATCAATTGGGCAGGAACATTAAGATGCTTCGATCCGATCGAGGAGGTGAGTATCTTAGTTCAGAGTTCCTCGACTATCTTAGGGAATGTGGGATTGTCTCACAATTGACACCTCCCAGGACACCACAGTTGAATGGTGTGGCTGAGAGGCGTAATCGAACCTTGTTGGACATGGTTCGTTCCATGATGAGTCGAGATACGCTACCAATCTCATTCTGGGGGTATGCCTTAAAGACTGCCGCCCATATTCTTAATCTTGTCCCTACAAAGAAAGTTGCCAAAACTCCTCACGAGATGTGGACTGGTAAAGTACCTAAGCTAGACCACATCAAGATTTGGGGTTGCGAGGCTTTCATGAGACGCGAGACTCATGATAAGCTCGAACCTCGAAGCGAGAGGTGTATTTTCATCGGCTACCCACAGCAATCCTTTGGTTACCTCTTCTACAGACCTAGTGACAATGTGGTCTTTGTAGCAAGAAGAGGAGTTTTTCGAGAGAGAGAATTTATAAGCCAAGGAAACAGTGGGAGGCAAATTGATCTTGAAGAAATTCAAGAGTCAAGTAGTGAAGGAACTTCAAACCCTAGCCCTCAACTTGAGGAGGAAACTCCTGTTGAGCCAACTGATGTGCCTGTACCTCTTAGGCGTTCCACGAGAGTTAGGAATGCACCTGAACATTATTATGGATTTCACATTACTGCGGAAGGTGAGACACTTATTAGTGATGAGACACTAGTAGGTCTGGATGAACCTAACAGCTACACGGAAGCCATGGCAGGCCCTGAGGCTGCTAAATGGAAAGAGGCCATGGATAGCGAGATACAATCCATGTATGACAATCAAGTTTGGAACTTGGTTGAGAATGTACCTGGTCGTAAGACTGTAGGGTGCAAATGGATCTTCAAGAAGAAGACCGACATGGATGGTAATGTACACACATATAAGGCTAGACTGGTTGCAAAGGGCTTCTCTCAAATTCCTGGAGTGGACTATGATGAGACCTTTTCTCCAGTAGCCAAGATTAAGTCTATTCTGGTTCTGTTGGCCATAGCTGCATTCCATGATTATGAAATATGGCAAATGGATGTCAAAACCGCTTTCCTTAATGGAAAGTTGGCTGACGATGTTTACATGGTTCAGCCAGAGGGTTTTGTCAGTACAGAGTACCCTAATAGAGTGTGTAAACTCGAGAAATCCATTTATGGATTGAAACAAGCACCTCGCAGGTGGAATCTTTGCTTTGATGAGAAAGTCAAGGAATTTGGTTTTTCAAGGAGTGAAGGTGAATCTTGCGTCTATATCAAGGCTAGTGGGAGCATAGTCAGCTTTTTGGTACTGTATGTGGATGACATACTACTCATAGGAAATGACATCCCAACCCTGCAGGAAGTTAAGTCCTGGCTTGGGAAGTGTTTCGCTATGAAGGACCTTGGTGAAGTTGCCTATATCCTAGGGATAAAGATTTTGAGAAACAAGAGTAAAAGACTAATTGGACTTAGTCAAAGTACCTACTTGGACAAAGTGTTGAAAAGATTCAACATGCATAACTCCAAGAAAGGTGAGTTACCCATTCAGTGTAACGCCAGATTGAGTAAGACACAAAGCCCTAGTACTGAGGCTGAGATAGCAGAAATGAGTCGATTTCCTTATGCTTCAGCTGTAGGATCGATCATGTATGCCATGACGTGTACTCGGCCTGATGTAGCCTTTGCTTTAAGCATGGTTAGCAGGTATCAGGCGAACCCTGGCAAGGAACACTGGACTGCGGTAAAGAATATCCTCAAGTACCTGCGAAGGACTAAGGACTGGGACCTTACCTTCGGTGGGAGTGATGACTTGAGAGTTGTAGGGTATAGTGATGCTAGCTTCCAGACTGATAGGGATAATTTCCGTTCTCAGTCAGGCTGGGTCTTTACCCTAAACGGAGGAGCAATCTCTTGGAAGAGTTCCAAGCAGGAGACAGTGGCTGATTCTACTTGTGAATCAGAGTATATAGCGGCAAGCGAAGCAGCAAAAGAGGCGATATGGCTAAAGAACTTCATCGGAGACCTTGGAGTTGTACCAGCTATAAAAGAGCCAATGGAGATTTTATGTGACAGCAATAGTGCGGTTGCCTTAGCCAAGGAACCAAGGGATCACGGGAGATCCAGACACATCGACAGAAAATACCATTTTATCAGACATCGAATCGAAGAAGGACTCCTCGTGGCGAAGAGGGTATCATCGGATGAGAAGCCAACAGATCCCCTCACGAAGGGACTGAGTAGGGTTAAGCATCTCCAGCATGCTCGGAGCATAGGGCTGAAGGATGATATAAGTTTTAGTAGTTAGATAACCCAGAAATTTGTAAAGTGTAATTGACATTTGATGATGAATAAAAGGTGTTTTATTTATGAGTAAAGTGTTGCTATCTCTTGTCGATCTTTTACTATATTTCTTTTGCATGTTTTGACTTCCAGAATAATTATGTTTGGTATAACATATTATTCAAACCTCCACAGTCGGTCATATGTCGGAAGTAGGTATGAATCAAGACTGTCATGATGGGTTGTAGAGGTCTAAGGTATTGGACAAGGCTACAACAATCATGAGTGCTCATAAGTTCTGAGCATTGGACTCAACCCACGCTCACTGGAATCACTTCATGAAATTTTATCTCGAGTGATCGTGAGACGGTAATATCATATAAGTCTTCAAACCTAGAGATATGATTTTTTACTTACGAGTTGGTTATGCATTGATTGTACGTAAACGCATTGGTAACTCGATGGTATAAAATGTGCCTTTGTGTGTAATTCAATGAGTGGTAGAACAAACATATGAGTCGAAGTTTATCTGTTCCTTCTTGGATTAGAAGCTGATATCTGGGCCCCTCGATGATTTTGTTTTGACCTATGTACCGGGCCCGGTCAGAACTAAATTGATGTGTTCAGTTAAGTTCTATGTCAAACAAATCGGAAATCGGGAAACAAATGCTGGACAATAAGCAAGACAATGTTCCATGTGTTTGTCCGGCTGATATCTAGAACAGAGGATTATATGATCACTTATCTAAATGGCGCGTTCTAGTTCAACAGAGTTTAAAAAGCTACGAGTGCTGATCGGTTCCTGAAGTTATACTTGCAAATATAGTTACTAGACTTATCCAAGTGGGAGACTGTTGGATATAGTGTCTAAGTCCATAACTATATTTGGTATGTACTTGGCCCGACCCGGCATGGTCCATTTGGGTTACACTTCACCCGAACAATTTATGGATAATATTTGAGAATAGTACAAGTTATGATTTATTAATATATTATAAGTTCTAATATATTAATATAAGATCATATTATTTAATTAGTAGTGATCTATAATTAATCTAGGATTAATTTAGTGATCAAAGATATTACTAATTAAATATGGGCTTCTATATTTATATAGTGTGGGCTTATGCTTATTTGGAATGGGCTAGGCTTGGATGGAGAAGTCCATGGATACTCAATGGAGCTTTAACCCATGGATCTCATGGAAATGAAGAGACATGGGTATTAGGGTTTACATGGATGTAACCCTAATCCACCACACTATATAAAGGAGGCTTTGGTTCTTGAAATCACACTAGTTGACACTTGTGGAGGTGAGGGCCGATTTCAAGAGAAGTGGTGACTATTCTCTCAAAGTTCCAAGTTTGTGGTGATTTGTGACTTTCATTTGAGGCATTCACATTATTGGTGCTAGGCTTTAAAACTCCAAGAAATCAACTACAACTACAAGGTAAGTGCTTCTACTAGTTTTATTCAATTCAAGTTCCCCATGCCATGCTAGTTAGGATATAAGCCTTGGAAAATTAATTATTTGCATATATCTTAGACAAACATAGATCCAAGGTTTATTAGGGTTGCATGTACACTTAGGAAGTGTTAGAATGCTCAAAACCCAACAACATACTGTCAGGCAATTCTGAGGTGCCCGACCTACCCGGTATGGCCATTCTGGGGTGCCGACCTACCCATGCGGCCATTTTGGGGTGCCGTCCTACCCGTGTCAAGCCGTTCTGGGGTGCTGACTACCCTTCGGTCCTGGCGACCGAACCTCGGGGACTATTTCACCCCCTACTACTACTACTATCACAATATCATAACATAACAGATTATCAGACATATCTGGGGTGTCTGAACTACCCTTCGGTCCTAACAACCGAAATCGAGGACTGCTCCCCTCCTACTACCTCTAACTCATATAATAGATCATGCTAGCATATAAACATAACATCACATACTGTCAGACGTATCTGGGGTGTCTGACTACCCTCTGGTCCTAACAACCGAACTCTACTATTATCACATATAACATATCATACTAGCATATAACATATCAGGTAGTAGCAAACCTAGATGATATCACAGAGACAATCATCTATCATACGTCTCCTACTGGTGGGCCGGCATTGTGGCCTTAGACCCACCGCTACTGGAAGGTAACTCACCTCAAAGTAGCTACTGGTCTGCATGGGAACTGGCTGTCTTCTGCTGCTGCTGCCCCGGAAATCCTCCGGCTATAATTCCCACAAAACACTCAGTCAAATACTGTTAATCAACTTCGGGGTAAAATGACCATTTACCTGTAACCAAGCCAAAAGTCAAAGTCAAAGTCAACTTCCAGTTGACCCGACTCGCCGAGTTGGCTCGTCAACTCGTCGAGTCCTTATCCATTCGAATAACCTTAATCTTGTCTCTACTCGTCGAGTTTGGCATCGACTCAACGAGTTTTCCATCTAAACAGATGTTCAAACGTCCTTCATCCTACTCGCCGAGTTGTATGAACAACTCGTCGAGTTCATCTTCATCCGAAGAACACTCTATGATGAGACTCGCCGAGTTGTATGAACAACTCGCTGAGTCTGTTCTTGAGGGAAGAATATTGCCTTGGACTCGCCGAGTTCCTTCATGGGTGAGTCTGGCTTCCGACTCACTGAGTCACACCCCACGACTCACTACTCCACTCCGCAAACACGAAAAGGGGGAAAACTCGGGGACTCGCGACTCGACTCGCCGAGTCTTCCACATGCAAATACTATATACTCGATTTTGCTCGAATCCAGCTCATGCCATACATAGATCTGGGTTTCTAGGGTTTGATTAACACGTAAAGTTTCCAACTTTACGTGTAAATAAACACCAATGAAGGTTTTAGGGCTCAAAATGCACTAAAAGAGTAGATCTAGGGCTTTCATGCAATATGGGTCCATAAAGGCAGTAGATCCGAGCTCCTGGAGCTCAATCATGCCTAGATCTAAAGGTTAATCAACTTATTACCAACCCTAAATCACAATCAAGCTTCGAAATGGCTCAAGAAGGACTTTAATGGAGCTATAAGGGACTATAAGCATGGAAACAGAGGGAAATTGAGTTATACCTCAAGGAAATCACTTAGATAACACAAAGATGTCTGGCCTCCTTCTTCTCTTCTTGATCTACTCTTCTTTTCTCTCAAAATCTTCAAGAAACACACCAAAGCACTTCAATATCACAAGGAACAAGGGTTTGGACGATGTTCTCTGAGGGTGAAGGGGGCGAGGTTGGGGTGCATAAGGTTGGTTTAAATAGGGTGCAAACCCTTGAAATTTAGGGTTTCATCAGAAAGCGGGGACTCGCCGAGTCCAGAATATGGACTCGCCGAGTCGCCAACTTAAACATGCTCCAAAACCCGTCTCTACTCGGCGATTCGGGCCTACAACTCGCTGATTCCAAGGCTAAAAATGCAAAACACTTAGATAAATTTTACATACTAGGAACTAGGTGCTACAATATGACATTAGAATGCATGACCCGTTGGACTCTATTGAGGAGCTCCACCGTCTCTGGTGCGAGAAAACCAAATGTATCGAATGCAAAGGAACGAACACGTGTTGATTTGCTATACATGCATTCTCGTGCTTTACCACTTTGCACGCAGCGGCTTTCAAAGCGGGAATTGAACTCGGCTTCGATGGTGTTAGTTGATTGAGTTCATAAACAATGTTGGAATCAAAATCAAGTTCTTTCGATTTTGGATTCATAGTCGATTAGCTATTGTTGAAATCGAAACTTCCTTGGAAAGTAGTGTGTGTTCGACGGATTTAAAATCAAGTTCGATTGTTGAATCTGAAATCGATTTGGGGTTAGCATTTGAATTCGATTTTTGATGTTAGAATCGACATATGTTTTATGTTCTTGGAAATCGATGGTTCGTGTAGTTAAGTGAAAACGAAAAATGAATTGGGTCAATATCGTGATTGGATGAACGGTAACGAAGCAATGGTATCTGTGTGGTTGAATGAAAAGTGAACAACTTGATTTCATTTTTGGGTTCGTGGTTAACAGGAACATTTTGGAATCGATTGTTGCTTGGGGTAATTGATTTGAAATCAGATTCTACTTGAGGTTATATGTTTGATAACGAATGGTTGAAGCCTGTATTTGAAATCAGTTGGATTGTTGACTGATGTCAATTTTGGAAGCGATGAGTTTTGTTAACGAGGCGATAGTTTTTGTGTTTGCTTGTAATGAAAACGAAGTTTTTGATGTTTGAGATTCTTTGCAATGATCGGTTGGAAATTGATGTGCGAAAGGTTGAAATCGAATGGTATTGGGTGTTCAGTTGACATTTGGAATCGACTTGGCTTGGAATGATTTTGATTACGAAGGGTTGAAGGATTGTTGATTTTGGATCGAATGTCACCTGTACAGTATCGATGATAGATAACTGGAAATTGAAAGCTTATACAGTATCGATGATATTGTTTTTGAGTTAGTGAATGAAAAATGAAGGTTTATTGGAGTCAATTGCAGATGTTGATTGGTGATATTTGGAGTCGACTTTGATGATACTTGGGTATCGATAGTTGATTCTGGCAAGGAGGATTGCATCGAGATCGAAGGCTAGTGTTTCGGATTGATTTGTTGTAAACTGAAAGTGAAGCCATGGATTTTGAGAATTCGTTTTTGGAGTCGTTAATGTCGACTGCTTTGGATTGAAATCGATTGTATTTGGGGTCGATTTTGGGAAGTCGATGTTTTGGTTTGAACACTAACAAGGAAGATTGAGAAAGAGTATGTTGATAACGAATGTAGATGATTTTGGAAGATCTGTAATAATCAAATGTCAATTAAGCATTTGAATGATTAAGAGGTTACTGTTCACGGTTAAGGGTTCGACATGCTTGGTTTTCGATGTTCCATCATGAAAAAATTTCGTTAATTCGGTGTTGACGATTCACAACTGTAACAAAATGGGGAAGAAACATAAAAGTTTCGCAAGAAGTCCTTAAAGTTTTGAAAGTTTGACACTTTAAACCCATTTCGAAATAATGAGATACTTTTGAAAGTTTGAACACTTGTGAAGATGTTTCGAAATTAATGCCTGCAGTTTCGAAAGTTTGACAATTTATACCCATATTTGAAAGATGGACTGATTTTCGAAGGTTTAAAAGAAAAGAGGCATAAATTTTGAAAGTAGTCCCTAATGTTTCGAAAATTTGGCTGACCATACCCAAATTCGAAAATGGACTAATTTTCGAAAGTTTGAAGAAAAGTGGAAGAAATTTCTATAGCAGTCCCTGTAGTTTCTAAAGTTTGGCAGAATTGACCAAATTTCGAAAATGAGTTCATAAAGCTGAGAAAATGAGAATATTCATTTATGGTCCCTGCAGTTTGTGCAAATTTACACCTACCCAGTTTCGCAAATGGGGGAGTGTTTCGCATATTTGGTTATTTTTGGCGCAACGGGTCCCTACAAAATTAGAAAGTGACAATTTTTACCCGGATTTTGGAAAATCTTACAACTTTCACCTAAAAGTCAAAAAATTTCACAAATTGGAAATTTTTTGAAGCTTTTTCGTGATTCTTTTTCCATTCAAGTTTTTCAGTGTTTCATTTTTGGTACACATCATGTGGGAGTATTGTGAACTTCATTCCTGGAGCGCTTCTCTCCCTTAATGGGTTTTATAATCATTTTTTGATTATAAAAGGGGGGGGAATGATGGGTATTCGAAGTAAGTTTTTCCGGTATTCATTTGCGGATTTGAAGACCGGTGTTACTTTGAGGGGGAGTTTGGTCTTGATCGTGCGAGCTCGTTGGATATTGAAGTCGGACATCCAATCCTAACTTTGAAGGGGAGAATGTTATAGTGCAAAGTCACGATTGGATGTATTTGTGTTTTACCCTTATTGATGTGTAAATGAGTTGTCTTTCCTATAAATAGGAAGTGAGTGACACTCATATTTAGTAATGAACACTTTGAGAGCATTAATTTAGAGAGAGAAATTGCAAGACCCATTTTTACTCTTTCTATCAATACTAATGAGAGCTAAACCCAGATTTATTTACTTCATGTGTTCTTGATTTCTATGATGATTCACTAGTTCTTTTCTAATTTCCCACATACCATCATAATCCACACCATTATAGATTTTTTAACTATTATTGTGTCAAAGTCATTATATAACTACATACCATATTTCTTAAATCAAAAGGTCGACAACAAACTATATAAGATATAGTTTATAGAAAAAAGATTACAACATTGAAAATAAGGGAAACGACAAGTTATAACATCTTTGTTCCACTTACTTGGTTTAAACCGCCTGATTGCAGGTAAAAGTGTTGCCCTACAATTGAAATTTGAAAGATGTAAATAAAGAAGAGTGATAACTGATTAATGAAATTAACAAAAATACTTATAAAAAGAGAGCATACAAAAGCGCAATGATGCCATGAAAAAAGAAACAGATTGCTAAATGAAAAGCTCAAAGTTAGTTATCCTACTTTTCCATTTTTGTTCATTTTTATATTTAGTTCTATTTTTTTCATTTTTTTAATGAATCATGTAATAATAATCAAATACCTATTTTTATCGTTGATGTTGTCGAACCTAATTCTTGCAAGGTGCCTGATTTTGTCAAGCTCGGACGAGACAACAAATATCCTTCCTTCTTTTTTGGGCTTTACTTAAAGCGTCGTTCATGGTATCCAACAACTAAATTTTCAAAACAAAATGACCAAAAACGGAACAAAAAAATAACAAGAACATCTTTTATTAAAGAAAATTTTCATTTTATTGAGACTTATAAAAGAGACATAAGAATCAGTTAAAAATGCAACTTTGACGATCTAAAATATGAAAGTTGCGATGAAGAAATCGGTTTTATACATTAGGATGTTTAAAGGAACATACTTTGAAATGTATTGAGACGTGAAATCCTATGCAGATTCCTGTGAGCTTAGAACTAACTTTGTTACATAGATTTTAGCATTTCAAGTTTTCTCACAAATAGTTGCTTTGAGTTTTTTTACCAAAGTCAACATTTTTTGACTCTCATGAGCACGTCGACTCCATGTAAGGCAAGAACAAGGGTTGCTTCTATGCGAGTACCACTTAAACCTCCTAAAATCATATATTTATTATATGACTAGTGATATAACAAAAATATTTGGTAAATGCATATAATATACTACAAGAGCGTTGTTATGTCAGTAATTTGTGAATTTTACTGTTAAAAAATAAAAATGAACAACTTATAAAATAAAAAGAAAACAAATTTTGCATTGAAAATCACCATGCCCCAAAGCTTAAATTATAGTGAGAACATTGAGTTGTAAGATAAAATTTACAACAACATCATAACTTGAACATAAATTCATTTTACAATAAACATTTCATAGAAACCCTTTAAATCTCAGAATAACACATTTGAGATATAAGTTGAAGATGAGAAAGTAAAACAGAGAGTAAAATTACAAGTAACAATGGCAACAAGACCAGTTCCATCTATTCCATTCCAAGAAATCTTTTCACTGTGGTACCACCACTCTAGGTTTCTTCATGAATGCCTTCAGATGAAACTATACCATCAACTTCCTCAAAAGACTTCAATCTAGAAAATTGCTTCTGATAATACCTTTTTCACCCTAAAGAAAACTATAAACTATGTTTTGTCAAGAGTTAATATAGAAAATACATAAATTCGAATCAATTTTTATTAAGGAAAAAAATATTGATTCAACTGGGGGTTAGAATGAAACCTTGTTTCTAGCTAGTGGAAGTAGCTCACTTTATTTGTAGCTTTAATCGATGTTATCCTATAATCCCCGTCTTACAAATTATAAGATTCCTTAATCAACACAAGAGGAAACTGGAAATCGTTGTGTGAAAGGAGGAATGAGGAAAGAGTCACTCGTCGTTTGAGAGGAGGCGGTCAAAATCGAGAAGATAGTGGAAGATATTGTAGAAAAAAACAAAGAGTTTGCCAGATTTTAGAAAAAACAAATATTAGAAAAAAAATCATCAAACAACCCATTTATCATTTTTCCGATTTTTAATAGTAAAAGGGAGAAGTTCAAGTACCTGAATAGTCGGCATTGAAGTAAGAGAGACGGAGGTCGTCAACTCTGCTTGAGGTGGCAGCAGGAGAGTTGGTGGCCAGCAGAGGGAACTGTTTCAACATTGTGCGAAAGGAGGAAGGAGTGGTTCGTTGTTTGAAAAGAGGCAAACAAAATCGAGAAGATAACATGAAGCGGTTAACCCAATGAACAGTGTGTGGTAACCTAATGAACATTGGTGGAGTTAGGAATGACAATGGGGCGGGTTCGGGACGAGGCATGGTTTCCCAAACCTACCCCGATATCTTTTAGGTATCTTATCGGGGCGCCCCGTTGGGTTCGGGTTTTTCCGTCGGGTTTCGGGTATCTTATCGGGTTTACAACAATTCATAAAGAAATCTTTATTCCGTTTTAGAGTACCCCGATGTCTTATAAAAAATATGTGTTCTAGCCTCCCTTCTAAATTAAAAATATGATGAATCACTTTAATAATATTAATTTGACGTTATATTAAAAATTATTTGATTTAATTTTAGTGTAATACGTCAAAACATAAAAATGATCATTCACACCAGATTGTTAATAACTAAAAAGATTGTCCATAGTAAGTATTTTATCTTTGAATGCGTGCAATTAACATATATATATATATATATATATATATATATATATATATATATATATATATATATATAGAGAGAGAGAGAGAGAGAGAGAGAGAGAGAGGTAAGTTATATTGAGAACGTTCCAAATGTTGAGAACGCGAGAACAGATCCTGACCTTTGAAATTTTTAGATCTTTGGCTATTATTAAAAGGGTCATTCATGTTAATTATGAAATTAATGAGATAAATTTTTAACTTCTAAATGTACAAATGAGTATAATGGGAATTCCGAAAAATCAATAAATGGTATGTCCTCTAAATTAGCTATACTTCTCTCTTTCTCTACGTAACCTATTAGAAGGAAATATAAACCCTAAATGTAATTCACAACTAGCCAACACCAAACATATTTGCTGCTAAAAACTTTATCCCTCCATAACACCACCACCACCACCATCTATTCTCACCGTCTTCGTCTTTTCACACAGCCAACAACAATACCATAGCCGCTAGAACCACAACCGTAAACCATCGAGATCAGAAAGATGTTTGCGATGATCAAACTGGTACGAGATACAAGACACCATTTGTCGTTGACGGCCTCCACTATCATCACAGCACACGACACCATTTATGCAACCTCCGCCATCATCATACAAGACGCAATTATCCAGCCACCGTCTACCATCCTAATCAGTCTCCTAAAACCCTTCTTCACCATCTTAGCCACACCAAATACAAAGGTCAGCATCAACTAACGCCACCTCTACAACTGTCGGTCTTTCCTTTCCGTCAATTTCTTCTTCCAGTTATGTGTTGGTGTTTTTACTGTGACGAAGGGTAGGTATGATTTGTTGAAAATAGCCTAAAAATGTTTGAAGAGCATGCAGAGGGTGAGCTTAAATTGGCAATCAAATAATACGTAGCCAGTAATGCATTTTCTCTTGAATATGTTATTTATAAGTCATACTCTTCCCATTTACTAGATGAATTGGGATACCCACAAAATAAAACATGAATAAATAAATGCATATTAATGGTAGGTGAAACAAAACTCCAATCCATAAACTTTCAGTGAGGTATTATGGAAAATTCATATGGGAAACAGATTGTTTTGATCACATGATTTAGAAAGAAAAAAATGTTTATCTTTGCTTTTTGTTTTTTCTGTAGCTTGTTTATCGAGATGTTCCTTTTGTAGTTATACACAAGGTATGGATGACAACCTACGAAGCTTTGAAAATTATGGAGGATGAAACGGTTGATATTGCTCGATTTTTTATTGGAAGAAGGTACAATGCTCTTTTCGTCTTCATTTAACGAAAATCCCTAGTTATATGTATATCAATATTGGTAATTTTCTATTTCTCAATTTAAATCACAGTAAGATGGGAAGCTAAATCCTATGCCAAAGTGAATGATGATGTGTATGTTAATATTGATAATTTTCTATTTCTCAATTTATATCATACTATGCCAAAGTTATTATTTTATATGTGGTTTGATATTTTTTTTAATTGGTCAAGTCCATAATATATCGTAAATTTTCTTATTTAAATATAATTATAGATTATTTGTATGTAAAAAAATAAGGATGATAACAAAAACTATTTTTATTTATATAAGAATACAGTTATAAATGATTCGATCAAAAATACGAAATTATTCATTTATGATTGCAAATTTTTATGGATTTTTTATATAATTTATGTTTTATTCATTCATGAAGGGGTAACATACATGGTGTCTTAGTTATATGTAATCGACTAATTTCTATCGTGTTAAGTTGTATTAGTTTATGATTATAGGTATATTTTGTTAAGATTAATGTCTATTGTTTTTCATTTTTTTTCTTTTGTTAATGTTATTGATATATATTTGTATTTGACAATGTACAGAGAAAATCAAGACTCTTCTGGATTGCAATTATGGAATGCGGATGTACAACCAAACACTCTAAAGCGGAAATCATCATTACATATTAATATATTTATAAAATAACAGTTAATTATCCTATCGTAATTGATGTTTGTGTTATATTCATTTACGATATATATGAAAAATTGAAAATTATCACATTGTATTTTTTTTGTTATTCATTTATGAATGAAAGTATAATCTAATTAACAGGACAATGTGTTTTATTCATTTATGTTTATAATTGTATTCAATTTTTTGATCTTTAAATTTTGTGTTATTCACGTATGAATGGTGGTATCATATAATTAATTATTTATGTAATGAGTTTTATTTACTTATGATTACCATTATATTGAATTTTTTATATAAAAATTGTGTTTTATTCATTGAGTATTACAAACGAATTTATATATGATTCGGAATATGTTTTATTAATATATTTGTTTACAAATACTCCAAAGAAAAAAAAATATATCAATAGCTTTAATATTTGATTATAAAAAAAAGTTATAATCATAATTAAATTCGTTAATTAAAAAATATAATATTTATTTTATAAATTCTATTTAAAATTTTGGAAACTTGAGGTTACATTGAATTCCATTAATTTCACATAACATATTCATATTAATTAATACTATAAAATCTTATTATGCCCTTAACTAATGATTGGTCCACAATTGTTCTCGCTTTCTTAACCTTTTTTGTTCCCAATTTAACATTTCCATATATATATATATATATATATATATATATATATATATATATATATATATATATATATATATATATATATATATATATATATATATATATATATTTAACCTCACCATATATATATATATATATATATATATATATATATATATATATATATATATATATATATATATATATATATATATATGGTGAGGTTAAATAGAGAACCATAATTAACCAAGGAACCAAATAACTAATCTTTTTTTCAACTTTTACAATTTATTTTTTATCAAAAAAAAACTAAAAATACATAAATTCATAATTTTTTATCCTTTTTCCAATGATATCAAATTCGTATTTTTTTACGTCAAATTCACAATGTGAATTTTTGAAAATTCACACGGTGAATCCGAAAAATATTTTTCACATTCACAATGTTAATATATAAATTTAGATATTTTTAGATTGTTTTTCGATAAAGAATAACCTCTAGAAATTGAAAAAAATATTTGGTTCCTCGAAAAACCAGTAATTATGGTTCTCTATTGAACTTTTCCCTATATATATATATATATATATATATATATATATATATATATATATATATATATATATATATATATATATATAGGGAAAAGTTCAATAGAGAACCATAATTACTGGTTTTTCGAGGAACCAAATATAATCTGGGCGGGGCAGGCCGGGGAGAGGATAACTCACTCCCTGCCCCGAACCGATAATGACCCATTTCCCGACCCGAAATAATCGGGTTTTGGGTTTCCCTGTCGGGTTTGGGTTTTTTTGCCATCCCTAGGTGGAGTTAGGTACTATTCCTAACTTCATCCTCTTTTAATATATATATATATATATATATATATATATATATATATATATATATATATATATATAATTTATGATTAATTCTTAATTAATTATTCCTATTTCCAATTAATATACTAATCATATAATATATTAATAAATAATTTATATTTTAATTTCCAATTAATTTATTAATCATATAATAAATTAACAAATCAATCTCTCTCTTCAAAAGTCATTCTATTCAGTTACTAGTTATGAGGGCAACCCAAAAAGGACTTTGCTTCTAACTCAAGAATATACCAATTTAGTAATTGGCTTAGACACCTTAATGCAATAGTCTCCCGTTTGGATAAGTTTGTAACTACAATTGCAAGTATAGACCTTGAACTAAACAACAAAGTGTGATTTCTGAAGCCACTGCTAAACTCTGATTCAAATCAATCTTTTGTCAAATCAACCACACATTAATTATCAGATAAGAATTAAATTGGTTCTTTAATAGTTGGAACGACTCTAAGATCTCCGATAAAGTTCTTCAGCCTTGCTGCTTCCTTTGATACTTCACTCACTGCAATGTACTCTGACTCACAGGTGAATCAGCCACCGTATCTTGCTTGGAACTTCTCCAAGTAACCGCTCCACCCCCACCCCCATTCAATAATAATACCCAGCCAGACTGCAAAGAAAAGTTGTATCAGTCTGTTTGAAAGTTGATGTCGCTGCAACCACTCACTCTTAACGTATCATTGCCGCCAAAAACTAGAAACATGTATTTTATTCTTCGTAGATACTTAAGAATATTCTTTACCACAATCCAGTGGGCTCTGCTAAGATTTTCATGAAATCAACTAACCATGATCAAAGCATAAGACACATCATAGTGAGTACATGTTATTGCATACATGATCAATCCTACGACTAAAGCATATGGGACTCAACTCATGTCAGTTATCTCTTGATATGTACTAGAACTTTGAGTCTTACTCAATTTAATAGTGTGATAAATAGGTAATTCTCCCTCCTTGGAATTCTCCATATTGAAATGCTTCAGTATTTTATCCAAATATGTACTCTAGCTAAGAACATTAATGCTACTCTTTCTATCCCGATGAATTCGGATTCCAAGAATATAGGTTGCTTCCCCCTAGATCCTTCATAGTAAAACACTTTCCTAGCCAAGACTTAACTTCTTGCAAAGTTGGAATCTTGTTTCCTATAAGGAGTATGTCATTAACATACAAAACTATGAATGTCACTATATTACCACCATATTTGACATATACACATGACTCATCTTCACTTCTATAGAATCCAAACTCTTTGACTTTCTAATTAAAGCAAAGATTCCAACTGCGATGTAACACCCCAATGTTCAGGTACTTTTATATTTATCCTTATAATTTTAATTCATATCATTTTGGTCCCTGTTGTAGAAGGAAGTAGCCATGAGAATAGCTAATGGCAAAAATGTAATTTGGAAGGAATTGGAGTACGCCATGTGTACGTGTCTACGGTTACCGTACGTCCACGTACATGGGGCGTACTCATCAGGTGTTGAAACCCTTTAATTTTAGGGTTGTACCTTATATATTCCCCCTTATAACCCCATTTCCCTCACCTTTTCAGCCTCCACCCTCCTTGAGTCGATCTCGCAAGCCCTAACCCTGTGTGTGTTGAGCTTGAGTGTGTGTGTGTGTTCTTGGTGTTGAAGAAAGAAGAAAAGATTCCTTGAGAAGCTTTGGTGTGGGGTTCAAGTGTGTAGATCTGAGATCTTCATCTCTTTGGGAAGCTCTAAACGGTATAAAGTCTTGAACTTTACTTGTATTCTTAGAGATGTAGCCATAGAGATTTTTCTAAGTTTTGTTCCTTTTCTTGGACTTAATGAGTAAATGCTACTCTAAGACCAAAGGAGTTGTCCTTTCAGAAGATTTGAGTTGTGTTAAGTCATAAAAATGCTTCATTGACTCATTTTGTGCTTGCATGCAAAGTGTGGAGGTCTTTAGTGGTTAAGACCAACTAGGAAGTTGGTTTTGGGCCTTAATGATGCATGCAAAACCATAAAGTTGGGAACTTTATGGTCAAGAGCACCTTTTTGGACTTAGATCTGGTTATTGTATGTTTGGATTGAATAGATTAAGCCCTTATTTGAAGTTTTGCATGGCCACCGGGTACGCTGGGTGTACCAGGGCGTACGTTGGGCGTTGGTGGTTAACAACACATTTCTTGGTCAGGGCAGAGTACGATGTGCGTACATCTAGGTACTCCTCGTGTACTCAGTCTGTTGGGTTTAGTATGTTTAGACTTCAAGTTGGGCCACCTTTTGGGCTAGGGATGCTTAGGCCCCTATTGAACCATCTGAGTATTGGTGTTTTGGGCTAAGTGAATGGGTTAACTTTAGGGTAAGGCCCAAGTAGGAGTTTGGTCCCAATTTGGAAAATTGGGCCGATTATGGGCTTTGAGTGATTACTTAGTTTTGGGCTTTTTTGGATCAAGATTTAGGCATGGGTCTTAGCCCAACTAGGAAAAGGGTAAAGTGGCCTTTTACCCTAATTATGGTCTAATAGCTAATGTTTGTAATCCAATTATTAATTGAATGTTTATGTTGTTGTGATAGCACAGGGATTTTAGTGAGTCAACAGCTAGATACTTTCAATGTGATTCAACAGTGTGAGGTGAGTTTTCCTCGTTGTACTTATGGGTCGAAGGCACTAAGGACGACCCTTTGTAATGTTATCCTGATTATTGTATGATTGAGTATGGTAGTGATCTGTTAGATATGTATCTTGGTAGATAGGATGATGCTATGCTTAGTGATCTATAAGATTTGTCTGCTTGTTATTGGTTGATTAATTATATGATTATCTGTTATATATGTGTGTCGACACGGTGTATGTGTGGTTGGGTTGGGGTGGTCCTACTTTGTGATGAAGGACAACAAACCCAGGGTGGCCTAGATAGACTGAAGGCCAGTGGGGCATACCAGTCAGGTCGAAGCCTCAGAGAACGGTCCCGATAGATTAAAGGCCCGGTGTGGCATACCAGTCATGATGAAGGTTCTGTGAGCAGTCCATGTTTATTGTAGGCCGTTGGGGCATTCCAGTTAGACTGAAGGTTCTGTTTGCATGTTGTTTATTGTTATTATGTTGGTTTGTGTTGTGTTGGAATTTTGGGAGAACTTACTAAGCTTTAGGCTTACAGTTTTAGGTTATGTTTCAGGTGCCTCAGATAACCACGGAAAGGAAAAGGCCTGATCGTGCACCTCCTTGTGTTTTGTTTTATGATTTTGGGAAAACTCTGATAGTAGACATGTTTGAAAAATACTTTGTAAACAAATGATGATTCTGGTTTGTTTAAAAAGTTTAAATTTTTGATGAATTTTATGGATGTTACAATTTGATATCAAAGCCTTGGTTTGATTGAATTCAATGAAACACTCGTGTGAGTCCAGTCCCAAACTAAGGAAAACGATTTTTCAAATGATTTTCAAAATGTTATCAAAATAATCAAGGAGGATGCAATGTGTACGTTCAACCAGAGCCAGTAAGTAGACCCCAAAATACCACACTGTTATTTGATGTGACGTCCTCAAATTCACAGTCATTTTAATATTTTTTATTTATGCTTGTTTTAAAATCAGAGCATCCTTTTTGAAAAATAATATTGCGGAAATTGTTCCCAGAAAACATGATAATGATATTATCAAAGCATTTCCGAAGAAATGTATTTTATTTATATTAAAACATTGGGATGTCATCGTCAATACATAAACATAAGCATAATCAGACCTTACATTAATTTACACTAATGATTTACATCTCCTTGAATCTCTTAGCAGAATGTATCTCTAATGTGGCTACCTGTGATACAATAAAGTGAGTGGGTTAGGGTGGGAAACCTGGTGAGTACATAGGGTTTTCAACCCATAATAATATAGTTAATTTGTTTGATCGTCAAAAAATTAACGCAATTTTTCATCCCCATTATCTTCTTTATTCTTAAGGATCTACCCTAATAATCATCTATTCTTCAATATTTATTCCTAAGGATTGTCCTAAGGAATAGGCACGAAGTCCATCATTGTCGGGGTTTATCTAACAAAAACTAAGTCCATAGCTGCCAATGTTATTTGTTAGGAACAACTGTCAATGTTCATTTGTAAGGCACTAAGTCCATAGTTGTCAGGGTTTTTAGAGTACATCTGGTGAAAATGTCATTCACAAACACCTACAGGTTGCGAGCCTGCTAGCGTTCCACTAGACTGTCTAGAATAGCCTGTACTTGTCATCTATACTCTGCTAGACGATTGGATAAGCTTTAAAGTCAAGGCTTCTCATCATCTTTCACCTCTCATCATCTATATCATATTTCATCTCTTATCATTCATCTACCCATCTTTACCCCATATATTTATAGGTATAAAAATACATATATAGTTTAAATCACGTAAAACATGTATAAATCGTTCATCTAGCATAAATATCAGGAACACAGATAATAAGCACATATAGCATGTATTAATATTAAATAATTCATATCTATATGTAAGATGAAAGTAACTATGCACTCGTTAAAGTGAGGATTCAAAATTCAGACAACGTTTCGCTTCTAGCAATTGACTTTTCCTTTGACGTAACCTAGTATCATTGTCACTAAGTCTAAGTTTATTGTTTATTGCGACTAATTATTAGTATAGATTTATCATTAACTCAAATACTACTTCAAGATCTATCAAGTATGGAGCAACCAGGTAGGATCATATCGAAGGTAGGGTCTGTTTGGTATACAAACTATTCTGTGTGGAAATCTCACTTTAAACACCTCACTAAATCCAGCCTAGACATCATCCCCGTAAGTAGATCAATCAGTATAATGACTTGGAATTACTGATAAATCTTATTTATAGGTTCATAATAACGACTTATGACAATAAATATAAGTTACACTGAAAACATAATAGTGTAGCTTAACTTACAGGGCTTTTAACGAAAACCGAGAAATTGCACGGGCAGAACTCCGACTCTAAAAACTTATTTTCGTTGTCTTTTTGGGGACTCAGAGTTTCTCTATTGCACCCTAAAACAAGGAGAAATCGAACAAGAAAGAAAGAATGATTATAGATATAGTTTAGAGGCATTGAGTACAAAAATAGGAAAAATTCATCCTCTATTTATAGGGGTTTGATCATAGAGTAGGCCATAAGTTTCTTATGTATCTTCTGCATACGAGCTCCGTTTTCTACGTTCTTTATATCCATGTGTAGGTATTTCCAAGTACAATAACTTTCATTTAGACCTCGTCGGCTAATTCTCATTCTATCTCAGATTTATAAATTTGTATCGAATTCATCGCGCTCGAACAATAAGGACTAAGTTCCGTCCATATCTTTAACCTACGATCTCTATTCTCGACTTTCTTTATATCCACATGTTAGTATTTACGAATCCTACAAATTTCATTTAGACTCCATCTGCTAATTCTCATTCTATCTCAGATTTACAAATTTGTATTGAATTCTTCGCGCTCGAAGAGTAGGGACTAAGTTTCGTCCATATCTTTTGCATACGAGCTTCATTTTCGACTGTCTTTTTATCATTGAACTCCTATTAATGAGATCTTCAATTCTCGTTTAGATTGTTTTGGCTAAAAATCGGCCGATCTAAAATTCGATTTCCGAGTTGTACACGGCTACGCTAAGCCTTAGAAATAACATAACTTCCTCTAATAAATTCAGATTTGGACGTTCTCTATATGCACACTCTTGTTTTAACGAATACTATGACTTTTTTTTTATATCACTAAGGCTAAAAAGCAATTTATCAAAAATTTACTTTTACGATACGCGGAGCCGTGCCGGTTTAATCGTGAAACTTCGATGGGTCATAACTTCTTCGTAATAAGTCAGAATTCACCGTTCTTTATATGTATGGAATCTCTGTGATATATGCTATAACTTTGGTTAATATTATTTATTCTAAATAATCTTTTATTAAAAAGTCATTTTTAACGCTTATTATCTCTAAATTGACTAGCCTGAATCTGTGGGCGTTACATTTGATATTGTGAAATGTTAGAACAGCATGCTAGTGATAGGTTAGGGGTCTTCAGGAATTTGCATGATATAATTGCCTGATTATATGATGCATGATATCCTAGGGTTCTTCTTACATGGAATTGACATCATTATTATAGTTGCTTAGTGCATGCATTATGGTTATGCATAACTAAGATTCTATAGCCCGAGAATGTTTGGTTTGGCCTTATTTCTTGTTCTTGTTTGATGAAGGGTTTAGGGTAAAATCAGATATTCGATTGTCTATAGGGTCCAACGTTATGTATGACTAGCATACACGAGTGTTGCAGGGTTGGTGGAAGTTTCATGGATGAGTTGTGTGGGGTCAGCCGACCAGTTTCGAGATGAATAGCCTTTCCTCTAGGGTGTGAGGATTAAGTGTTTGATTATGCTAGTGTGTATTGTTAGGGTTGATGTGATGATGCTCTGGAACAAATACTGGTAGGTGTGGAAGGTAGTATGGGCCCGTACTACTAGAAGCACAGGACCCGTACGCGTAACAAGGAAATCACAACCCCTATGTCTTTGTTGGGAGTTGGTTCCCCCTGTTATGATATGCATATTATCTGATATTCCCTGGTTTATTTTCAGTATGGTGATGACGAGGCGAGTTGAGACAGGGTCCAGATCGGGATCAGAAGTTGGTAGTTAGGGTGGGTCAGTTGCGTTGGATGACAGGATTAGATAGATTATTCGTGAGGAGGTTGTGGTTATTACCAGTGATCAGATACCGGAGTTATTTGGGTCTATTAAGACCGTGATGATGGAGTTCTTTGATGACAGATACACAACCGTTGTTGAGACTGTTGTTGCATCCGTTGCAGCTGCAGGTGTTGGACCGGGTCGGGTTTTTCAGTATCAGGACTTCGACAATACGAATCCCCCGACTTTCGATGGAGTTTAGGACCTGGTTGTATCCATGAAGTGACTATCTGATGTTGAGGGAGGCTTTTTCACCTACTCTTTCCCAGCTAACCAGAAGGTTAGGTGCGCTCTAAACCTCCTGAGGTCCGTAGTGAATGATTGGTGGAAACTTGTTACGGGATCGTATTCTGCTGAGCACAGGGTTGTAGTATCTTGGGAGCAGTTCATGGAGATGTTCCATACTCAATATGTGCCGACAGGTAGAGTGTGAGAGGTTCACCCAGGAGTTTTTGGATCTAAGTCAAGGGAAAGAGTCGGTAATGGAGATCACCAGGATGTTTACCGAGATAGCCATGTTTTTCCCTGAGTTGGCTTCAGAGCACGCTCACATGACCCGTTACGTGAGCATGCTCAAGACTGATATCAGGTAGCTTGTTTCCATCCAATGATATGATTCTTTGTTGGAGATGTAGGAGGCCAGCAGGCGGCGTGAGATTGAGATAGAGTTGCAGGCGAAAGAGTAAAGACCGGCCTCGACGCAGTCGCAGCCAATGTTGAAGTGATTCAAGGTCGCTGATTCTATATCTGGAGGTTAGAGAGGTCACACTTGTGGGAAGTGCAGTAAGGTTCATGATGGGGCTTGTCGAGCAGCAGGTACATGCCACAAATGTGGCAATAAGGCGAATTTTTTGAGGGGTTGTTGTTATCTAGCCCCAATTTTGAGTAACATGATTTGTTATTATTATGATCAGGTTGCCATGTGAAGGTTAATTGTCCATTGCTCGTTGACGCAGACCCCCGCTCCAACTACTTTTAGGATCACAGATGGGCGCCAGGGGAGTGCATAGCCCCCGAGGGCTCGAGGCCACGCTTTTCAGCTCACTGCTAAGGAGGCCAGAGCAGCTCCAGATGTTGTGACCGGTGTGTTTCTATCTGTTATTGTATTGATTATGTTTTGTTTTATACTTTATATATATATATATATATATATATATATATATATATATATATGCCTCTGCTAGGTACGTTTCTAGTGAACTCTTTGCCTGCTTTAGTGTTGTTTAACTCCGGTGCGAGTCGGTCCTTTGTTTCTCGATCATTCAGTAGGGAGTTTGATATGCCCATTTGGGAGTTGGAGTGTCATTTGCGAATTTCTATCACCAAAGAACATGGGGTTTCTACATCATCGGTGTAGGGGTTGTGTTCTGGAGATCTCTGGGATGCCTTATCCGATCTATTTGATCCCTATCCCCATGGGGGATGTTTGTGTGATTGTGGATATGGATTGGATAAGCTGGTTCGGTGCTATGATTGATTGTGAGGGACAACGTGTGGTAGTTCGACCCCAGTTGTCATGGAGTTTGCAGATGTATTTCCAAGGCGACGTACCGCTTGGCACCGCCTGAGATGCAGGAATTGTCATCTCAAGTGCTGGAACTACTAGGCAAGTTGGAGGCATTATCTTTATGGGGTCCATTGTACCTTCTACACGGATCACAAGAGTATGAAGCATATTATGGATCAGCCGAACCTGAACATGAGGCAGCGCAGGTGGCTAGACATGGTCAAGGATTATGACTGCGAGATACTTTACCATCCGAGTAAAGCGAATGTAGCGGTGGATGCTTTCAGCCACAAGTCGGTTGTGTCTTCAGATGGGGCGTCGTGTATGAGAATATCAATGGATTCCCCGCTTTTGGGATTGATTAGGGAGGCTCATACCGAGGGTGTTCGGGAAGAGAATTGGAAGAAAAAGAGGATCAGGGGTGAGATTGCCAGATTTTTTTTGGATAGTCATGGGTTATTAACCTGATGTGGACGGTTTTGGGTTCTGATGTCTAGTGGGTTCAGACAGATTGTATTTGAGGAGGCCCATAAGCCTCTTTTTTCTATTCACCCCGGGGCCACCAAGATGTATCAGGATTTGAGATTGAGCTATTGGTAGTCGTGAATTAAGAAAGAGATAGCCTGGTATGTGGATAGATGCATGACCATCAAGATAGTTAAGGCTGACCATCAGAGGCCGCAAGGCAAGCTGCAGCCTCTGGAGGTTCCCATGTGGAAATGGGAGCAGATTTCGAAGGATTTTATCACCAAGTTTCTGAAGACGGAAAAGGGTTTTGATGCTATCTGGGTCATCGTGGATCAATTAACCAATAGTTCCCACTTTCTGGCGATTCGGGAGAGTTCTTTGGCCGAGAAGTTGGCCAATGTGTATTTTCGCGAGATCGTTGCTTGCCATAGGGTTCCGGTCTCCATTATTTCAGATTGTGATGTTCGGTTCACCTCCCGTTTTTGGCAGAAGTTCCATGAGGAACTGGGCATGAGGTTGCACTTCAGTACTGTTTATCATCTGCATACCAATGAACAGAGTGAGTGGATGATACAAACCCTAGAGGATATGTTGAGGGCCTGTGTTATCGATTTTGGTGGGAGATGGGACTCCTACCTACCTCTTGCGGAGTTCTCCTACAACAACAGTTACCACTCCAACATTGGTGCTCTACCTTTTGAGCTCTTGTATGGGCGGAGATGTCGTACCACGGTTTCTTGGGTGAGGTTGGTCATAGTGTTATGGGGGGGTCCGAAGTATTCCTTCAGACCACAAAGTTGATCCAGCATATCAGATAGAGACTGCAGACCGCTCAGAGTCGGCAGGAGAGTTATGCCGACCGGCGCCGATCCGAGTTGGAGTTTCAGGTCGGCGACATGGTATTACTGAAGGTCTCACCTTGGAAACGTGTGATACGCTTCGAGAAGAGGGGGAAATTGGGCCCCCGATATATCGGGCCTTTTAGCGTGATTGCCATGTAACATCCTAAAAAATTTATAAAATTTAAACTTTTCAAAACAGCCCTTTTCCTATAGAAGTGTTTTGTTCCCAAACATTATTTAAAAATGAGAATCTCTTTCAAAATACTTTTCAAAACATTCACATTATCAGAGTTTTCCAGAATTCATAAGTCCAAAACGCGAGGATGTGTACGGTCACGCCTTCACCTTGCCACGATCCACTGAAGTACCTGAAATCATAAACCAAAACTATAAGTGTAACACCTAGTTTTGAAAGTGTTTCACTACTCGGGGCTGCGGACCAATTATCATTACCAAAGGGTATAGGGCCTTGGTAAAGGAAGGATTGGCCCAATTCGAAGGTAGGGTCATGGCATGAGTGACCCAAGTATTTGTTTGTGTCTTCGGTAGCCAAGGGTATGATTGTAAATGAATGTCTCGGTATTTTATGAGTTTTGGGTTTTATTCGGAAGGTTTTAAGGCTTGGGTGTGTTGTTAGGAGCGTAGGGATTCTCGCCACCTTTTCGGGGATATAAGGTTCATTGGAAATGGACCTCGAATAAGGAAGATATGACACTTTGAAGTTATTGAAAAATTTGATCCCTGATGGAGATAGGTGGCAGATCAGTCCCACGCATGCAAGGAATGCATGCGCGTGTTTGGCTGGGTACGCCCAGCGTAGATGGCTTCATGAGAGTTGTTTGTGAATACCCGAGCATACTAAGAGGTATGCGGGGCGTAATCCAATCAGACCAAAACCCTAATTTGGGGGTTTGGCACTATATAGGGAACATTATGTCTCAAAGGCCAGCTTCCCTTTCACCCTAAAGCAGCTACTACGAAACCCTAATCCATATTTTGAGTGTTCTTATGCTCGTAAGGCCTTTTGAGAGTATTCTTAGTCTTTGATCCATTCCCCAAGGAAGTGAAGGTTGAAGCAAGTTGGTGGTTCAAATGAGAAGGTGTAGATCCAGGATTGTTGCTCTATTTTAGATCTTCCTGAGGTATAAATTCTTAAACTTACCTCCTGAATGTTTAGATCTCTTGTGTTGGGTTTTTGGACCCTTTTTGGTCCCAAGGATGGATATTTTGTTGGGTTTTGAGCATTCTAACACTCCTATGGTGTACATGCAACCCTATAAACCTTGGATCTATGTTTTCTCTATTATACATGAAAATAAGAACTTTCCAAGCCTTTAATCCTAACTAGCATATTATGAAGCTCTTATACTACAAAGTACTAGTTAGATGACATACCTTTTGATGTAGCTTGATGTCTTCAAGCTTTAAGAGCTTAGCCCCAATAGTGTGGAAGCCTCAAGTGGAATCACAAATCACCAAAACACCTTGGAAGACTTTTAGAGAATATGGATACTTGGTTCTCTCTAGTGAAATCGGCTAGCCCTCTTAGTATACCCACACTAGTGCAATTTCACCAACCAATGACATCTTTATATAGTATAGAGACTAGGGTTAAACCCATGACCTTTCATTTCATATCATCCATGGGTTAAACACTCCATGGACTATCCATGAAAGCTTAGCCCAACCTAAATGAACTTGGCCCATTCCATATATATATAAGAGCCCATATTTAGTTAGTTCATTTTGATCACTTAATTAATTATAAATTAATTCTTGATCAATACTAATTAAATAATATGATTATATATTAGTATACTAGGACTTATAATATATTAATATAAATCATAAATATACTATTCTCAAAAGACTATCCATATAAATTGTGCCGATGAAGTGCAACCCAAATGGACCATGTCGGGTCGGGTCAAGTACATACCAAATATAGTTATGGACTTAGACATTAATCCAACAGATTTATGGTTCCAAATCTGTTTCTAGGCTTAGGGTTGCCACCCTTGGTGCTATTTGAGTCCCTAAGTCGGAAAGTTTCCATCTTGAAAGTTTCCATAGCTGCCAGGGTTTATCTCATTTCTCGACAGTATTATTTTCAGGAGCCCACCCGCAATACATGTCAATGGGTTTTTAGAGTACACTGGGTGAACATATCGTTCACAACACCTACAGGTCGCGAGCCTGATAGTGTTCCACTTGATTGTCTAGAATAGTCTATGGTTTCCATCTATACTTTGTTAGATGACAAGGCCATCGCTTGGTTCATCGCTTGGATCATCGTTTCTCACCATATTTTACCACTCATATATCGTCGCTCATCATTCATCTCATATTTCACCGCTCATCATTTATCTCATCTTTAATCTACCCATCTTTTACCCATCATAATTATAGGTATAAAATACATATACAATTTAAGACAAATAAAACATCTATATTTTTGTTTATCCAACATAGATATCAAGAACATAGATAATATGCACACATAGCACGTAATTTATATTAAATACTTCATATCTATGTGTAAGATGAAAGTAACTATTCACTCACTTGGTTAGTTAGTGCAGACTAACTATTGTCGTGGCATCAAGCTTAGCATTGATTTCCAACTTATTATCTTGCCGAAACCTTATCTATTTTTATACTGCTTGGTCTCTCAAAACTTCTTTACGATATATTTATTTGTTTTATAGAAACTATTGATCGTTTGCCTATTTATTCTCAAAATTTGATTATCCTCCGTACAATCTAAAGGCTTAATCATCAATATTATTGACACGATGTCTCAAGAGTTAACATATGTCCCTCTAAATAAACATTCAATGCCTTTTTATTGTACTATCACATATTTGAACAAACGCATATTATTTTTAATTAATAAAATATGCACGACCTTTCTTATATTTCTTACACGTATGTTGGTTTGCAATTTACAAATTATAGTTACATTTAAGGTCCCTCAGTTATTCTTATATTAACATAATATATCATTCAAGTTACACAATAGTCCCTTAACTATTTATAAATAAAATCATTATATCATTTATAATAAAATTTTATCCAAATCATTTAATTCGATCTTATCCATATTATTTAATCTTATCCACAATCTTATCCACATTATTTAATTTGATATTATCCACATTATTTAATTTGATCTTATCCACATGTCCCTCTAAATAAACACGTAATGCCTTTTTATTGTACGATCACATATTTAAACAACGCATGTTATTTTTTATTAATAAAATATGCACGACCTTTCTTATATTTCTTACACGTATGTTGTTGGTTTGCAATTTATAAATTATAGTTACATTTAAGGTCCCTCAGTTATTGTTGTATTAACTTAATATATCCTTCAAGTTACACTATAGTCCCTTAATTATTTATTAATAAAATCATTATATCCTTTATAATAAAATTTTATCCAAATCATTTAATTCGATCTTATCCACATTATTTAATTCGATATTATCAACATTATTTACTTCCAACTTATCCACATTATTTAATTCGATCTTATCCATAATATTTAATTCAATATTATCTATAATCTTATCCACATTATTTAATTCTATCTTATCCACATTATTTAATTCGATATTATCCACAATCTTATCCATATTTATAATCGATAACTAACGTCGTAAAAAAAGTACCCGGTTAATTATTATCGAAAAATCAGTATAACGGAAAAAATTATTGTTTCACTACTTGGGTTCACCCTTAAATGTATTTAGACCAAATACGTCTTATATAGTTTTAGATTTTACAATCGTTTCAATTTTAGTTAAGATTATTTATCCTAAATAATCTTCTATTTAAAAATGTTATTTTATCACTTTTCAATAAGTTTATAACAAGATTTATACAAATATTAGATACCCATAATATTTTTTCACATAACACGTATATAATAAATAAGTATTTATATAACATGTAACGCATACGCATACGAATAAAATTTATCCTATTTGAGGATTTTAATTATTTGATAAACAAATATTTATTATTATTATCCCCTTAACGTTTAGCCTAACTCTCGGGCATTACAATTCTCCTCCACTTAGTATGATTTCGTCCTCGAAATCCCAAAATCAACGAATACATATGATATCCGTTACTCGTTTTTTTTAAGTAAGAGTTGTCTTTCGCACTTTTGCCTTAATGGTTGGTTCTCCCTCACTTGGGTTCAAACTCTTTTCTGTTTCTACTTACAACTAATCAAATCCCTAACTGGCTTTGCGTATATGATTTTTAGTTCCCTTTCTTCTTGGAATAAATTGTTTATTGTCATATCAATGACCTTGACATTCCCAATGTAGTATCACTGATTGTGCCCACAATGTGTGATCCTCTTGCATTATGCGAACACAGATAGATAAAGATCACACCTAGCATGTAGTTTTCTACCGATGTGTACATATACAAAGTAGTATAAGAGGGTGTTACTAACGTTTTAGAAATTGTTAGCAACAACGACGGTTGTTGAACTCAATATTATCCCCACCTCTTCTCTGGGACGATTAATCTTATCGCGTTCCAACTGGTCCTGTTGACCATATCTTAAGCATTTAGAAACAGACACACAACAATCATCCTTATGCGTCTTTTCACCCTCTCCTCAAAAATTGCTACTCATATGACTTGTTAAACAAATTCTTGGACTTCTTAGTTGATGGCGGTGCTTAAACTTGCACCCGCTCTTCATTCTACGTTGGACTTTCAATTATAACCTTCGAGTTACAAAATCAATCCTTATTGGAGACTCATTCTTCCTCTTTACATACTTAAGATAAGCTCTTTGATTCGATTACCATAATAGACTGATGGGTTATGTTCTAGTGACTTCTCATCGTATGACGCAACGCATACACTCAGGTCTTTTAAAGTCAAATTCCAGAATTAAAGTTTCCTTCCTTCATGTTCTAATATGATCTAATCACATTCTAGTATGTGGCACTTCTAGCTACAAGTTTCTTACTTTCTTGGTGATTGCGATACTTCTATTGATTGCTTCGATTATCTTTCACTTTGATCTTCTGGCTTAAGTCGAATGTTACATCGAACTTGGTTCTCTGAACCACGTAACATACTCATCTTAGTCGGACTCGATTTGATACGACCACTAGCATCGGAATAACAATCATCTTCATAGTCATTACTAAAACAATGGTAATGACATACATGAATCAAACATAATCAATTACTAGCACCTTGATAACCTTGTGACTTTCCCTGATCCAAGTGTGAGTCCTATGCTTCTGGTAGTATAGGCCTCCACTACCATTCACACCTACGCATACTCATCCCAAGTATTGTCTCACACTTTTCCAATTCACCATACAAGAAAATCACATAAAAACTTTAACATACCAGATAAAAAAAACCTAGGTTTATGTTACTTATTGAAACGATGAAACAGATGTTCAAGTTTAACCTATATTGTGCCTCTAGTAGGCTACACCACCGGATACTATCTGCATGGCTACTTCATATCTTGATATTGGAATATAAAGTCCTCATTTCTGATTCCTTGCATTGTTATTTGCTTCGTCAAGGATCATGTGGAATGCCCTTGGCTTTGGTGGTGCATTTGGCCTTACTGCTTCATTTTTCTTTGGGCCGTCTCTAGAAATATTCCCTTTTTTGTTACATCTGAAACATACTTTCTTGTTGAATGTGCACTCATTGGCGTAATGTCCATACTTTCCACACTTGAAACATATCACCTATTCGCCACATTTTCCCAAGTGTTTCTTCTTGCACTTATCGCACTATCTTGCTTCACTTCCTCCTCTTCCTCCCGACTTTGAGAATTTTATCTCCTTGTTGGACTTTGAAGATCCTTCAAACTTCATCTTCTCACCAACTTCAGCTCTCTTCAGAACCTTTTCCCTTATCTAGGTCTCAACATTCTTGGCTGCCCAGACGGTGGCTTTCAAAGTGGTTGCTTGTTTAACCATTGGACCAAAGTCTGCTGGTAATCCATTGGCAAACTTGTTGACCTTGGAGATTTCAGTTGGAACCAGGTAAGGAACAAGCTTCATCTTCTTCGTAAAACTTGGAGCATACTCAATGACACTCATCCTTCCATTTTTCAGGTTCTGGAACTCATTGTTGATCTCCAAAACATCCTGCTCTGAGCAGTATTGCATTTTTAGGGTCACCAGGAAATTTTCCCAAGACATCTTTCTTGCTTCACCTTTGGGCATCATATCAGCTAGTAGCTTCCACCAGCTCAATACTCCAGGCTTTAACAGGGGAACCGCGAGAGTGGTCTTTTGTCTGTTGCTAGTGTCACAACTCTCAAACATTGTCTCCATCTCGGAGATCCAGTCCATAACTTCCAACGGTGTTGGGCTTCTAGAAAGACACAGTGGTTTGGATACCATGAAATACTTGTATTTGCATCCACGTCCGTCATTTCCTCCATCTTGGTTATTCCTTCTAACCATTGGCGGTTCAGCTTGACCAACGGTCCTACTGTAGTTCCCTTCTTCCGATTGTCCATCATTCAATTCGGGCTGTTCAACCGGCATCGTAGGTTCATCCCGATTTTGTTGAAGTAACCGCCTTGTTTCCTCCATTTGACAAGCCAACATCATATGGATCAGTGCTTGCACTCCTGCCATTGTGATTGGCTCAGGTGCAGCTGCTACTACCGGTACTTGCTCAATCACTTAGGGTTGAGGCTGTTGATTCCTATTTCCATTCGTGTTTGCAACTCCGCTTCTGGTTCTTTCATTTTCGATCTATACACCAAATCAGACATTCGGTGTGTAATGACAAGAATAAAGATAGGAAAGATTTTATTTACGATAGACATATAAATCTCCTTGTCACTCTGAAAAGTTACATGCCAGTTCTAATATCGTAATTAAACGTTTAGAAATCTGAACACATAAAATTTCCAGATCCGGCCGGCAATAGACCATAGACCCGATCAAATAATAGCACATAAGGCATCTTTATAGCTATAACATAAATCATTTCGCATATAAAAACCTTTTAGGCATCTTTCCTAAAATAAGCTAGTGCTCGTGTCTATTCAAGCATACATCCTAAATATAGCAGACACTCATCTCACAATCATCGCTTAGCATTCTAAGTTTAAGTCTAGAAATTTTACTAAAATTCCTAGTTTGCTTAAACTAATTCTCTAATACCAACAGTGACATCCCCAAATTCACGGTCATTTCAAAAAATTTATTTATGCTTATTTGAAAATAAGAGTATCCATTTTAAAGAATAATATTGTGGAATTTGTTCCCAGAAAACATGATAAATATATTATCAAATCATTTACGAAGAAATGTATTTTATTCATTTTAAAACTTTGGGATGTCATCGTCAATACAGAAACATAAGCATAAATAGACCTTACATTCATTTACACTTGTTATCTACATCTCTTTAATCTCTCGGTTTAGTGTAGCTTTATATCGACATCTGTGATACAAATAAACCGAGTGGGTCAGGTTGGGAAACTTGGTGAGCACATAGGGTTTTCAACCCATAACAATATAGTTATTATGTTTCATCATCAAACAATTAACCTATTTACCCATCCCCATTATCTTCTTTATTCTTGAGTATCATCTCTATGAATCGTCTATTCCTCATTATTTATTCCTAAGGATTGTCCTAAGGAATAGGCACGAAGTCCATTGTTTCCAGGGTTTATATAACAGGCACCAAGTCCATAGCTGCCAGGGTTTATCTCATTTATCGACAATATTTTTTTGGGAGTCCACCGATAATACATGTCAATAGGTTTTTAGAGTACATCGGGTGAACATATCGTTCACAACACCTACAGGTTACAAGTCTGCTAGTGTTCTATTGGACTGTCTAGAATAGTCCGTGGTTGTGATCTATACTCTGCTAGACGACGGGGCCATCGCTTGGGTCATCACTTAGGTCATCGCTTGGCTCATCGCTTCTCACCATATTTTACCACTCATATATCATTGCTCATCATTCATCTCATATTTCATCGCTCATCATTTATATCATCTTTAACCTACCCATCTTTTACCCATCATAATTATAGGTATAAAATACATATACAGTTTAAGACAAATTGTAACGCCCGGTTTCAGATTTGCCTTATTTATTGGGGTTGCGGCTCAATCATCAGCTATCATGGGGATTAGAGCTTTGCGAAAGGAAGGATTTAGCCATTTCAGATGTTGTTTTTATGATTCAAGTGATCTACATATCCGATTGTGTCTTCGGGAGCCAAGGGTATGACTGTAAATGGATATCTCGCATTTTGGGTCTTATTCGGAAGGTCTTAAGGCTTGGGTGTGTGGTTAGGAGTGTAGCACTTCTCGCCACCTTTTCGTGGATATAAGGTTCGTTGGAAAAGGACCTCAGATGAGGAAGTTCTGGCACTTTGAAATTATTGGCAATTTTGGTTCCTAATGGAGAAACTTGGCAAATCAGCCCATGCATGCAAAGGTGGCAAACAAGTGAGTACGCCCAACATAGTGCTAGATATGTGAAACGTAGGTGTGAAAGACGTGGGCCCAGTGTACAGGGAGTACGCCCAAACGTATGTCTAGGATCTTCAAAACCCTAATTTTCAAAGGTTGGCTCACTATTTAAAGCACCTTAAGTCCAAGGGGGTGCGCCTCTCTTTCATTCTCAGAGCCTTAAACCCTAATTTTGAGTGGTAGCTTCATCTAAGAGTGTTGTGAGCTTTATGGGTGCACTTTGGTGGGTTTTGGTGCATTTTAAGAAGTGGAAGCTCATTACAAGGTGGGGGTTAAAGGGAGGACTTGTGGATATGGACTTCTTGCTACATTTTCAGCTCAAAAAAGGTAAAAAGTTTTGAGCTTGATCACTAGAAGTTGTTGTTTATGAATATGTGGATTTTTGGTCCCTTGTTGGCCTCATGAGCAAGATCTAGTGGTTAGACACCACTTCAGAAGCTTTGAGTTGCTACTCTTAGCATTTCATAGGTTATAAGTCCATAAAGTTGTCATCTTTGAGGCTAGAAACCATTCATGCATGTTATAGATGGGTATTATTGGGTTAAGTTGGTCATTGGGTCCCTTTGAGTCATGCAAATGTATAAAGGTGTCGACTTTATGCATTAAGAGCTTTATTTGAGGTTCCCTGGAAGTTTAGATGCAAAGGACCTAAAGGATTAAGTCCTAATATGAGTCTTGAGGAAATAGCACGTACGCCCCGCATACATTCACATACACCCCGCGTACTGAGTTGAGGCCCTGATCTGTATTGTCGAGTACGCTGAGCGTACCAAAGAGGTACGCCCCACGTTAATCAATCAGTGGGCCTTCGAGCTTGTTTTTGTTTGGGCTGCAGACTTGGGTCTGGACCTTGTGTGTTGGGATTTCTGTTCAGGAGAATGTTACAGTCTTAGACTTTGGATTGGACATGCCTATTTAGGCCAAGGGTTGTATTAGGCCTTGGTGGACCCAATGGTTTCGGGCTTTTTTATGGGCCTACAAGTGCACGGATTTTGTTGGATCAACTAAGGACATTTATTTTGGATTAGGAATAAGTTATTGGGATTTAGAGTAAGTCCCATGTAAGGGTTGGGCCTAATTTGGAAAAATGGGCCATTAATGGACTTTCATAGATTTATAGTTTGTGCTGTGATGGGTCGAGGGTGAAACGGTCATTTCACCACAAGAAGGATTATGGATCATGGTTTGAGACCCAATTGCTAATTGGTAAATATTTTGGTATTGATAGCTCGAGAAGTTTCAAGGGCATGAGCTAAGGAATTCCTGCAATGGACTTTAGCAGTGTGAGGTGAGTTACCTTCAAGTAGAAGTGGATCGAAGGCACCAATGTCAGCCCACTAGTAGTTGATTATAGTAGATATTATTGTCTTTGTGATAATTGTCTGGTATGCCACTATCTGTTATGCAATTTGTGCTAGTATGCTATGACACTATTGATAGTGGTAGGAAGGGGACTAGTCCCCGGATCCGGTTGAGATAAACCGGCAGGGTAGGTCGGGCACCCAGATATATATGACAGTATGTTATGCTCTGTTATTATGTGGTAGTGGTAGGAGTGAAATAGTCCTTGTAACCGGTTGAAATAAACCGGAGGGTAGGTTGGGTACCCAGATATGCCTGGCAGGGTAGGTCGAGCACCCAGATATGCTTGACTGGGGTAGGTTGGGCACCCTGGTATGCCTGACAAGGGTAGGTTGAGCACCCAAATATGCCCAGCAGGGTAGGATGGGCACCCAGATATGCCTGGAAGTATGTTTATTGTATGGTATGTAGTTTGATGGGGGAACTCCCTAAGCTTCGTGCTTATGGTTTACAGTTTTGGTTTCGGGTGCGTCTTTTTCAAAAGGAACGAAGCCGGCAAGATCGCAGCACATCACACTATGATTTCCTAATTATGAGATCTTTGGGAGTTGTACTCTGATAATACTTTTCTATGACATGTTTTACTTATTTGAAATACTGGTTTTTGATTATGAAATGAGTTAACACTATGGATGTTTCAGACTACTGGTTTTATACTTTATTAAAAACAAAATTTTTGGCTACAAATTTTGGGATGTTACACAAATAAAACATGTATATTTTTTTATCCATCATAGATATCAAGAACACGGATAATATGCACACATATCACGTAATTTATATTAAATACTTCATATCTATGTGTAAGATGAAAGTAACTATTCACTCACTTGGCTAGTTAGTGCAGACTAACTATTGTCGTGGCATCAAGCTTAGCATTGATTTCCAACTTATTATCTTGCTGAAACCTTATCTATTTTTATACTCCTTGGTCTCTCAAAACTTCTTTACGATATATTTATTTGTTTATACAAACTATTGATCGTTTGCCTATTTATACTCAAAATTTGATTATCCTCCGTTCAATCTAAAGGCTTAATCATCAACATTATTGACACAATATCTCAAGAGTTAACACGTGTCCCTCTAAATAAACATGCAATGCCTTTTTATTGTATGATCACATATTTAAACAACGCGTGTTATTTTTTATTAATAAAATATGTTTGGTTTGCAATTTACAAATTATAGTTACATTTATGGTCCCTCGGTTATTCTTGTATTAACATAATATATCCTTCAAGTTACAGTATAGTCCCTTAACTATTTATTAATAAAATCATTATACCTTTTATAATAAAAAGAAATTCAAATCATTTAATTCGATCTTATCCATATTATTTAATTTGATATTATCCACATTATTTAATTCGATCTTATCCACAATCTTATCCATATTATTTAATTCGATCGTATCTACAATCTTATCCACATTATTTAATTCGATCTTATCTACATTATTTAATTCGATATTATCCACATTACTTAATTCGATCTTATCTACAATCTTATCCACATTTATAATAGATAGCTAGCGTCGTAAAAAAAAGTATTCGGTCAATTATTATCGAAAAATGGGTATAACGGAAAAATTAACGTTTTACAACTTGGGTTCACCCTTAAATGTATTTAGATCAAATACATATTATATAGTTTGAGATTTTAGTCGTTACAATTTTCGTTAAGATTATTTATCCTATATAATCTTCTAATTAAAAATGTTATTTTATCACTTTTCGATAATTTTATAACAAGATTTATACAAATATTACATACCCATAATATTTGTCAACATAACAAGTATATAATAAATAAGTATTTATATAAACTGTAACGCATATGCATATGAATAAACTTTATCGTATTTGGGGATTTTAATTATTTGATAAAACAAATATTTATTATTATCCCCTTAATGTTTAGCCTAACTCTCGGGCGCTACATCTGTGAAGTCATGACTCCAAACCATATATATGACTTCCTTGAGCCGGAAAACCACATAAAGTTGCCAACATTACGCTCATACATGCCTAAATGAAGCTTGTAAGCTTGGAATGGACTTAATAATTGAATTAATGCATGCATGAAATCAAATCCCTCATAAAGTTTGCACCTTTAGGCTCAAGGGTACCAAAACCAACGCAAAACTGAAAGAACAACCCCCAAAAGACTTTACTCCATCATCATCCCCCAAAAGAGGCCAAAACACAACAAAACCCAAAATAAGGAGATCTAATTAAGTATTAAGCAAGGTTAGGACTTTATACCTGAAATGTGCTGGAAATGAAGCAAAGAACCCATATCTGAAAGCTCCAACTCGAATCACCATTGTGCACCAAGATTTTCTTCCTTCAATGATCTTTAAACACACCAAAACACACCCACAATGAACTCACAACACTCAAGGAGGCTCTAGGGTTTCGAGATTTGGATTAGGGGATATGGAGGTTGGAAATGAAAGCCAACACCTGATACTTAAGGTGTTTAAATAGGGTGCATCACCCTAAAATTAGGGTTTCCTTCTGAGTGGCCAACTCATCGAGTTGCCTCACTAAACTTTATGGTCCAGCCAGCTTCTACTCGCTGATTTGAGGCTCCTCAACTCGTCGAGTAGACCCATTAAATTCCCACAATTTTTCATCTTCAACTCGCCGAGTTGGCTCCTTCAACTCGCTAAGTTCAACTTGAAATTGGCATAATTTCACAATTAATCTTCTAGATTCTTGGTGTTACAACTCTCCCCCACTTAAATTAGATTTCATCCTTGAAATTGCTCTTTATTAATACTCATATCAAATCGACCAAACTGATGATCACAAATAAAAAATTCTACGCCTAAGACAGTCTTCCCATGGCAACCGGAACCCGAACCGAAACCTCCATCCCGAAGACAACAATCAAAACTTCAACCCATGCAAACCATCTATACCCATATGAGACCTGAAATCTAAAACGGTCTGACTCCCCAACAGACCACCTACATTGAAGCAACTCCATGCAAACCTCTCAACGAATAACATACCAACTATAAGACTTCCAACTCTGATCATACAACGGTCTATCTCGATCTACCGAAACCATCCCTAGAATAGTTCTTCAAGCCCGATGAAGTATGAATCCTCAATCTTTTGAATAAAAACCAATCTTACCTCCCCTAAGATCTGAAACCTAAAGTCTATGGTCTGACTCCCTGTCAGATCTCCCCCACCGAACTGTCACCAAGCCAACCTCATAGAGTCTCATACCAAACAAAATGCTTCCAACCCCTGATCACATTGCTACTTCAAAGGGAAAAAAAGTCACTAACCATATATAGCGACAAGACACTTATACTCGACAGAAGTCTCAAATAATCCTTGGAGTAGAAGATTCATCCCTGCATCGGTTAGGCTCAGACGAGAGTCGCACAACAGGGTCAAACCAATTACTCTGAGATTATTTAATCTTGTTGCGAGTGACTTATCATTTCCCAAACTCCAAAATACTCTACACACGTGGAATCCTACGTCACTAATACAACCCGAAACACTAATACTGCCTGAAAACACTGATGCTAGCAGCCTGAAACCTCCTCACTAGCCCAACCTTCACATTGGTAGAACCATACATTTGAACCTACCCCCAGTCCCTAACTGGGGAATTACAAGAACCATGAAGAATGATCCTCGAAACACATTGACCGCGAACTTATCCCAAAACCAAACCATATGAAGAACCCAAAATCTTAACACCCTTGACTCTATCCCATGTCATTACCGACAGTGCAATCACAATCTAGAAAATTTTAGATCAAGCAAGGTCTAAACCCTAACCAAGTACAAGTGAAACCACATTTCAACCTTGTTACATTGTATCATCTATAGCCTTGAGGACTTGGTTAGAGAGCTAATAACTAAGTGTAGTTTGAAACGTAAGTTGATTTAAGCTAATATATGTCAACATACGTCAACGGATTAAAGTTTAAACCATAAAATAACTCACCGTATTTGAGTTTTCGTCCTAGGAGTTTAATACCATGTAGTTTTCAGTTTGGGAAGTAAAGAGCAAAGTAGTTTTCGGTTTTGGATGACCGAAATCACTTCCTTAAGGAAATGAAGATCGAAATCTATTTGTTATGGCCCATTATGGCCTAAAACCCTCATTCTTGACCCCAAATCACCTTCTATTGGCCGCAAACACTTTCATTAGGCTGTAAACCTCCTTAAAAGTCAAGATAAGATGCATTTAACTTCCCAAGATGATATGATACACTTACTGAAGGGTTTTGAGCATTCTAACACCCCTAAGTGTTCATGCAACCCTAGAAAACCTTGGATCTATGTTTGTCTAAAATACATTCAAAATATGATTTCCAAGGTTCATAATCCTATCTAGCATACATGGGGAACTTTTAATCTAAAAGATGGCTAGAATTACATACCTTGTAGTCGATTTGATTCCTTGAAAACCTTGAGAGCCTAACACCCCAAGTATGATGCCTCAAATGCTTCACACAACACCAAATGCTTTGGAATGACTTTGAGAGAATGCAAACGCTCTAAAAAACGGCCTAGCCCTCTCTTGTACTTGTTGTAGCCGATTTTGGTGGAGGAGATGTCACTGATATAGTGTGTCACATCTAGGGTTACACCATGTAAACCCTAATGTGTCATGACTCTTCATTTCCATGATCCATGGGTTTGTAACTCCCATGGAGCATCCTATGGGTTTAACCGAACTTGATAATCCATGGAGCCTTTTAGTCCACTATACAAGTTATGGATGATTTACATAATCAACCCATATATTTAATTAATCATCTTTTGATCACTTAATTAATTCCAAATTAATTCTTGATCAATACTAATTAATTAATACTATTAATATATTAGAACTTATAATATATTAATAAACCACAAGTGTTATTTCTCTCATTTAGTCTATCTAAATGCATGATGCCATGCAACCCAAATGGACCATGCCGGGTCGGGTCAAGTACATACCAGAAATAGTTATGGACTTAGACACTTTATCCAACAGTCTCCCACTTGGATAAGTCTAATAACTATAACTGCAAGTATGACTTCAGGAACCGATCAGCAATCGTAGCTCTTACAAGGTTTCTCAGAACTGAGAAGATGATGATGCGCCATTTAAGATAAATGATCATATAATCATATGTTCTAGATATCAGTCGGACAAATACATGGAACAATGTCTTACTTATTGTCCAACAGTTTGTTTCCCGGTTTCCAATTTGTTTGACATAGAACTAAATTGAACACATCAATTCGGTTCTGACCGAGCCCGGTACATAGGTCAAAACAACATCATCGAGGGGCCCAAATATCGCTTCTAATCCAAGAAGGAACAGATAAACTTCGACGCATATGCTTATTCTACTACTTGTTGAATCACACACAAAAGTATGTTTTATAACATCGAGTTACCAATGCGGTTTCGTACAATCAATGCATAACCAACTCATAGGCAACAAGTCATATCTCTAGGTTTAAATACATATATGATATTACCGTCTCACGATCACTCGAGATAAATTTCATGAAGTGATACCAGTGAGCGTGGGTTGAGTCCAATTCTCAGAACTTATGAGCACTCATGAGTGTTGTAGCCATGTCCAACAATTTAGACCTCTGCAACCAATCATGACAGTCTTGATTCATACCTACTTCTGACATATAACCGACTGTGGAGGTTCGAATAATATGATATACCAAACATAATTATTCTGGAAGTCAAAACATGCAAAAGAAATATAGTAAACGATCGACAAGAGATAGCAACACTTTACTCATAAATAAATACAACTTTTATTCATCATCAAATGTCAATTACACTTTACACATTTCAAAATTATCTAACTACTAAAACTTATATCATCCTTCAGCCCTATGCTTCGAGCATGCTGGAGATGCTTAACCCGAGTCAGTCCCTTCGTGGGGGGGGGGATCTGTTGGGTTCTCATCCGATGATACCCTCTTTCCCACGAGGAGTCCTTCTTCTATTCAATGTCTGATGAAGTGGTATTTTCTTTCGATGGGTCTGGATCTCCCATGATCCCTTGGTTCCTTGGCTAAGGCAACTGCACTTTCACTATCATAGAAAATTTCCATTGGCTCCTTTATAGATGGTACAACTCCAAGGTCTCCAATGAAGTTCTTCAGCCATATCGCCTCCTTTGTTGTCTCTCTTGCTGTTATATACTCTGATTCGCAAGTTGAATCAGCCGTTGTCTCTTGCTTGGAACTCTTCCAAGTAATTGCTCCTCCGTTTAGGGTAAAAACCCAGCCTGACTGGGACCGGAAATTATCCCTATCAGTCTGGAAGCTAGCATCACTATACCCTACAACTCTCAAGTCATCACTCCCACTGAGGGTAAGGACCCAGTCCTTAATCCTCCGTAGGTACTTGAGGATATTCTTTACCGCGGTCCAGTGAGCCTTGCCAGGGTTCCCCTGATATCTGCTAACCATGCTCAAAGAAAAGGCTACATCAGGACGAGTACAAGTCATAGCATACATGATCGAGCCTACTACAGAAGCATAAGGTACTTGACTCATTTTTGTTATCTCAGCCTCAATACTCGGGCTTTGAGTTTTACTCAGTCTGACGTTACACTGGATGGGTAACTCTCCTTTCTTGGAGTCCTGCATGCTAAACTTCTTCAGCACCTTATCCAAGTAGGTACTCTGACTAAGTCCAATTAGTCTTTTACTCCGGTCTCTCAGAATCCTTATCCCTATAATATATGCAGCTTCTCCTAGGTCTTTCATAGAAAAACACTTCCCAAGCCAGGACTTCACTTCCTGCAAGGTTGGGTGTTATTTCATATGAGTAGTATGTCATCCACATACAGTACCAAAAAGCTAATTGTACTCCCACTAGCCTTGACATAGACACAAGATTCATCTTCATTCCTTGAAAAGCAAAATTATTTGACTTTCTCATCAAAGCAAAGATTCCATCTCCGAGGTGCCTGTTTCAATCCATAGATGGATTTCTCGAGCTTACACACTCTATTAGGGTATTTTGTACTGACAAAACCCTTTGGCTGACTCATGTAAACATCGTCAGCCAAACTTCCATTAAGGAAGGAAGTTTTGACATCCATTTCCATATTTCATAATTATCAAATGCAACAATGGCTAACACAACCCTAATGGATTTAATCTTTGCCACTGGTGAAAAGGTCTCATCATAATCAACTCCCGGAGTTTGAGAAAAGCCCTTTGCAACCAGCCACACTTTATATGTGTGTACATTACCATCCATGTCAATCTTCTTCTTGAAGATCCATTTGCACCCAACTGTCTTACGACCTGGTAAATTGTCAACCAAGTTCCAAACTTGATTGTCATACATGGACTGTATCTCATTGTCCATTGCCTCTTTCCATTTGGTAGACTCGGGGCCTGCCATGGCTTCTGCGTAATTGTCAGGTTCATCCAGACTTACCAATGTCTCATCACTGATAAGTGTCTCACCTTCCGCAGTAATATGGAAACCATAATAATGCTCAGGTGCATTCCTAACCCTTGTGGAACGCCTCAGAGGTACAAATTTGTCAATTGGCTCAACAACAGTTTCCTCCTCGGGTTGAGTGCTAGGGTTTGAAGTTCCTTCACCACTTGACTCTTGAATTTCTTCAAGGTCAATTTGCCTCCCATTGTTTCCTTGGCTTATGAACTCTCTATCTCTCTCTGTCTCTCTATCTCTCTCTCTCTCTCGAAAGACACCCCTCCTTGCTACAAAAACCACATTGTCACTAGGTCTGTAGAAGAGGTATCCAAAGGATTTATGTGGGTAACCGATGAAAATACACCTCTCACTTCGAGGTTCGAGCTTATCATAAGTCTCGCGTCTCACGAAAGCCTCGCAACCCCAAATCCTGATGTGGTCTAGTTTGGGAACTTTACCAGTCCACATCTCATGAGGAGTTTTGGAAACTTTCTTTGTAGGGACCAGATTAAGGATATGGGCGGCAGTCTCCAAGGCATACCCCCAAAATGAGATTGGTAGCAAAGCTCGACTCATCATGGAACGAACCATATCCAACAAGGTTCGATTGCGCCTCTCAGCCACACCATTAAGTTGTGGTGTCCTAGGAGGTGTCAATTGTGAGATAATCCCACATTCCTAAAGATAGTCGAGGAACTCTGTACTAAGATACTCACCACCACGATCGGATCGATGCATCTTAATGTTCCTGCCCAATTGATTCTCGACTTCCTGTTTAACTCTTTAAACCTTTCAAAAATCTCTGACTTATGCTTGATTAAATAGACATATCCATATCTACTATAATCATCAGTAAAAGTCAAATAATAACGATTAGCATCCCTTGTGGCAGATTTGAAGGGTCCACACACATCCGTGTGCACTAGATCCAACAAACCTTCACCCCTAGCACAAGAACTAGTGAAGGGTGACTTTGTCATTTTTCCAAGTAAGCATGATTCACAACTATCATATGACTTTAGGTCAAATGACTCCAAGACTCTATCCTTTTGGATTTGGCCTATGCGCTTCTTGCTCACATGTCCAAGACGACAATGCCATAATGATGCTTTATCCAAGTTATTATTATCAGAAGAATCAATGCACAACACATTATTTCCTAGATTATCTACAATAGATACAACTTCATACACACCATCACAAGGTAATGCTTTAAAATAAAAAACATTATTAAAGAAAGCATTTATTCCATCAATTTCATTATCAAAAGAAAAGGTAAACCCTTGTTTGTACAAAGCATGAAAGGAAATAATATTTCTTGCCATTTCTGGCGAATAACAACATTTATTCAAATCTAAAGTAAACCCACTACTTAGCAACAAAGAATAAACTCCAATCTTGGTGACAGGTGAAGCTTTCCTATTCTCCATGATCAAGTTTATCTTTCCATGCTCCACATTCTCACTTCTTCTTAGTCCCTGCAAATCAGAACATATATGAATACCATAATCGGTATCAAGGACCCAAGAGTTAGAATAGGGTGAGGTATTAGATAGAATAGTGTAAATACCTGCATGTTTGGGTTTAACTTTCCCATCCTTCACATATTGCTGGTACTTTGGGCAGTTCTGCTTCCAGTGCGAGTTTTCATGGCAATAGAAGCATTCAGCCTCTTTTGGGTCAGAAGAAGGAGTGACGAAACCTTTCTTGGTTCCACTTGAAGAAGATCCATCAAGGGTCCTAGCCTTGGTACCCTTCGAAGAGCTCTTCCTCTTCTTCCCTCTATCTTTCCCGATTACCAAGATACGGCCGGAGTTTGGAGTAGGAGTAGGAGTGTTAACAACCGACTTACCTTTAAGACCTGTTTATGCGGTCTTTAGGAGTCCTTGAAGTTTGCCGAGTGTGACTTCTTCCTTATTCATGTGATATGTCATGCGGAATTAATCATAGCATGAGGGTAAGGAGTGAAAAATGATATTTATTGCAAGCTCCTTAGGGAAGTTCACATTAAGCTTCAGCAAACGATCCACATACCTTTGCATTTTCTGCATGTGGCTTGTGACGGAGTCTCCGTCCTTCATCCTGGTTGTTATCATGGAGCAGATTATTTCATAACGCTCTTGACGAGCACTCTGATGGTATCTTTCCATCATATCTTGGTGCATCTCAAAAGGGTAGTAGTCCTCATAGGATTTCTGGAGTTCAGCTGTCATGGTGGCCATCATGATGCATGCCACTTTGGTGGAATCTCTTTCATGAGTCTGGAAGTCAGCGATCTCCTGGGGAGTAGCAGTGGACTCATCGATATCCTTTAGCTCCTTATCGAGGACATATTCCTTGTCCTCGTAATGAGTCACCATCCTGATGTTCCGGATCCAATCCATAAAGTTGGAACCATCAAAGATGACCCTCCCACATAGGTTCATGAGGTAAAAGGAGCCAGTAGGGTTTGAGCCAGAAGCAGTGTTGTTGGAAGACATCTGAAAAGAAGAGAACAAGATTAGTTTAGATATAAAGAGTGTCCTTAATAAAACACCTAAATGTAATATTAAGGCTAGGATCCAACCATAATATATCATAAATTAGAAGAGGTATGCCATAATCTAAGCTATAACATATTTGAAAGGTAGGTGAATGACGATTCACCAATTTCCTCCATGAAAAACGAAATATAAATATTAGGTTTTTGAATGGTTTTTAGAAATTCCTAGATTCTTTTGAGATTCAATGAACTTTTCAAAGGCATGTTTCAATCTCGAGTGTGCCCTCCAAGTTTTGTGACTGGGATACCGAGGATCACAAAACGAGGTGTGAAGTAACCATGCAAATTTACTTGGTACCCTTAAAGTTTATCACTCAATCGATGTGCCAGTTAACCACACGCGCTCCACTGATACTATGATAACCTTTAAGTCACCATTTACCTACCTTGTTAAGTCCAAGTTAGTGTGTCGGTTAACCACACACGCTCCACCAACGACTTAAACAAAGTGTAAAGTGTAATTTCATGGATTAGCACCTTATTCACATTTTCCTAAAGTAACTAAGATTGGGAATTAAATAAAACATTTAGTTACTTTATAATATTCATCATACCTTTAATGAGAATTTATAAGTCCTTGTCCTACCCGTTCGGCTAACGACCCTCCACCGATCAAGGAAGCGGTGGTGAGAGTGGACACCCATTAAGCTGCCATTTTATAGGCAGCAACCTTATACACCCCTTATAGACCGACTTCGTGAATGAGGCCCACTAATGGTAAGACGACTTGCTCTTATATATATATATATATATATATATATATATATATATATATATATATATATATTAATTTATAATATTATAAAGTATAAGGGTTGATTTTTAACTTTTAAAAATCTAGGGGTTGGAACTAAAGTTTATTAGATGACTTTACATGTTCCAAAACTTGAGGGCAAGTTTTGTAACTTTACAAAACCTCTCACGTTCATAAATTATGAGTCATTAAAACGAAGACTCTTCATTTTATAACTTATGTGTTCTTTTAATGGCTTTTAACACAAATAGACTTTTCGTTATCCATAACTTGAGGACAAGCTATGGACTCAATTAAAACACATAAAGATCATGAACTAATCATTTAAACAAGTAACTCATATGATCTATCAAATACTCATAAGAACATTAATATTCATATCAAAATTTCAAGAACATATGAACACATATAATCATGAAAATTTGATATTAGCCATTGTAAATGGATTAGAACAACCATTACACCATCTAAAACAAGTTTTACAACACCAAAACAGTTTAGGGTAATGTTTCTAGTCCCTTTCCAGCAGCAAAAATCGAATTTATGCATTCTGCATGACCAACTCGTCGGGTGCACGAACTGACTCGCCAAGTTGGATGCATTTTCACTTGGACTCGTCGAGTCCTCCCCATGGACTCGTCGACTTCCCTGTGCAGAGAGCAAAAAAGTCGATTTTTACACTATTTTGCATCAAGTATTCACAAACAAGCCTAGGCTCTGATACCACTGAAGGGTTTTAAGCATTCTAACACCCCTAAGTGTTCATGCAACCCTAGAAAACCTTGGATCTATGTTTTTCTAAACTACATGCAAAATATGATTTCCAAGGTTCATAATCCTATCTAGCATACATAGGGAACTTTTAATCTAAAGATGGCTAGAACTGCATACCTTGTAGTTGATTTGATTCCTTGAAAACCTTGAGAGCCTAACACCCCAAGTGTGATGCCTCAAATGCTTCACACAACACCAAATGCTTTGGAATGACTTTGAGAGAATTCAAACACTCTAAAAATCAGCCTGGCCCTCTCTTGTACTTGTTGTAGCCAATTTTGGTAGAGGAGACGTCACTTATATAGTGTGTCACATCTAGGGTTACACCATGTAAACCCTAATGTGTCATGACTCTTCATTTCCATGATCCATGGGTTTGTAACTCCCATGGAGCATCCTATGGGTTTAACCGAACTTGATAATCCATGGAGCCTTTTAGTCCACTATACAAGTTATGGATGATTTATATAATCAACCCATATATTTAATTAGTCATCTTATGATCACTTAATTAATTCTTGATCAATACTAATTAAATAATACTATTAATATATTAGAACTTATAATATATTAATAAACCACAAGTGTTATTTCTCTCATTTAGTCTATCCAAATGCATGATGCCATGCAACCCAAATGGACCATGCCGGGTCGGGTCAAGTACATACCATAAATAGTTATGGACTTAGACACTTTATCCAACACTTACCAACATAACCATCACCTACCTCCTATTTTTACTTCCTATTTAAGATATAACATTAAGATCATATCCCATTTACACATCCAGTAAATGAAAACATCCTCATTTCTCTCTTAAATATCAAACCCATTTCCTTCATCCTTTCGATTCAAGCTCTAGGAGACCATTCTTCTTCCAAATAAGTTATAAGCTTTTGATATGACATCCTTCCTATATTCTAGCTCGAAGTTCACCGTTTCTATCCCGTTATCAAAAACCGCGACCACACATAAGGTGAGTTCATACCCCTACACTTTTAAAAGCTTTTTCTATGTTTTAGGCAGGGGGATACAAGTAAAACACAAGAAATATTGTGTTTAAAAATATAAATAATTTATCACGTTCTCTTATACTTTATAAACAACTTTACATAAAAATGTTAAATAACGTTACTACTAAACTTATAACTCTTAAAGTTGTTAAAAGCCAAATATTTTTCATTTTAATAGAACATATATTTTTACATAATGATATATTTATCATCATAAAAATTTTCTATGGAAAGGTTACGTTCTTAGTTATAAGAAAAAGGGGTTATTCATTTCATTATAAATATGCTATTTAATATAGGATTGTGAGCCATTTGCTTCATTGTACCAAACATGGTACCTGTTAAAATCCTGAATTATAACCAGAGTCTCCTAGAAGGAGAGCGTGAGTTTGTGTATAGATCTATACGGGACCGACAATCCCGCGCCCTGACTGTTAGATACATTTGGAACGGAAGTTCTGGGGTGACAAATGTCATAACTTTCCGACGCCTGAAGAACGTCGTCCAGACCATTAGTCATATTAATATGGTTATAATAAACTCTCACAATAAGCATTAACTAAATATTTACATAATGATATATTTTCAAACAGTCTTAAAGGGGTATTAACTTTGTGATTACTTAGTATATCTATCATGGTTATATAAAATTAATGTCCGGTAGACAGTGAAATGTGTGATTTCCGCCTTATTTCCTTTTCGTTGTTTGGTTGTGGACTTAGGGCAGGATCACCCATTCGATTGCCTTTTCGATCTCGATTTTATATAACTCGTATGTACTAAGTGATCATAGGAGGGTATTAACATCACATCTATTTTACAGTGCAAACTCGTCTTCAGCTAGTTTTACTTATGAATAAAATTACGTATCATTAAATTAAGTATGACAATTATACTTGTACTTTTTGGTCTTGGAATGTTTAAGACTACAATTCGGTTTTATGGAAAATATAGGATTTTCCAGGATAAACATCATTATTTTACGAGCAAACAGATTACAATTCAACTTTCTGGAAACCAATATGATTACTTGCGCTTCGGTTAGGACCATTATTGCTGATACTATAATTTCTTAGTTTATATAACACGGTTATATATAAATAATATCCGATAGGCAGTGGAATGTGTGATTTCCGCCTTACTTCATGTTCCTTGTTTGGTTGTGGGCTTAGGGCAGAATCACACAATCAACTGTTCGTTCGATATTTGTTTATATATAAATAGTATACACTAAGGAACCATAGTAGGAACCAATAAGGGTCACCTTACTTATATAAATGCAAAGCGTCATATTTTATTCTTTAAGCATAAGAAACATATATATTTTGGTCTTAAGGCCTAAGACTACATTCCATTTTACTAAGAAAATATAGGATTTTCTGAAGGAACACACTCATCACATCTAAAAGGATCATTATTGTTAACTATGTGATTACCTAGTGAATACGTTAGGGTTATATATATAATGAAGATCTGATAGGCAGTGGAATGTGTGATTTCCACCTTACTTCCTGTTCATTGTTTGGTTGTGGGCTTAGGGCATATCCACACATTCAACTGTCCATTCGATCTGGATTATATATAAATTGTATTCACTAAGTGATCGTAGAAGGCACTAGTATGGCCATATTACTTATCATTAGTTATTAAGGAAATATAGGATTTTCTGGAGGAACACACAAACATTTTCAAGGAACAAAGAACTTATTTTCTAAAACAAAATGGTTATGAACTCACCAACTTAAATGTTGATACACTTTCAAAATCACTTGTATTCTCAGGAAACTAGTTGACATGTACACGCATAGGTTTCAAGAAGACGGAGCATAGTAGTTTCAAGTCTTTGTTTTGCTATTTACTTTTGGAGTCAATCATACGTGAATCGAATACAATGTAAACTATATATTATTAATACAATGGTTGTTATTGCTTTGATTACTATTATACAGTTGTTGTGATATTGTACATGACGTCCTCCGGCCCCGAACGTTTCTGCCGTTCTGGTTTGTGGGTGTGACAGATTGGTATCACAACATTGTTTACAGTGAACTAAGTATATCAACCGATAAAAGATGTACAAGTATAAATACAATGAGATAAAAACACTCTGACTAAGAGAAATACTTTAAAAATATACCAGTATTTTTATAAAAGTATATATATATATATATATATATATATATATATATATATACTAGAACAAGTATCACAAGAAGAACAAAACAAAAGTATTTAGATGTTGGACACTACAGTCAAACCTAGACAGTTATGTAAATATATGTGATAAATATAGCCTGATCAACTATATTTATTTGAGATACGACCAACATGTGTTTGGGAGTGAGGGTGGTGTTGCAACAAGTCTAAAACTTACCAACTTTATATACAAAGGAACACTAGAACCAAACATAAAGTTTAAAATACTATAGGAGTATTTTATGATACCATACAATAACAACAAGTCTAAAAATTTACCAACTTCATATACTAAGAAGATCTAGAATCAAACATATAATTAAAATATTATAGGAGTATTTTAAGCACTGTAACTAACTCATGTGAAAATTTAAAAATACCCTTACTGGTAGGCCAACAATTACGAGGTGTATACTCCCAGGGTTGTGTATAATGGAGATTTTATAGACTTAGAATTTGTGATCTTCGCTCTACTTCATGTTCCTTGTTTGGTTGTGTTCTTAGAGTAGGGTCACTTATTCGAAGGTCTATTCGATCTTGGTTATACATAAATGTTGGATATAGTGTCTAAGTCCATAACTATATTTGGTATGTACTTGACCCGACCCGGCATGGTCCATTTGGGTTGCACTTCACCTGAACGATTTATGGATAATCTTTTGAGAATAGTACAAGTTATGATTTATTAATATATTATAAGTTCTAATATATTAATATAAGATCATATTATTTAATTAGTATTGATTTATAATTAATCTAGGATTAATTATAGAGATCAAAAGTATTACTAATTAAATATGGGCTTCCATATTTATATAGTGTGGGCTAATGCTTATTTGGAATGGGCTAGGCTTGCATGGAAAGTCCATGGATACTCCATGGAGCTTTAACCCATGGATCTCATGGAAATGAAGAGACATGGGTATTAGGGTTTACATGGATGTAACCCTAATCCACCACACTATATAAAGGAGGCTTTGGTTCTTGAAATGGACTAGTGGACACTAGTTGAGGTGAGTAAAGCAAGAGGGCCGATTTCAAGATGGTAGTGACTATTATCTCAAAGTTCCAAGTTTGTGGTGATTTGTGATTTCCATTTGAGGCATCCACACTATTGGTGTTAGGCTCTAAAACTCCAAGGAATCAACTACAACTACAAGGTAAGTATTTCTACTAGCTTTATTTGAATCATGTTCCCCATGCCATGCTAGTTAGGATATGGACCTTGGAAAAATAATTATTTGCATGTATCTTAGACAAACATAGATCCAAGGTTTATTAGGGTTGCATGTACACTTAGGAAGTGTTAGAATGCTCAAAACCCATCAATAACTTGTATGCACTGAGTGATTATAGGAGGACCTGGTAAGGATCGCCCCATAAAAATAAAAATGTTTTATTTATCTCATAGATTCTTTAGATTCCCCTGTTCTCACACAAAAGAAACACCTAGACATCGCAAACAACCAACAGAAGAGTCGAGGAAGAACCAGAAGGAGCACATCAGGAGTATTTCGAGAAGGAATCAGACAGAGAGAAGCGCTTGCAAGACATGCGAGGTGGTTGAGCACCATATGCGTCACACTAATAACTAGGAAACTAATATAACCTAGTGAGTCAGTGATTACACTACACACACTATGTGTTAGGTTTAGAGCGTCTTTCGTCACAACTAATAATTGCAAATCAAGTCACGGAATTTCAGGGAGGGTGGTCATTATTAAAAATCCATAAGTTTATTTTCACAAAGACTTCTTTTATGAATTTTTTACAAAAACACTTTCGGAGCATGATACACACAAAACTATAATAACCTAGTTCTTATGACATTCAATTTATAACCACTACCAATACCTTACCAACCTTTCATCTTTAAAACTCTATGACAGAAAGATGTTGCCTCGTAGATATATCAGGTGTAACAACAACACAACAACAAATCCACCACCACCATACGATCATGCTGTCTTTCAGGCTACTGTAACAGCTGCCATGACTCATATCCATACAAGTGGTACCAGTGGGCAGGAAGTGGTGCCAACCCATCTAACCACAGAGACAGCCATGGACACCCAATGGAGTGTTCCTACAAAGACTTCACCAACTATAAACCTAAATCCTTTAATGGAAGCTGAGGAGTCATTACTCTAATACAATGGTTCGAGAAAATGGAGTCGATTTTTGAAATATATGTGTGCCTAGAAGGGAGCAAAGTGAACTTTGCTGCCTGCACCTTCTCTGACAGGGCCCTTACATGGTGGAATGGCCATGTCAAGTCACTAACCCTTGCAGTGGCTAACTCAATGGGTTGTGAGAACTTAAAATCAATGATGATGGAAAAGTATTGCCCGAGAGGCGAAGTACAAAAGGCAGAGCAAGAGCTCTGGAGTCTAACGATGAAGGACTCCGACGTTGCAGCTTACACTGCCAAATTTAGTGACCTGGCTATTCTGTGTCCCGGGATGGTCACCCCGGAATGTAAGAAAGTGGAACGGTACATTTGGGGACTAACTCCCCCGATCCAAGGGAACATGATAGTTGCCAACCCACTTACTTTTGATAGTGTCAAGCATCTGGCACAGACACTTGTGGACCATGGAGTCCGCCAAGGTGTGATGACCCCCGTTCCTAAACCAACAAAAGGGGGCGACTATAAGCGAAAGTCTTGGAGCAAGAAAAAGGGACAGCCAACACAAGAGCCCTCAAAGAAACAACATATTGTTTTTGTTCATGTTGCCACTACCCTTGTTGCTCCAACACCAATAAGGCGATATTCTGGGATTCGTCCAAAATGCAACGAGTGAAACTTTCATCGCTGTGGAGCCTGCCGAGAGTTGCACTATAAAAATTGCAACAAGAAGGGGCACATTGTCCGTTTCTGTAGGGCACTGGCACAACCAATCTCCTAGGTCCCCAGAGTTGGTGTAAGTCATGTCTATTATGGATGTGGTGAAACTTGAAACTTCAAGAGAGATTGTCCAAAAGCAAGGAATGCTGGTGGTAATGGAAGGGTACTTATGATCACTGTAGGAGAGACTCACCCAAAACCACCTGTGAACATCAATACGTTTTCCCAATAAAAATATTTAAAGCTTAGATTTTAATAAATAATTATAAATTACTCTCTCGTCCGAACGAAACACATCATTCATATGAAAACTAAGGATCCTTGCAGGTGAGCTATAATGGCTTAGTGTATACATTGGGGTCATATATAATTAAGCTTCTAAATGATTAGAGTGCGTAATTCCGCCTTATTTCTTGTTCATTGTCTAGTTGTGGATTTAGGGCATAGTCACTCAATCGACTGTCTTCTCAATCTTAATTATAAATGACTTATATACACCAAGCGATTATAGAGGGACCTATTAGGGATTATATTATGAAATTTCATCATTTTCAATTATCGGAGCACTCGCACTACTAGTACTCGCTAAACGCGGTACAAAATGTTCACAGTAGTAATAAAAAGGGATGAAACTGAAAACACTAGAAAGTACACATAGAATGCACTATTGCTCTAACAAACACTTCTTCCTAATCGACTTAACTCCCGTTATGATAAGAAGTTCTGACGTTGTCATTAGAAACAGATTAGCCTGGTCCTCACCATACCAACTCCATGTGCTACAAAAGGACCCTTCGCCTTAACTGTCGACTAACGAAGCTCTTCTAATCCATAATGACAAACCTGACACAAACCTCCGCATCGTCTCTCACTTTAAAACTCATAAGTACCCATGCGAGGGTACCACGCCTTCCTAACTCACCCTGTATACAAGAAACTTGAAGCGAAAACACCGAGGATGTCCCAAAAGTCAGTAACCTTCCTGAAAGTATTCCCATAAGGCCTCCCAGGAATACCACTCGTACAACAAGTCAAGTTCAAGGATATAGATAAAAGGACCCATACATCTAGCCTATCACTACTAAGTGTATACACGAGGGTGGTATATAATAAGGATTCTACGGACTTAGGATGTGTAATTCTGCCCTACCTCCTGTTCCTTGTCTGGTTGTGGACTTGGGGCAGAGGTACCCATCTGACCGTATTTTCAATCTTAATTATATACGACTTGTATACACGAGGTGATGATAGATGAACCAAGTATGAGTCTTACCATGAACTTCAGGGCAAAGCTGCCCAAGACTACGAGTGGATATACTGCTATTCGAGTGAACGTAGATAAGTAAACCAAACCACACTCTCTCCCGTCTTAAGCACAGTTTACCATCCCTATACAGGCAGTCAGATTAAACGAAACAAAGTCACATACTAATAATAAAGAACTGCTGGAACGTCAAGTGAGGATCTGATTTCACTTAGGGACGAGAAGATTAATAGGAACAGTAGTGCACGCCTCTTTCCCTAGTTCAAAGAATAACCACTCTATAACGAATTTTGGAACGAAATTCCCTCTAACTGGGGGATAATGTCACAATCTAGAAAATTTTAGAACAAACAAGGTCTAAACCCTAACCAAGTACAAGTGAAACCACATTTCAACCTTGCTACACTATATCATTTATAGCCTTGAGGACTTGGTTAGAGAGCTAATAACTAAGTGTAGTTTGAAACCTAAGTTGATTTAAGTTAGTATACGTAAACATAAGTCAAAGGATTAAAGTTTAAACCATAAAATAACTCACCATATTTGAGTTTTCAGCCTAGGAATTTAATAGCATGTAGTTTTTGGTTTGGGAAGTAAAGAGCAAAGTGGTTTTCGGTTTTGGATGACCGAAATCACTTCCTTAAGGAAGTGAAGACCGAAATCTATTTTTCATAGCCCATTATGGCCGAAAACCCTCATCCTTGACCCCAAATCACCTTCTTTTGGCCGCAAACACTTTCATTAGGCCGTAAACCTCCTTAAAAGTCAAAATAAGATGCATTTAACTTCCCAAGATGATATGATACACTTACCAATGTAACCATCACCTCACCTCTTATCTTTACTTCCTATTTAAGATATAACATTAAGATCATATCCTATTTACACATCCAGTAAACGAAAACATCATCATTTATCTCTTGGATATCAAACCCATTTCATTCATCCTTTCAATTCAAGCTCAAGGAAACCATTCTTCTTCCAAATAAGTTATAAGCTTTTGATATGACATCCTACTTGTATTCTAGCTCGAAGTTCACCGTTTCTATCCCGTTATTAAAAACCACGACCACACATAAGGTGAGTTCATACCCCCACACGTTTTCAAGCTTTTTCTATGTTTTAGGCGGGGGGTACAAGTGAAACACAAGAAATATTGTGTTTAAAAATATAAATCATTTATCACGTTCTCTTATACTTTATAAACAAATTTACGTAAAAATGTTAAATAATGTTACCACTAAACATATAACTCTTAAAGTTGTTAAAAGATAAATGTTTTTCATTTTAATAGAACATATATTTTTAAAACTATAATAGGTATAGTTTTGGGGCGTTTACAATATTTATCATCATAAACAATTTCTATGGAAAGGTTACGTTCTCAGTTATAAGAAAAAGGGGTTATTCATTTATTATAAATATGCTAGTTAATACAGGATTGTGATCCACTTACTTCGTTGTACCAAACATGGTACCTGTTAAAATCCTTTATAACCAGAGTCTCCTCGAAGGACAGCGTGAGTTTGTGTATAGATCTATACGAGACTGACAATCCCGCGTCCTGACTGTTAGCTACAGTTGGAACAGAAGTTTTGGGGTGACAAATGTCATAACTTTCCAACGTCTGAAGAACGCCGTGCATGCCATTAGTCATATTAGTATGGTTATAATGAACTCTCACAATAAGCATTAACTAAATATTTACGTAATGATATGTTTTCAAACAGTATTAAAGGGGTATTAACTTTGTGATTACTTAGTATATACATCAGGGTTATATAAAATTAGTGTCTGGTAGACAGTGAAATGTGTGATTTCCGCCTTATTTCTTGTTCCTTGCTTGGTTGTGGGCTTAGGGCAGAATCACTTATTCAACTGTCTGTTCGATCTCGATTTTATATAACTCGTATGTATTAAGTGATAATAGGAGGGTATTAACATCACATCTATTTTACAGTGCAAACTCGTCTTCAGCTAGTTTTACTTATGAATAAAACTACGTATCATTAAATTAAGTATGACAAATATACTTGTACTTTTTGGTCTTGAAATGTTTAGGACTACAATTCGGTTTTATGGAAAATATAGGATTTTCCAGGATAAACATCATCATTTTACAAGAAAACAGTTTACAATTCAACTTTCTGGAAACCAATACGATTACTTACGCTTCGGTTAGGACCATTATTGTTGATACTATAATTTCTTAGTTTATATACTAGGGTTATATATAAATAATATTCGATATTTGTTTATATATAACTAGTATACACTAAGGAACCATAGTAGGAACCAATATGGGTCGCCTTACTTATATAAATTCAAAGTATCATATTTTATTCTTTAAGCATAAGAAACATATATATTTTGGTCTTAAGGCCTAACACTACATTCCATTTTACTAAGAAAATATAGGATTTTCTGAAGGAACACACTCATCACATCTAAAAGGATCATTATTGTTAACTCTGTGATTCCCTACTGAATACGTTAGGGTTATATATAATGAAGACCCAATAGGCAGTAGAATGTGTGATTTCCACCTTACTTCATGTTCTCTTTTTGGTTGTAGGCTTAGGGCAGATCCACACATTCAACTTTCCATTCGATCTGGATTATATATAACTCGTATTCACTAAGGTGTTGTTCGATTTTTTGAAGCAAAAATTCATTAAGCCTGCAGACCACCTCTGCAACCCTCTGCAGTAGAAAATGTGGACCAAACGGTTGCAGACTGTAATAAGAAGCATGTTTGTTTTTTTAACATCTGCATACTGCTGCAGATATTAAAAAATTAAAATAAACTAATTTTATAAACTGAAAATAGCTTTTTAATGCGTAAAATTTAATAATGTATAACATTTTGTTAAAAATTAATGACATTTCAGTAAAAAAATAATGATATTTCAACAAAAAAAAAATAAAGATATTTTAGTAAAAAATAATGATATTTCGTCAAGAAATTAACATTATTGAATATAAAAAAACGAAAAATAAATTCAACAAGAATAAACGAAAAAAATTGTGAAATAAAATTTTAACAACATATAATCAAAATTTCAGCAATAAAAAAAGAAGAAGAAGAGGTTGGAAGAGGTTGGAAGAGGCAGTACAAGTGTTGCGCCAAACAGAGCATGCGCAGAGGTTTTTGACTCAGAAGACTTCTAAAAAACAAACAACTGCGAGATGAAAAGTGTTGCACGTGTGCTGCATCGCGCAGCAATAAGAGGTTTGAAGATGTTTTTTTCCAAAAAACAAACAACACCTAAGTGATCGTAGAAGGAACTGGTATGGTCACATTACTTATCATTACTTATTAAGAATATATAGGATTTTCTAGAGGAACACACAAACATTTTCAAGGAACAAAGAACTTATTTTCTAAAACAAAATGGTTATGACCTCACCAACTTAAATGTTGATACACTTTTAAAATCACTTGTATTCTCAAGAAACTAGTAGACAGGTACACGCATAGGTTTCGATAAGACAAAACATAGTAGATTCAAGTCTTTGTTTTGTTATTTACTTTTGGAGTCAATCATATATGAATCGAATATAATTTAAACTCTATATTATTCATACAATGGTTGTTGTTGCTTTCCTGAGTCAGAATGAAATGGGCGCTCTTGGTCAACCGATCCACGATGACCTAAATCGAACCCACTCCCTGCACGGTCCTGGGAAGCTTCGTGATGAAATCCATAGTGATATCTTCCTATTTCCACAACGGAATATCCAATGGTTGGGTCTTATCGTGAGGCCTTTGGTGCTCGGCCTTGACCTTCCTGCTGGTCAGGCATCTCTCAACGAACCAAGCTACATCCTTCTTCATGCAGGGCCACCAATAATCAAGACAAAGATCCATGTACATCTTCGTCGCCCCGAGATGGATTTGTGCGCCTCCTCCATCAATACATGGTGCACACCTCCATGATATGGGACCCACACTCTACGGTGTAGAGTCAACAATCCACGGTTGTCGTAATCGAAGGTGGAAACCTGACCCACAATACGCTCACTCTTGCGATGTTCCTCCTCCATAGCCTCCTGCTAGGCCTCTCGAATTCGCTCCAACAACGGGGTCACCACTGTCATCCTCAAACAAATATCTTTGATCGGCGTTGCCTTGTAGCTCAGCACATTGGCCATGACGTTAGCCTTCCCCGGGTGGTAGAGGATCTCACAATTGTAATCCTTCACCACATCAAGCCATCAACGTTGTCTCATGTTCAGATTCGGCTGATCCATAAGGTACCTCAAACTGTTATGGTCCGTCTAAATAGTACAGCGGACCCCATAGAGGTAATGATGCCAAATCTTGAGGGTGAAAAAACTGCCCCCAACTCCAAGTCATGCGTCATATAGTTCGCCTCATGAGGCTTCATTTGCCTCGAAGTGTAGGCGATAACATGCCCTCTCTGCATCAATAACACGCCCAAACCCGAGATGGACGCATTGTAATATACTACAAAATCATACATACCCTCCGGCAGGGCTAAGATTGGTGCCTCGCACAATCTCTATCTCAACATCTCCAATGCGGCCTGCTGCTCTGGCCCCCAGCGAAAGATCACGACTTTCCATGTCAACCGGGTCAAAGTAACGAATATCTTGGAGAAGTCTTGAATGAATCTTTGATAGTAACCTGCCAATCCAAGGAAGCTCTAAATCTCAGATGGAGACCTCTGAACCTCCCACCTCATCACGACCTCCACTTTGGCTGGGCCGACTGAAATCCCGTTCTGGTTGACAAGGTACCCAAGAAACTACACATCGCGTAACCAGAACTCACACTTGGAGAACTTGGCATACAAGCTCTCCCTCCTAAGAGTATCCAATACCTCCCTCAAGTGCTCCTCATGTGGCTCTCGTGTCTTGGAATAGACCAATATGTTATCAATGAAAACTATCACAGACCGATCCAACATCGGGTTGCACACACGGTTCATAAGATCCATGAACGTGGCAGGAGCACTGGTCAGCGCGAAAGGCATTACCATGAACTCATAGTGACCATATCGCATCCGAAAGGCAGTCTTCTGCACATCCATCTCTTCGACCCTCATCTGATGATAACCTGAACGCAGATCGATCTTGGAGAACCAAGATGCTCCCTGAAGCTGGTCATAGAGATCATCAATCCTCGAGAGTGGGTAACGGTTCTTCACCGTTACCTTATTCAGCTTCCGGTAATCTATACACATCTGATGCAACCTGTCCTTCTTCTTCACAAATATAATCGGCGCTCCCTAGGATGAACTGCTCGGTCTAATGAATCCCTTGTCTAACAGCTCCTGCAGCTGTGTAGACAACTCTTGCATCTCAGAAGGAGCCAGTCGATACGGTGCCTTGGCTATCGAAGCTGCACCAGGGACTAGGTTGATCCTGAACTCTACCTGCCTCTCCGGAGGTATTCCAGGCAACTCCTTCGGAAATACATTTGCGTACTCTCGTACCATCGGTACGCCACTCAACGTCACCTCATCCGTCTCCCGAGTATCCAATACATAGGCAACATACCCTGCGTACCCCTATTGGAGGTAGCGTCTAGCCCTCGCTTCTAAACATAAAGTTGGTCCACGTTATGGCCTCTCACCCTGAATCACCAGCTCTGCCTCACTTAGGGTCCTGACTCGGACCAATTGTTGCGCACAATCAGTCACCGCTCCATTGGGGCTCAACCAATCCATGCCTATAATAACCTTGTTCCCCCGCAACGGTATGGGAACCAAGTCTACCAAGTAGCGCTCCTCGAACAGCCTCAAAACACAATCCCGGAAACCTCTGATGCTCGTACTGATCGATCGTCCGCAATCTTGACCACTAGAGGGCAATCTAACATGCCTGAAGACTCAGGGAACCTCTTGCTAAGCGCAAGAGAGACAAATGATCAGGTAGCACCCGAATCAAACAACACCTGAACTGGGATACCATTCACATGGAACGATCCTTGACAAAACATATGACATAATACATCAATATCACAAGCGACATATAATAAAAGTTAGAGAGAATAAACCATACCCGTCACCACATCGGGTGCGGTGTGTGCCTCCTCGGCTGTTAACTGGAAAGCTTGGCTCCTCACCATTGGAGCCTCTGACTCAACCTTCCGGCCATCCGTAACCCGTGTAGTCGCTGGAGTTGACGCCACCACTGGCATTGTTGTTGTTGCTGTCAACCTTGGGCGGTTGGCCTTTTTATGGCCCCTTTGATTGCAATGAAAGCATATCAGGTCTGACATCTAAATAGTAGGGGCAGGAGTAATACAATCCTTTCCAAAGTGCCTCGTCTTGCCGCACTTGTAGTAGCCGGGTGATCCCGCTCTACAAGCTCCCTCATGCGGCCTGCCGCATTTCCTGCAGCGGCTCTGGCCCAGCTGGCCCTTCGATCTAGTGTCTGATCCCTTGGGTTTCTTCCCCGAAACCCTAGTAACCTACTCTGCCTTCCTCTTCCTGATGTGCTCCAAATCAATCTCCCTCTCCCTCTCCCTGGCAATCATGGACTCCAGGGTCGGGCAGGCTGAGTAGCTGACATGCTCCCGAATATCAACCCTCAACATATCATGATAGCGAATATTCCGCTTCTCCTCATCCCCTGCATACTGAGGTACCAACAAAGTCCTCTCTTGAAACTTGGTGTGATCTCCGCCACTAACTTTGTAGTTTGTCTCATGTCAAGGAACTCCCTGGCCAGTTGTTGAAGCTCCACAACTGGCGCAAACTCAGCCCTGAACTCGGTCACAAAGTCTGACCAAGTCATAGCCTCGATGGCTGGGGCTCCCAGTGAGTCACCAAATGACTCCCACCAATCCCTATCTCTATCCCTCAAACAACCCGCAACAAAGCGGACCTTCGACCTCTCCGGGAAGAAGCTTGTCAATAGTGCAAGCTTGATGTCTGCGATCCATCTCCTGGCAGCAATGGGGTCCTTCACCCCATGAAAGTATGACGCACCACTCCCGCTGAAGTCCTTGAAGGACATTGTGCGCGAACCCGATTGGCTGGACGCCAAGTCACTCCTGAATTTCTAGAGGCGATGCTCCATCAGCTCAATAATCCCCTCCTTGATCAACCCAAAAATGACTGGGTCACCTCAAGGATACCTCTCATGTAGCCCATCATCAAACTGCTCGGATCCCGCACCCGAGTCTGATCCTGATCCTGATCCAGACCCTGAACCTCCTTCTCCATATCACGTAATCTCCATACAGAAATAAAACACATAAATGTCAGGGTTATACATACTCTCAAGAGGTCTCACACGCTCTCCAAGTTTCCTGGTTCTATCTTAGCCCTCCTTGATTCGAGTACGAATCCACTGCTTCTAGTAGTACGGGCCCATACTACCTTCCACATCTATCCGAACTTTCCTCAAGGATTGCTTTGACTTCACCAAGTCCCTCCTACTAATACTGCTTTCCAAGCTAATCTTATCTTAGGCTTGTCCTAGGGCACTCTCCGACCTACTCTCCGCCATCAGCTACACAAGGAGTCCCTACCATCTTTCCCTAACTAGCTTGTAGATACTATTACATATTCACTTACTAGTTAGTTAAAGCTAGTTGGAACCCCTATCAACACAAAGCAAGCAACATTCATGTATTTAATAGCCATTACCAAGCATAACCTAATCAGGCTACCATATTGCTGACTAACCGGCCCTAGCATATAGCTCAATAAACTCATACAACAAGAATATAAGGCATCCTTCCTAGATCCTTAGCCCTAGTCTAGCATGCAGTTCTCATAATCACATAACAGGCATTGAAGGCATCCTCCCTAGATCCTTAGCCCTAATATAGCATGCAGTTCTCATAATCATATCATATAACATAACATAACATGTATGTGTATCTTGGGGAAAACTTACTTGAGCTCGACCAGTCGCACGCATCACACACCTTGTTCTTTATCAAAACTCCTTATTATTATTTTTTTAAAATTTTAGAGAACTATTTTTCATGTAAAAATCCTTCAAGCCCTCGGTTTGAGTCCAGACACCCCCGACGGTGTGCCCGAATCCCTCAAACCAAGGTTCTGATACCAACTTGTAACATCCCAAAATCGGGACCCAAATATTTTTGTTTAATTACATTACTTATGAAAATAGTTTACGGAAAACATCATTGCTATATTTTCAAAACTGTTGGATAAGGTGTTTAAGTCCATAACTATTTCTGGTATGTACTTGACCCGACCCGACATGGTCCATTTGGGTTGCATGGCACCATGCAATTGGATAGACTAAATGAGAGAAATTACACTTGGGAATTATTAATATATTATAAGTATATATATATATATATATATATATATATATATATATATATATATGTATAAGAGCAATTCGTCTTACCGCTAGTACGCCTCATTCATGAAGCCGGTCTATAAGAGGGGTATAAGGTTGTTGCCTATAAAATGACAACTTAATGGGTGTCCACTCTCACCCACCGCTTCCTTGATTGGTGGAGGGTCGTTAGCCGAATGGGTAAGACAAGGACTTATAAATTCTCATTAAAACTATGATGAATATTATAAAGTAACTAAATGCTTTTATTAAATTCCCAATCTTAGTTACTTTAGGAAAAAAATGTGAATAAGGTGCTAATCCATGAAATTACACTTTACACTTTGTTTAAGTCGTTGGTGGAGCGTGTGTGGTTAACCGGCACACTAACTTGGACTTAACAAGGTAGGTAAAGGGTGACTTAAGGTTTATCATAGTATCAGTGGAGTGTGTGTGGTTTACCGGCACATCGATTGAGTGATAAACTTTAAGGGTACCAAGTGATTTGCATGGTTACTTCACACCTCGTTTTGTGATCCTCGGTATCCCAGTCACAAAACTTGGAGGGCACACTCGAGATTGAAACATGCCTTTGAAAAGTTCATTGAATCTCAAAAGAATTTAGGAATTTCTAAGAACCAATCAAAAACCTAATATTTAATATTTCGTTTTTCATGGTGGAAATTGGTGAATCGTCATTCACCTACCTTTCAAACATGTTATAGCTTGGATTACGACATACCTCTTCTAAGTTATAATATATTGTGATTGGATCCTAGCCTTAATATTACATTTGGGTGTTTTATTAAGGACTTTCTTAATATCTAAACTAATCTTGTCCTCTTCCTTCAGATGTCTTCAAACAATGCTGCTTCTGGCTCTAATCCTAATGGCTCCTTTACCCTTATGAACTTGTGTGGGAAAGTCACTTTTGATGAATCCAACTTCAATGAATGGATCAGAAACATCAGGGTGATTACCTGCTACGAGGACAAAGAATATGTCCTCGACAAGGAGCTTAAGGAGATTGATGAGACCACTGCAACTTCCCAGGAGATCGCTGACTTTCAGGCACATGAAAGGGATGCTACCAAAGTGGCATGCATCATGATGGCCCACGATGACAGCTGAACTCCAAAAGTCCTATGAAGACTTCTACCCTTTTGAAATGCACCAAGATTTGATGGAAAGATACCATCAAAGTTCACGACAAGAGAGGTATGAAATCATCTACTCCATGATAACAACCATGATGAAGGACGGGGAATCCGTCACGAGCCACATGCAGAAAATGCAAAGGTATGTGGATCGGTTGCTGAAGCTTAATGTGAACTTCCCCAAGGAGCTTGCAATAGATATCATTTTGCACTCCTTACCATCGTGTTATGATCAATTCCGCATGACATATCACATGAATAAGGAAGATGTCACGCTTAGCAAACTTGAGGGACTTCTCAAGACTGCGGAAACAGGTCTTAAGGGGAAGTCAGTTGTTAACACTCCTACTCCAAACTCCGCCCCGGTTTTGGCAATCGGGAAACATCGAGGGAAGAAGAGAAAGAGCTCTTCGAAGGGTACCAAGGCTAAGACCCTTGATGGCTCTTCTTCAAGTGGAACGAATAAAGGTTTCCTCACTCCTTCTTCTGACCCAAAAGAGGTTGAATGCTTCTATTGCCATGAAAAGCCAAATTGGAAGCGGAACTGCCCAAAATACCAGCAAGATGTGAAGGATGGGAAAGTTAAACCCAACCATGCAGGTATTTACACTATCTTATCTAATAACTCACCCCATTCTAACTCTTGGGTCCTTGATGCCGGTTGTGGTATTCATATATGTTCTGATTTGCAGGGACTAAGAAGAAGTGAGAATGTGGAGCAAGGAAGAATAAACTTAATCATGGGGAATAGGAAAGCTTTACTTGTCACCAAGATTGGAGTTTATACTTTATCGCTAAGTAGTGGGTTTAGTTTATATTTGAATAAGTGTTGTTATTCGCCGAAAATGGCAAGAAACATTATTTCCTTTCATGCATTGTATAAAAAAGGTTTCACCTTTTCATTTGATAATGAAGTTGGTTCGATTAATGCTTTCTTTAATAATGTTCTTTATTTTAAAGCATTACCTTGTGATGGCGTGTATGAAACAGTATATGTGGTTGATAACTTAAGGAATAATGTATTGTGTATTGATTCTGTTAATGATAATAACTTGGATAAAGCATCATTATGGCATTGTCGTCTTGGACATATAAGCAAGAAACACATAGGCCAACTCCAAAAGGATGGAGTCTTGGAGTCATTTGACCTAAAGTCAGATGATAGTTGCGAATCATGCTTACTTGAAAAAATGACAAAGTTACCCTTCACAGGTTCTTGTGAGAAGGGTGAAGGTTTGTTGGATCTTGTACACACGGATGTGTGTGTGCCCTTCAAACATGCCACAATGGATGCTAATCATTATTATTTGACTTTTACTGATGATTACAGTAGATATGGATATGTCTACTTAATCAAGCACAAGTCAGAGACTTTCGAAAGGTTTAAAGAATTTAAACAGGAAGTCGAGAATCAATTGGGTAGGAACATTAAGATGCTTCGATCCAATCGAGGTGGTGAGTATCTCAGTTCAAAGTTCCTCGACTATCTTAGGGAATGCGGGATTGTCTCACAATTGACACCTCCTAGGACACCACAGTTGAATGGTGTGGCTGAGAGGCGTAATCGAACCTTGTTGGATATGGTTCGTTCCATGATGAGTCGAGCTTTGCTACCAATCTCATTTTGGGGGTATGCCTTAGAGACTGCCGCCCATATCCTTAATCTAGTCCCTACAAAGAAAGTTGCCAAAACTCCTCATGAGATGTGGATTGGTAGAGTACCCATACTAGACCACATCGAGATTTGGGGTTGCGAGGCTTTCGTGAGACGCGAGACTCATGATAAGCTTGAACCTCGAAGCGAGAGGTGTATTTTCATCGGCTACCCACATCAATCCTTTGGTTACCTTTTCTACAGACCTAGTGAAAATGTGGTCTTTGTAGCTAGGAGGGCATTCTTGAGAGAGAGAGAGAGAGAGAGAGAGAGAGAGAGTTCATAAGCCAAGGAAGCAGTGGGAGGCAAGTTGACCTTGAAGAAATTCAAGAGTCAAGTGGTGAAGGAACTTCAAACCCTAGCACTCAACTTGTGGAGGAAACTCCTATTGAGCCAATTGACAAGTTTGTACCTCTGAGGTGTTCCACAAGGTTTAGGAATGCACCTGAGCATTACTATGGATTCCATATTACTACGGAAGGTGATACACTTATCAGTGATGAGACACTGATAGATCTGGATGAACCTAACAGTTACGCGGAAGCCATGGCAGGCCCTGAGTCATCCAAGTGGAAAGAGGCAATGGACAGCGAGATACAATCCATGTATGACAATCAAGTTTGGAACTTGGTTGAGAATGTACCAGGTCGTAAGACTGTAGGGTGCAAATGGATCTTCAAGAAGAAAACAGACATGGATGGTAAGGTACACACTTATAAGGCACGACCGGTTGCAAAGGGTTTCTCACAAACTCCGGGAGTTGATTATGATGAGACCTTTTCTCCAGTGGCCAAGATTAAGTCTATTAGGGTTCTGTTAGTCATAGCCGCATTTCATGACTATAAATATGGCAAATGGATGTCAAAACCGCTTTCCTTAATGGAAAGTTGGTTGAGGATGTTTACATGAGTCAGCCAGAGGGTTTTGTCAATACAGAGTACCCTAATAGAGCGTGTAAGCTTGAGAAATCCATTTATGGATTAAAGCAAGCACCTCACAGATGGAATCTTTGCTTTGATGAGAAAGTCAAAGAATTTGGCTTTTCTAGGAGTGAAGATGAATCTTGTATATATGTCAAGGCTAGTGGGAGTATAGTTAGCTTTTTGGTGTTGTATGTGGATGACATACTACTCATAGGAAATGACATCCCAACTCTGCAGGAAGTTAAGTCATGGCTTGGGAAGTGTTTCTCTATGAAGGACTGAGGAGAAGCTGCCTATATTCTAGGGATAAGGATCTTGAGAGACCGGAGTAAAAGACTAATTGGACTTAGTCAGAGTACCTACTTGGATAAGGTGCTGAAGAGATTAAGCATGCAGGTCTCCAAGAAAGGAGAGTTACCCATCCAGAGTAATGTCAGACTGAGTAAGACACAAAGCCCTAGTACTGAGGCTGAGATAGCAGAAATGATTCGAATACCTTATGCTTCGGCTGTAGGATCGATCATGTATGTTATGACGTGTACTCAACCTGATGTAGCCTTTGCCTTGAGCATGGTTAGCAAGTATCAGGGTAACCCTGGCAAGGCACACTGTACTGCGGTAAAGAATATCCTCAAGTACCTACGGAGGACTAAGGACTGGGTCCTTACCCTCGGTGGGATTGATGACTTGAGAGTTGTAGGGTATAGTGATGCTAGCTTTCAGACTGATAGGGATAATTTCCGCTCTCAGTCAGGCTGGGTCTTTACCCTAAACGGAGGAGCAATTTCTTGGAAGAGTTCCAAGCAAGAGACAGTGGAAGATTCAACTTGCGAATCAGAGTATATTGCAGCTAGCAAGGCAGCAAAGGAGGCGATATGGCTGAAGAACTTCATTTGAGACCTTGGAGTTGTACCAGCTATTAAAGAGCCAATGGAAAATTTCTATGATAGTGAAAGTGTTGTTGCCTTAGCCAAGGAACCAAGGGATCACGGGAGATCCAGACACATCGACGAAAATACCATTTTATCAGACATCGAATAGAAGAAGGACTCCTCATGGCGAAGAGGGTATCATCGGATGAGAATCCAACAGATCCCCTCACGAAGGGACTGACTCGGGTTAAGCATCTCCAACATGCTTGGAGCATAGGGATGAAGGATGATATTAGATTTAGTAGTTAGATAACCTCGAAATTTATAAAGTGTAATTGACATTAGATGATGAATAAAAGGTGTTTTATTTACGAGTAAAGTGTTGCTATCTCTTGTCGATCGTTTACTATATTTCTTTTGCATGTTTTGACTTCCAGAATAATTATGTTTGGTATATCATATTATTCGAACCTCCATAGTCGGTCATATGTCAGAAGTAGGTATGAATCAAGACTGTCATGATTGGTTGCAGAGGTCTAAGTTGTTGGACATGGCTACAACAATCATGAGTGCTCATAAGTTATGAGCATTGGACTCAACCCACGCTCATTGGAATCACTTCATGGAATTTATCTCGAGTGATCGTGAGACGGTAATATCATATAAGTCTTCAAACCTAGAGATATGATTTGTTACTTACGAGTTGGTTATGCATTGATTGTACGAAAACGCATTGGTAACTCGATGTTATAAAACGTGCTTTTGTGTATAATTCAATGAGTGGTAGAACAAACAGATGAGTCGAAGTTTATCTGTTCCTTCTTGGATTAGAAGCTGATATATGGGCCCCTTGATGATTTTGTCTTGACTTATGTACCGGGCCCGGTCAGAACTAAGTTGATGTGCTCAATTATGTTCTTTGTCAAACAAATCGGAAATCGGGAAACAAACTGATGGACAATAAGTAAGACATTATTCCATGTATTTGTCTGGCTGATATCTAGAACAGAGGATTATATGATCACTTATCTTAAATGGCGTATCATCATCTTCTCAGTTCTGAGAGACCTTGAAAGAGTTACAATTGCCGTTAGGTTCCTGAAGTATTACAATTATAGTTATTAGACTTATCCAAGTGGGAGACTGTTGGATAAGGTGTCTAAGTCCATAACTATTTTTGGTATGTACTTGACCCGACCCGACATGGTCCATTTGGGTTGCATGGCACCATGCAATTGGATAGACTAAATGAGAGAAATTACACTTGGGAATTATTAATATATTATAAGTTCTAATATATTAATAATATTATTTAATTAGTTTGATCAAGAATTAATTTAGAATTAATTAAGTGATCAAAAGATAACTAATTAAATATATGGGTTGATTATGTAAATCATCCATAACTTGTATAGTGGGCTAAGAGGCTCCATGAATTATCAAGTTGGGTTCCACCCATAGGATGCTCCATGGGAGTTAAAAACCCATGGGTCATGGAAATGAAGAGTCATGACACATTAGGGTTTACATGGTGTAACCCTAGATGTGTCAACACTATATAAGAAATCCATTCTCCACCAAAATCGGCTACACATATGAAACAAGAGGGCTAGGCCGATTTTAGAAGTGTATGTTCTCTCTAAAGTCATTCCAAGAGCATTTGGTGTTGTGTGAAGCATTTGAAGCATCACACTTGGGGTGCTAGGATCACAAGGTTTCAAGGATCATAAGCAACAACAAGGTAAGTTATTCTATCTTTCATTCAAGTTAAAATTGTTCCCCATGTATGCTAGATAGGAATATAACCTTAGAGTTCAACTTTGCATGATAATTAGACAAACATAGATCCAAGGTTATTAGGGTTGCATGTACACTTAGGAAGTGTTAGAATGCTCAAAACCCATCAAAAACATCAAGTCACACGTCACAAGTCTCGAAAACCATAACATCAAATAGTAAAATGTCAGAGTACAATCCCAGGGTTCTCAAAGTGGAAGTCATATGTGTGCAATGCGTTGCTACCTTGTCGACTCCTTCCCCTTAGCTGAAGAGGCACCTGAAACCAAAACTAAAAATGGTAAGCATGAAGCTTAGTGACTTCCCCCATCATACCGCATACCATACAACCATACACACTGTCGGGCAGTTTTGGGGTGCCCGACCTACCCGTGTCAAGCCATTATGAGGTGTTGACCTACCCATGTCAAGCCATTATGGGGTGTTGACCTACCCGTGTCAGGGCATTATGGGGTGTCTGCCTACCCTCCGGTCTATCTCACCCGGTCACGGGGACTATTTCACCCCTACTACTATTACATAATAATACATGTCATAATCATGTTGTCAGACATATATGGGGTGTCCGACCTATCCTTCGTCCTAATAACCGAATCGGGGACTGCTCCCCTTCCTACTACCACTAGCACATAGAACATACCATATTGGCACATAAAACACATCTAATAATAGCAACCAGACAGTTATCACATAGAAAAACATATCTACTGTAATCAACTACTAGTGGGTTGGCCTTGGTGGCTTAGACCCACTTCTACTGGAAGGTAACTCACCTCAATGTCGTGTAGTGTCTGCACCGTCCTCAGTACGGAAATCAACTCTTATTGATTCCTTGATCCCTAACGTCATCCTTTATAAGTTACCATTTCATACTCATAACCCCTACCAGAGTCAACTCAAGTCCAACTCAAAGTCAAGGTCAAAACCTTGGTCAAAGTCAACACCCGGTTGACCAGACTTGCTAAGTTGGTCCACCAACTCGTCGAGTCCCCACGTCCACAAAATGCCATAATCCCGTCCCTACTCGTCGAGTCTAGCAAGAGCTCGACGACTTCGCCTTCAACAACACATCAGACTATCTTCAACCGACTCATCGAGTTCGTCCTTGAACTCGTCGAGTTCATCTTCATCCATATGAAGGTGTTTAGTCTATGACTCGCCGAGTTCATCCTTGAACTAGTTGAGTCCGTTTTCATGAGGTTGGGACATTGCCTTGAACTCGTCAAGTTCCTCCCTGAACTCGTCGATTCCTTTGGTCTTCAATTCCATATCAAACCCCTAACAGGCTGAGTGTTCCTTCCACTCAACCAAATTCCATTGCCAGAAGACATTTGGGGAAAAATGCGACCCGACTCGCCGAGTCCCTCTCTGTCCAAAACTGTTCAATCGATTATGATGGGTCTTAATGCATCAAAACCATAGATTTGGCCTCCTAGGGTCCATTTTATACGTAAAGTTTCAATCTTGACGTCCATGTATGGGTTTTTTTGGCTCAAAAAGCCATAAAAAGAGGTATATAAGAAGCATGGGTCTCCCATGGCCATAAAGTTGGCACCTTTATGCCACGGGAACCCTCAATGGTTCCATATCTGAAGTGCAACTCCAAATATACACACAAATCTGAGTATAGCCTCTCTAAAGCTTAGAAAATGTAGAAAATAGCCCCAAATCAAGATCCAAGTAATGAATAGCCAAAGTATCAGCTTTATACCTCAAATGAGCAGGAAATGTGCCAAAACTTCTGGATCTACTTGCTCTCTCTTGATCTCCCAAGCTTCCTTCTCCTCTCCCAACTTCAAATACACACAAAAAGGCACCAAAAAGCTCAAGAACACTCAAATAAGGCTTAGGGTTTCGAGTTAGTGTTTCTCTGGGTTGGGAGGAACAATGGAGGCTGTGTTGGGGCGTTATAAGCTGTTTAAATAGGGTGTAAACCCTAAATATTAGGGTTTCATCCAGATAGTCCTATTCGTTGAGTCGGTCTCCCGACTCGTCGAGTTACTCACCCTACTGATCCAAAGTCGAGTCTACTCGACGAGTTGGGCCTCCAACCCGACGACTCCTAGAGCAAAACATGAGTTTACGTATCAAGAACCGGATGTTACACACACATACACACACATACATACATACATATATATATATATATATATATATATATATATATATATATATATATATTAGCCATTTACCCGCGCTAAGCGACGGGTGCGAATAATTTCTTTCAAAAATTAGTTCTTAGAGGCGATTACTATTCTTGCGCAAATAGGTTACTACATTTAAACAATTATCAATAGAAGTCATGTTAGCAAATTCGTAATCAATAAGAATTAAAAATGAAAAGTTATGATTATTTACAAATGTACACGGACATACGATTGATTGTGCATTATTAATTGCCCAACACTTATTTATACGCCACATTTGATGTATAGACTTCACTGCCGTTATTAATCGTGCTAAGCAGCGGGTGATGAATAGTTTGTTTCGTCAATCGTTTTTTTTATCGACAATGTTTATTTGAAATCTGAAATTTGATGGTGGAAATGTATCTTTTAGTTTGACATAAAATATATTTAATGTGAGATGGAGTCGGATGGTGAATATGGCGGCGTTGATAGTATCGTTTCGGGAAATTGTTTCTTTTTTTGCGATTGTCTTCTTTTCGGGGGGACACTTTAGGATCTAAAAGTGTGGAAAAAATGCAAGAAATGGCAACGAAGTTTATATGTTTTTTTTATAGCATCCTACTTATGATTATACTGCATGGCTAAAATTTAAATTAAAGTACAGATTTTATAAAAAAAAATGAAAACAAATATAAAAAAGTTTAAAGTTAAGTAATTAAAATATGATGTTATATTACACAAAAAATGTATGTAAATTGCTATTTCTTACATTTAGCCAATCAGGGCATTGCACTTTAAACATGGACCAAAATCACAATAGTGTTTGTAGTAAGTAAGTACATTGTTATTCAAACAACCCCTCCTTCAAAAGTCCCTCCAATACCTAGAGATACATAAATACCGGTTTACACATGTTTGGTTATTCTAAAAACCAAATTTAAAAAAAAGCCTGATATAGTAAAACGAATTCGGTTATAATCGGTTCAGTTATTTAAGAAGTGAAATTAGGTCAAAAAATATGTTTTTCTTGGTTAAAGAAATCGGGTTTGTTTAGAAAAACTGAAAAAAAAGGTTTCACTTTTTTGAAAAACCTATATTAAACCGCTAGTTAGGATTTAACTGGACCAGTTTAAAAAAACGGTTATAGAAAACACATATTTCGTTTTTTTGGGTTGTAACAGTTACAGGAAAAAGAAAAAAAAAACGATTTCTTGTGTGCACCTCTTCATATGCATGATATAATACTCTGCACCATAAATAATAAAATATAAGCCCATAAATAATGATTGTGGAAAGTAACAGAAAAAAAACCTATTTTGTTATGAACTCATGAGTGTTGTTATTGTACGAATTCTTAGAGATACATATTGAACGCATAACTTGCTACGGGTAGAAAATTATAAAAAATTACTTCTATTTTCACCATATTTATGTTTTAGCCTGAGCCATCAAACACGGGTTTTAAAAGTTTTCGTTCATTCAACAACCAAACACTTTCTGGAATGCAATATAATAATATATTTTCATCTTATTGCAAAATCAAACGTGTATTCTTACCATCTATCATTGTTAACCTTAATCTTGTAGAAAAAAATAAATTAACCAAAAATTAATATAAGTGATAATAACAATAATAATAATTTACAAAACATAGTGTACATAATTCTAGATAAGGTTACAAACTTTTGAATTGTGATCACTGCACTAGATCAAACATGAAAGAAATCAATGATATGATCAAATCACTTTGAAGATTAATTGAAGAGATACATAGTCAATGCAAAAAAAGCCAAAAGATTAAAAGAATATATAATTTTATCAATATCACATTTCTTATTGGTTTAAAACCCAAAAAACACACATATGCACACATACACACAAATATTGTATGGAAAATGCTTTGCTTTGAAAAATAATTTCAAAGGGACATGAAACTTACCTAGATTTGCTAAGCATGAAATTTACCTCAAATTCAAATATAAACTTTTTCCAGCCAAATAAGTTCCAATATATAATGCCAAAGGCACATAGATACCCAGACAAATAAGTTTCAGGTGGATGAGAAAGTGGCGAGAAGTAAATACATCAAATCAAAGCATACCTTGAGCATTGCTAATAAATATTTAAGATCTTACTTGTTACTTTTGACGTGTTCTTCACCGAGATAATTAGATATTTTCAATTTACAAATTATTCATTAAACAAATATATAGTAAATACCAAATAATAAATCCATATAGCAGCAATATGGATTTACCTGTAACACCAACCAGAGGGATGACATGCTTCTTCTCAATTCATCTATGCCATGTTTCATTGATTTCTATGGTTTTCACAGTTAACATGTAGGGTTGCAAGTTTATGCACAACATGTAAGAAAAACCAACATTGTGGATGACTCATACTTCTTGAATAATGCCCAAACAACAAAAAAAATTGCGTCTCTTCCTATATTATAGTTCTCTCTCTCTCTCTCTTTCTTTCTCTTTTTTTTTTCTCTCTCTCTCTCACACACACTTACACACACTCTTACTGATGTGTTTGTTATTTTCATAAATGCATAAATATAATTGTACTTTTATTTTTTTGTGGTGACTTGGAATGCAAACAAGAAATTTTAGCAACAAACTTTTATATATGAAGAAGGTAACATGCCTCTCAACTAAAGTCACCCCAGAAACACCAAAATGCAAACTGATACAGAAATGAAAAAAAGGGATTGAGACCAAAAGTAACATGGATTTCACTAATCTAGGAACTCAAGCACAAGAAGGGCCTTTCCTGTTAGATGTTGGGTGTCGTAAAGGACGAGTTTCTTTAAATGTATGCTCATTCTATTGATTCCCTTTAACCTAAAACACCTAATGTTTCAACGGTTCTTTCCATATAGAAAACCATAGAAATACATATGTAGGGTTGCAAGTTTCTGCACAACTGTAAAAGGATGCAAAACAAATAGATATGCACATGTTACTTGTTTTTCTTAAATATGTATTTATTAAACAAACACATTTTTAATAAGATCACAAACTCTTAATTAATATTGCTACAATATGTTTTATCTTGGAAAATTCCATATAGAAACTACAAAGTAACCAACACTATCACGTGGTACACAATCCCCTTTGTGTACATAAATGTGATGATCAAACATCGACCATTTAATATAATCATAATAGAAAAATATTGCAATTGGAAGTCTTGGAATTATGTGGGATTACCTTAAAATGAACATGTTAGACTCACTTGAAGCTTGGGCACATCCTTTGATACAATGTTGAACACCCCATTAAGACTTATATCTCCTTTTGTGTTTGATCTTGTTATTTTGAACCCGCCCTTGTTTGCCCAACTGTAATTAGACAAAAGCACTTGCAAATAAAAATCACAACAATTCTTAGAAGCGAACAATTAAAAAAAGAATATTGGCAGAACCCTATTAAAGTCATAATGAAGATTGAGTAAGAACAAAAACAGGCCATGAGTCATGAACACAATAGGCTACAACAATAGTATGCAAAAAAAAAAGGTAAATTCAAGTGAAAGCTTAAGTGATTTCATAGTATATACCAAACAAAAGACGAAAATCATAACCCAACCGAGTTTAATCAAGAAAAATTATCTTAAACATTTCATCGAGCACGTGGTAGGCTAAAACTGTGAATGTAAGAATCAACATCAAATGTAATATTTAAAATCCTAAGTTAAGAATACCAAATATCATGGCTATACAAACAAATATTTTTCAACTTACCATGGCATAATATAAGAAACAACATGTAGAACCAGTGGATCTGAGTCGACAAACCAAATGATAAACTATGAAGGTAAAGATGAAGTGATTCAAGTAACATTCAGAAACTAAAAGTAATTAGTACTTCTCACCCTTGAGGACAAACATTTTTCGTACAGAGGAAATACAACGGATGAATAGATTGACGAATATGTAATGAATCAGGGGATGTGGTGGTTTGATCAGATGTGAGGTCCGAGTGGTGTCGTGAGTGGTCCGCTGGGTGGCAATGTCGATGTACAGGAAGGGAGATGGGGAAGAGAATATAGCGGTGGTGGTTTTGAGCAGAGAAACAGATGGAAAGAGACCGAGAGAGAACCATGAGAAACAATTCACGATTTGTTAGAATCATTTTTGTAAGCGGTGACAACATTTCTCTATAAACAGAAGAGAAACATGAGAAAAAGGACTCAAATCCCCTATTATAAAAAACAATTTATAAATTAAAATGGCTAAAAATGGCTAACAATTTATAAATTAAATCACACGATTATAAAAAAACAAACATCATTTAATTTGCCAATTATTTCAAGATAATATTCAATATATTATATAAATAAGCATTTCATATAGGTGAATGCAACAAAGTTAATTTACATTAATGTGTTCTTCTCGGCTACAAATTTTGGTAGATCCAATTTACATATTTGGATATTGGATGTTTAATCTTATACCATGAAGTCATAAATATTGATTTTTACCATACTAAAAAGGTAATTATATTATTTGATTTTTAATATAGAATGCTTGTAACATTAAACTACATAAAACATTAAAAATAGTGTGGAAACAGTTTCGTGTAACTATTAACAACACCTTACATTAAAATCCAGATTTTAATAACTAACGTAAAAACAAGACTTATGCCACCAATTTTTTCATACTGTAATAACGTTAAATACACATATATAGAATTAAGTATACTCGGTACCAATACCATCAATAAAATAACAAATATCAATACAAATGACATTACTTAATCACAATCAACGAACTTGTTCATCTTATACAACATTTAATTGTATATTTCTACATTCAAATCACATCCGATTTGGACAATACTTGATTCTACGGACTCCCCAGTATAGTTAGCATCCAACCTGATGTCAAACTCACAAATCAAACGAAAGCATTGACTTGAAAACACTTGAGAACATCAATAACTCCAAATAGATACCCTTTTTTACCATTGTACATATCTAATCGAATATCTCTCAAACCACTAAACTTCAGCATCCCTAAAAATATTTGACAGAAAGCTAACTTCTATATCTACAAACCTCAAAAAATTTCATCGAATTTCATCAAGTAAAATTACAGTTATGCTCAAATTAATTGAGCATAGAAACACACCAAAATGAATAATACATCTCATCTAAACTTCATCTCCACCTTCACAAGAGTCATTCTAAGCCGTTGATGGTGAATAATCTAACAGCTCATGTTTAAATTCCAGTTAGGTGTCCGATCCGTGTGACCCCTATATGGACCAATCAAAACGCTGCTTTTAGATATGTCCCTCATGCTCCTTATTATTTAAATCCCCACAAACTCATCTTTGTCACTCAGACGCTACATTCCATCATCGCAATCAATCTCAGTTCGATTAGCATTTCCAGATCTAAATTCAATTTTCAGAGCTTGATTTGAATTCCAAACCCAACGGCGATGGCGACTGAAGAACCAATTGTTGCGACGGAGCCCACTGCACCGGAAGTCGTTTCCACTGACGCTGCCCCACAGGAGGAGAAACCCGAGGTCCCGGCAGCTGAAGAAAAACCAAAGAAAGCCAAGAAGCCATCTGCCAACCGAAAACCTAAAAGTCCTTCTCTTCATCCAACATACTTCGAGGTGTGAATTGTTTTCAATTTGTTGTCTTTTTAAATTGTTCTATTATGATTTGATCTTTGTGATTAATGCTTTGTTCGTGATTGATTTTGTTTACAGATGATTAAGGACGCCATTGTTACGTTGAAGGAGAGGACTGGTTCCAGCCAGTATGCGATCACTAAGTTCATCGAGGGGAAACAAAAGAATCTTCCAGCGAATTTTAAGAAGCTTTTATACACCCAATTGAAGAAATTCGTTGCTGCTGGTAAACTAGTTAAGGTCAAGGCTTCCTACAAGCTACCGGCAAAAGCTACGGCAACAGGTGCTCCGGCGAAGAAGAAAGCTGCTGCAAAGCCAAAGACAGCTGCCAAAAAAGCACCCGCTAAGAAGAAGGCCGCTGCCAAGCCCAAGGCAGCTCCCAAGGCGAAAACAGCAGCGAAACCGAAGAAAGCTGCTAAGGCTAAGCCCGCGGCGAAAGCCAAGCCTGCTGCTAAGCCCAAGGCAGCGGCTCCCAAGGCCGCAGCGAAGCCAGCAGCCCCAAAAGCCGCCGCCAAGCCCGCTGCAAAGCCAAAAGCCGTAGCTGCCAAGGCGAAACCGAAGGCCAAGACTGTTGCCAAACCGGCTAAAGTAGCAAAGACAGCAGCTAAATCAACTCCAGGGAAAAAAGCAGCCGCCGCTCCAAAGCCTGCTGCGAAGAAGACACCGGTGAAGAAGGCATCTGCGAAGAGCTTGAAACCCAAACCAGCAATAGCGAAGAAAGTTACTGCAACTAGGAAGGCGAAGAAGTGAGGAAAGAGAGAGTGAGAGAGAGAGAGAGGCTGTAGTACATTGTTCTCTTTTTAGGGGTAATTTGTGTAAAATGTTATCCTTGGGTGCATCTTAGATTTCTGCATACCCAGTAATAGTTTATAGATTTCTTTAGCGTGTTAATTAATCAATCGGTGTTTGCTTTACAATCTTCCATTTACCCCTGATTCTGATTCGAAGGTATTCATGTCTCGATCTTGATTTCCTTATTTTTGTTTGCGATTGAGTGATTTTAGGGAGCTAGTTTTACTTTCGTTTCTTGTGTGAATAATGTGTTCTGTTGCAAACTCAGTTCGATGAAGATTGTCTGGTGGTGGTGGTGCTCATGGTTGTTGCAGTTGCATTGGGTGTGATGTGCAGCTGATTGCTATTGATTTGAACAGGAAAGGGAAAAATTCAAGGTTTTATTGTTTCTGTTTCATTTTCTTTTCTGGTTTCAAGGTTAATCAGTAACGTTTTTGCTGAATCTAACTTGTTCTTTGTTTGTGTTCAGGATGATTGATACATTGGGGGTGGACATCTTTTCTCTAGGCATCACCTGTGATCATGAAGGTAAGCGTGCCTCTGACATTGTTACTTTTATCACTACAATTTATGTGCAATGTTGGAATTTAACACTTGAGATATAAAATGTTTTAGGGGGTTTGGTGAAACTTTAGTGCATATTATTTATGTTTCAAGGGTGAATAGTCTGGGTAAATCCTTTGCATAGGATATGATGATAATATAAAGCTTCTAATTTATGGGTAATTAATTATCCTGTCAGATTGATGGTGGCAACTTAATTCTTTTAGTTAACCTGCCCATCCGTTATGGTTGAATACTTAATTATCATATCCTATAACTTCATATGAATCCAGCAAAACATTTAATACTAATTCAAGATCTTGTTTGGTTCAATGTACCTTAGTTGCTATCATCATGTATTGTGGTCCTTTTGAGTTTTGTATTATGAACGTAGTAGAAAACAGTCTCTTGATGCTTTATCGCTTATAAGGAGATAGCAAAGTCGAAGGATTTAACTCAAACCGATATGTTGGGCGCATTAGGTTTAGGAATTCTCTTCTTTGCTATACACTATGATATAAAATAGGGAGTACACCTAAACCCTAACACTCTAAAGAACCATATATACAATAAGGATGACGACCCATACTAGTTTTGATATGGTCTCTCAAATGAAGGGAGTTTACCAACATGAAGCTTGATATAAAGTAAAGAAAATTGAGGGGAGGGTAGCGGTTTGGTGGCCACAATGGCCACAACTGTATCAATATGGGGTATAGCTGTTCTTGTTAGTGGTTTAGCAGAGAGATTATCGACATCTATATGTTTTGTATGGCATGAAACAATGTAATGTCTCCAACATATAGCACCATAGGTTTGGAGGAACACAAAGTTTTGAGAAAAGAGATCGAAACGATGTAATGTTAGCAACAATATTGGCCAAACCCGTGCACTCAAATTTCGTATAGGTGAGAGGAATCTTCGTATGCTTTTAGGAAGACCATGAGATCAAATTTGCATTTATGAAAATTGCAAAATTTCATGTGAGTTGTCTGTCATTTGGATTGGGATTGAATTGGTGAAGCCCTAAGAGTCGAGATGACGAGTTTGGGCCAGGAGGAGGCTAGGTGGAGGATTAGGAATGACAATGAGGTGGGTTTGGAGACGGGGTAGAGTATCCCATCCTCGAACCTGATATGAAAATTTGTTCCCATCCTGACGGGTTTCTTATCGGGACTCCTTATCAGGGTTGAAAGGTTGAAAATTCTCCCGAACCGACCCTAAACCTGAAACTGATATAGACCCGAAAACCCGATATCTACACCAAAAAAAAAAAATGTTTGGAAAAAACTACAATGGAATAATGACAAATTAAAACCTTACAGAGGGTACACCACAAATTAAGTTTATAACATCATTTAAGCAAATAGAAATTAGTAGTAGTTTTATCCTTTTCGTAATCATAAATACTTTTTATGTGGCTCTTGATGGTGTTTCGATAAAGAACTTTAAACAAAGGTTGAAGACTTCCCATAAACTTTCTAAATCCATGATGTTCTACATTTGAAAGTGGATATCCGTGTACGATAATCATTTCAGCCAAACATTTCCTTGATGTTTCAACATTAGATATATTGTTTGAGACATAAGTTGTAGTACCATCCATTTTTTTCCTTACACTAAGATAGATTGACGAATATCTGAAGGTGGTTTTTGTAAATAACGTTTAGAATGGGTAAGTAAATATTTTGTACCATTCTTGCTATGTGCACCCACTATAGCAACCAAATACTTTAGAGTAATGCTTGCATTTTGTTTCTTCACCATTCATATTAAATATTTTAAAATGGGCCCATGCTGGTGAACATATTGCTTTTTTTTGAATGTATCATCAATATGCGTCTCATCTTGTCGATTAACGGAGTATGTATTTACTTGATTAGAACACGAACCTCCTACACCTTTATTGCTTGTAATTTTACACCTTTATTGCTTGTAATTTGAGCAGGATTTGGGCTGTTTGCATTCATATCCACTGAAAATAAGCAAACAATAAAATTAACCATTAAAACAAAATGCGAAATCAATTTAAGTTAATAGCTAACCTATGATTGGTTTTTACATTGGCAAAAAACTAATAAGTGCTAACTAAAATTTAAGGCTCAAATAAACAACTCATAAAATCATATAATTAACGGAACCATGTTAAGATATAAAGATCCTACAACTTTATCCGATTACATGAAATCATATAAACAAATTCACATATATTCATATTGTTATCAATTAACAAAACGATGCTAACATATAAACAACTATATATTTATACTGTTATCACATTCAACACTCAACAAAATATGATAGAATGAACATATTCACATATATTTATGCTGTTATAACATCCTACAATGTTATCAAATCACATTAAATCAGTTAAACATGAAAATTAGCTAAGAAATCGACATTGTAACGTTGTAAAAGAGTAAAACGAATTGATCTTGCAAGAAAAAAGATGAAATCGGTAAGAGGACATAGATTTCAAACTGATATTGTAAGAAAAAAGGTTAAAAGTTACTACTTACCTAATGTGTTTATCTAACTGTGTCGGGCTGAGGCAAATTGTATGTGTCATCACTGCTTTGATGCGCCAAACTTGAGGTTGGTGATATGTGCTAGTTAGTGGAGTGGAGGCAAGGCTAAACCAGCAAACAAGATAAAAAATTGAAAGAAACGTGATTGTTGGTCGCAAGGTGAACCAAAAAAATGGAAGTTGGGAATGAGAATTGGTATACGCTCTTTAGGGTTAGAGCGTATACCAATTCCCACTCTTAACTTCCATTCTTCCAGTTCACCTTGCAATTAACATCCATGTTTCTTGTAGTTGATTCCATTGTTCGCCAGCTTAGCTTGGCCTCTACTCCCATCATCGACGCAGATCCCCGACCTCCTGTACCACACATCAAGGCAGCGACGACACATAAAGTTTTCCTCAACTCGATGCAGTTACATAAACACATAAGGTAAAGTGGTAACTTTTAACCCTTTTTTTTTGCAAACTTGATTCGAAATCCATGTCTTCTGCTGATTTCATCTTTTTTTTTTCCTTCTTGCAAGCTCAATTCGTTTACTCGTTTAAACATATACAAGGTCAATTTCTTTGCTAATTTCATGTAATTTGATAACATTGTAGGAAGTTATAACAATATGAACATATGTGAATCTGTTCATTTTTCTAATTTTGTTGAGTCTTGACTATTGAATGTGATAACACTATCAATGTATACTTGTTTATTTTTTAACATGGTTTTGTTAATTGATAAAAATATAAATGTATATGAATATGTTTATCTAATTTTATGTAAACTGATAACATTGTAGGATAGTTTATTTATTAACATGGTTTTGTTAATTGTATGAATTTAATGATTTAATGGGTTGTTTATTTGAGCCTCGAATTTTAGTTAGCACCCCTTAGGTTTTTTGTCCATGTAATCACTAGTCATAGATAGCTGTTAATTTAAATTGATTTTGCATTTTGTTGTAATAGTTCATTTGAGGAAAAATGACACAAAAGCCTAACAATGTATTTCGAATTTGCCGAATCAGTCCCTTAACTTATTTGCGTGCTTTATGGGGACATAAAGTGGATGTCGACCTGCTTATTTTGCCCTTCTAACCTACAATAGACTGTTCACTATGCCACACAATCATTGGAGAAGATGTGGATGTCCGGTCATCATGATGTTCAGTTTAATAAAGTAAATACTAATTATGTTACTCAACAAGATGAGACTCATATTGATGATACATGTAATGAAGATGAAGGTCTAGTTGTCGGTTCAATAAGAGCAATGTGTTCACCAACCTGACCCTATTTTAAAAGATCTAAACCGAATGATGAAGTTAAAGCAAAATGCAAACATTGCTCTAAAGTATTGGTTGCAGATAGCAAGAATGGTACAACACATATATTTGCCTATTTTAAACGTTGTTTGCACAAACCAACTTCATATATTCACTAATCTATTTTGGTGCAAGAAAAAAAGTGAATGGTACTACAACTTATGTCTCATATTATACATTTAATGATGATACATCAAGGAAAGATTTGACTGAAATGATTATCGTACACGAGTATCCACTTTGAATTGTAGAACATCATGAATTTAAAAAATTTGTGGGACTGTATGTAAGCTTCAATTTTGTCCAGTCCACCTCTTTAAGAGTCAGAGACATCGTCAGAAAAGACAATAGATTCACACCTCTAGCAGTCTGCATCGATTTCATCATCTTTCAATTCGAGAAAGGGCAAAATCATTTTATGGATATTCTTGCTTATTTCACAGTCAATATGCACCTGATATTAAAATAAAGACATTTAGCAATTAAACAAAAAATGTTTCGCTGTTTCAAAAGAACTAAATTGTCTCGTTGCAAATAAATTAAATCATCCCTAGACCTAGACAAATTCGACTCCAATTTCTCAATCTACAATCGTCTCTTTTCACTCTTTGATGTTACCTGCTGATTTGATCAGTTAAGTTAGTATTACTTAAACGAGATCCTTTTTAAACTATCACTTAAACTAGAGACTGTAAATTTAAAATTATCTAATTTAGTTTCATATCGTGAGACATGAATATCATGAGACATGAATATTAAGAGATTCGAGAATTGAATATTAAGGGTTCAAAGTCCTTCATGGACCCCCCCCCCCCCCCCCTTGATGAAGGGTAGGTTAAAAGACCAAGACTTGTCTTATTCCCTATATATTGTCATGTTTTATTCATAATTAAGGTTAAGAGTGAGGAAAAATGTAGCCGCCAAACATGATGGGGTTTCTTAGGTAGAGTAGATTTACATTAATTTGTTCTTATAGTGTAATTTATTCTTCATGTTCATGAATAAATCGTTTGATCATTCGACATATCTTCATAATTGTGTTTGTTCTTATTTTCCGTATTATGTTCATTAAATCGTAATTAGGGTTTTGACCCAACAAGTGGTATCAGAGCAGGTCTTTGAAGATCTATTGATTTTTGAAGTATCGGATCTTGATTTGATGATTTTCTGCACAAGTTATTGACGATCTTTGTTGTTTTGGCGGTTTGGAATCAAAGTTCTTATTTGTTCTACCATTCATGAAGATTCATGATATTCTTCTACTATTCATCTGAGTAATTTTCCTTTAATCCGATTCGTATCTTGTTCATATTTTATGATTAGATCTAATTAATTGTTCAATCCAAGGTTATTCTATTGTTTCCCAGATCTAGTTCCATTGATTAGCCCAATTGTTTTTGATTCATATTTATTCAAGTCCATTCCACTGTTCTTGAGTCCATTATCGTCGGCTACTGTTCACTGTTTGACCATGTTTCTTTTGATTGTTTAAGTTTTGACTGTTCTTGAGCCCATTATTTTTGATCTCTGTTCATTGGTATAAACGTTCTTCGATATCGTATATTGCAAGTCAACTCTTCTCATATCTGTAATTGTTGTATCTTGAAATTCTTTGTTCTTCTATTCTTGAGTCGTTATTTGTGAACGATACTTTTGTCAAAATCAATTTTGATTTTATTTGATTTTGTGTTCATACTAGTCAATCCGTTCGTTCATTGAATTCAATTTTGTTTCGTGATTGTTTGATCTGAGAAGTTAATGATGATCCGGAGATTTGATGTTTTAGGTTTTTTGTGAGTACATATAATAATGGTGATGAACTCGACTGTAGCGTTGTTTGATCTGGAAATCGATCTGAGAAAGTAGATTTTGGTGTTTGTTAGTAATCAGTTTCGATGGTCAAAGAAAGAAAAGTCAAAATCAGATTAAATAAACGAAGACAGTTGTTGCGATAAACTGACAATTTTGTTTGTTGATCTCGCATTTGGAACAAGCCTTCACAGTTAATAGAGTTCAATCAGTATCTTAATGTCGTATTTGATGCATTACAATTTGAATCAATTGTCCCTCAATCGGAATTGCAAAGGCAGTTGGTGCGAAGCTATGAAGACAGTCAGAACATAGGCCATCGGAGCGCAGGTCTCTTAATTGAAGTCAATTGTTTTGTAGATTGGAAAAATACCTTCGCAGTGATGATAGTCTTGTAATGGGAATGAATGCTTCGAAATTTCTATGTCTCGCAGTTAATTCAGTCTCGCATTTGGTGCTTCGTATGTGTTCAGACTCGTAATCAGATGCTTTATAGTTGTTGGATCTCGCAATTTGATTGATGTGTCCTCGCAATTGAAATGTTTCTGGTGCTTCGTAGTTACATTGTCTCACATCAAATTGTATCTTCTGGGTTTCGCAGTCGTCGATTCGCAATTGGGACTGTGTTTGATCGTTTGATTCGGAACGAACTGGTGCTCGGAATCGGAAGGGGTGGAACGGAGCTCGGACTTTTGGTTGATCTCAGAACCAGTCTCATGGATTCAGAATCAAAGGTTCTTGAATAAATTTTGCCATTTGCTTTTATTCGTTTCAATGGGGAAGATGGCTTAAGTTTCACATCTGGTCCTGTATTTTTTGCAACTTGACAGTTTTGGTTCATTTTCAGAATTGGTTACAAATCAAAAGGATAATGATGTGAATTACCATTTCAGTCCCTTGTCTTTCAGCAAATGACAGTTTCTGCCCAATATTTGGAATTGTTTGCAAAATTAAGGGCTGGTGAACAAATTTGGATTTTTAATGTGCATATTTTTTCGTGAACAGAAAATTATGGATTCCAACAAGTCTTAGCGGTTCAGAAAGTCGTTTTTCGCGATAACGTCAAATTTTTCCGACTATTTCGGATTTTAAACTTCAATGTCTATTTCATTTTGTCGCGGGGGAGCATATTATTTGTTTATCCGTTCAAGATCATTCTCGTGACCATTTGAAAGTTTTATAATCATGTTTTTTTATTATAAATAGGGGGATAATTTGATATGGTCATTCGAAATTAGATTGTGACTTTTCAAATTTGAAGATTTTTAATGAAGCTTGTGGTAGTAATATGAAAGTAGCTTTTACATAAGAAGTTGTTCATCGAGCTCATCTAAAGCTTTTACAGAGAAGTAGCTTTTATAGAAGAAGTTCTTCATCGAGCTCGTCTAAAGCCTTGATATATCTCCGACTTCTAGTATTTTCTCGATCAAGTGACGTTAAGAATCTTAAATTTAGGTTTTTACATGATATTTTATAGTGGGTTATATCATTAGCTTATTTGAAGATCATTGTAACTTGGAGGGGGAGTTCTTCAAAGACAAGAAATGATTTTGTTTCTTAATTATGAAATAGGTTTTTATGGCGGGTTTGACTTTCTTGAAGATCTTTGGGATTACATTAGAAAATGTAGCTTAAAAACATTACTTTAGTGCTTGGTCTACATATCCTAGAACCTGTTTTTGAAGACTATCGAAGAATCAAGATTTGTGGATCGCTTTTGATATTCCTCGTCACGAGACCCTTTCTTATTTGCTAGATGCTTGTTTTGGAAGTTGAAGCCTTGTCATCCATTCCATAATTTGAGGGGGATAATGTAGGGTTCAAAGTACTCCATGTATTATGACAATGGACCCTATTGATGAAGTATAGTTTAAAAGCCCAAGACTTGTCTTATTCCCTATGTATTGTCATGTATTATTTATAATTAGGGTTAAGAGTGAGGAAAAATGTAGCCGCCAAACATGACGAGGTTTCTTAGGTATAGTAGATTTACATTAATCTGTTCTTATAGTGTAATTTATTCCTTACGTTCATGAATAAATCGTTTGATCATTCAACATATCTTCATAATTGTGTTTGTTCTCATTTTCCGTATTATGTTCATCAAATCGTAATTAGGGTTTTGACCCATCAAGGAGGAGCAGGAATATCACCGGTGAGATAAACGAGCTTTCCTCTCCCACAAATGACATTTTTTACCGATTGATCCCACTGTAGGTAGTTCTGCCCATGAGTTTGTGAGCTGTGATGTGAAGTGATGAAAGGTCACTCTCGGAAAAAGGAATGACAGAGATCCATAGACATGGCTTTGTTTTTCTGATACCATGTAGAACAAAGAATTCAATGAAAAATATTTTTTTTCTGAATATTTCTTATACACACCATAGCTATTTATATATAATGATGACAGGGCCTAAACTAGGAAAGAAATAAACTATAATAAGTACAAGATTAGAGGACTAAAATATAGCTAATTTACAAACTAATTTTTATCTAATTTACAACTATAAAGATGCTGTAATATTTCCAGTAGTATCTCGGGATTTATTAGTCCTTGGTTTCTTCAACAGTTACCGATGGATATGTGGTGCTGTCCATCACATAGTTGTGCACATGAGTACACTATATAGCGTACGACCTTAGGGAGGAGGGAGTCATTCCCTCCCAACCCACCGAACCCATTGTCACATTAATTTTTGTCTCTTTTTTTCTTCATCTTTCTCAACCCACAACACACGAAAATCCTATCTTTTTGAACCCATTCAACCCATTCAATTAAAAAAAATACAAAACAACTAAGGTACAAGTTTTAAAACACATGGTACAAAAGAAAATAAGAAAGAGAAAGTAAAGAGAGATGATGAAGTGGGTTAGTGAAACCAATCAACCCACTCGTTGAAGCGGGAGTGGTATGACCGATAACTCTATTGCTAATTAAGATTTTACATTTGATTGTTTTGTATTTTTTTTATTTGAGTGAGTTGGGTTCAAAAAGATAGGATTTCCGTGTGTTGTGGATTTGGAAAGATGAAGAAAAATAAAAGAGAAAAGTGATGTGGTAGTGGGTTCAGTGGGTTGGGAGAGAATGACTCCCTCCTCCCTTATAAATAAACCAAAATGCTTGTAAAGATGCATACAACATTACAAATGTTGTTCACAACTATACACTAATCCTTCCCCTATGGACACCGTAAGCATACAAGAACACAAAATGTTATATATAATTGTGTGGACATACTGTTTGCAATTCTTTTACCAAAACTTAAGGTGTTTTTTTATTTTATTTATTTATTTTTTATTTTTTTGTGTCTATATTTAATCCCCAAACATCCATAATCATCAAAGGAACTAATTGAGTTTTAATAATTGGAATCGGTTGAAAATATCATAAACTTTATTAGTCCATTAATTAAAGAGATCAACTCCATTTTCAATTCAAGCTTCAAAACTCAAATGATTTATTAAGCTTAGTTCCATGATCAAATTCAGATTTAAATTAACCAGTGGATGATTTATTAAGCTAGGGTACCAAGAATACCTATCTAGGCTTCATAATCACAAATTTGTCATGGAAATGGATTAATATCAATAGAATGCTAGAGATTTAGCATAAATCTTGGAATTAATGTTTTATCTCAGCTCCAAATTATGACTCGTCTTAGTGTTACAATTATTGACGGTGATAATGATTTCATCAATGTATACTAACGTATACAAGAGCACAGAAACAAAAACGTGTCATAATTTGAAGCTGAGATAAACAACACTTGTAAAAGCCAAGTGACAAAAAAATGTGTAAAATTGTGAATATGTTGAAGGTCATATATGAGTACTTTGTTTCATCAAATCTGTTGAATGCACAAATTGTAAAACAAGCACCCATCTTGTAAAACAAGCAACCATCACCAGCTTTAAACACGAGTATCATTAAACATGATTTGAATATCAAGACGTCTGAACAATGCACATCCATTTTATTTATTATGATTTTGTTTTATAGTATATTATTATTGTTAATGTTAATTTTCTATTAATATTTTTCTATGGTTAACTTACAATTTCGTTCCTTTGTCTTCATGCCAAGTTTAGTTTCCGCCGACCATCACCCCCCAAAACCACATTTTCTGTCTCTTTTCTCGGAATTGACCACCATCAACAACATTATTGTGAGTTGTGACATACCATTTTTAATACAAATTTAGACCATATATATATATATATATATATATATATATATATATATATATATATATATATATATATATATATATATATATATATATATATATATATATATATATATATATATATATATATGATAACTCCCATGCCTCTTGGTGTGGAAACCCATTATTTCATGGTATCAGAGCCATAAATCCCTCCCTTCCTCTTCTTAGTCGATCATTCTCCTCCTTTCTTCTCATATCTTTCAGTTTTTCTTTTCTTGTCTCCATCACAGCTTCATCCATGGTTGGCTCCTCCACTGATGCTACTCTATCCATGAACACTCTCCTTCACCTCATTATCATCCGCCTCTCCTCTAACAATTATCTCTTGTGGGTGAACCAAATGACTCCCCTCCTTAACTATCAACAACTCCTTGCTCACGTTGATGGCTCCTCTACAACCCCTCCTTCGCACCTTCTGGTTGACAACAAGCAAGTTGAGAACCCTGATTTTGCAGAATGGCATGTTGTGGATCAACGGGCAGTCATCATTCTTCAAGCCTCTCTCACGGAAGAAGCATTTTCTGAGGTCGTGGGCCTTTCTTCCGCTCGTGCTATATGGACCGCTCTTGAATCCGCCTACGAGAACTCTTCCATGGAACGTGTACAAAATCTTCGTGATCAACTACGACTTCTCTCTAAAGGAACCTCCACCGTCTCCGAATATGGACAGAAATTTAAGGCGATTTGTGATCAATTGGCAACTATCGGCCAAGCTGTTACCGAATCTGATAAAAATCATTGGTTCCTTTGTGGTCTTGGCAACAATTTTGAAGCTTTCTCCATTGGGATTCGGACCTCTCGTCTCTCTCCAACTTTTCGGGACCTCCTTGCTCAAGCCGAAAGTCATGAGCTTTCATGAAATCCCTCCACGCCAACTCCACGCCTGCTGTCGCTTTCTTTGCTGAATCAGCGCCCATTGGGGCTGCTGCCGTTGCCTCTGCTGGTCGGAGTCGGGGTGGTGGCTCCGGTGGTCCTCGCGGTGGTTGTGGTCGGCGGTCACCCCACTGCCAACTATGCCGACAAAATGGTCATTTTGCTAATGCTTGTCCACAACTTCCGACCTTTGCCTCTCGGTCTCCCCCTAGTGAAGCCGATTTAGCAAAAGCTTTCCTTGCAAATTGTCGTGTGACCCCATCCGACCCGGATTGGTATGTTGATTCCGGTGCCTCGAACCACATGGTTTCTTCTTCGAGCTCGGTTGCTAAACCCGAACCTTTTGTTGGTGATGGCTCGGTTCACTTCGGTAATGGTAATACTCTTCCCATTGTTGCTATTGGGACTTCCTCTCTTCCCAATGATATTCGGTTGCGGGATGTTTTGGTGGTTCCCCGTCTTACTAAAAATTTATTATCTATTAGCAAGTTAACATACGATAATAACGTGGATGTGATTTTCTCCAAATCTTTGTTTTACATTCAGGATCGGGCAACGAAACAAATTTTGGCTCAAGGAACCTGTGATCGGGGGATTTATGTTCTACCAAATAAGCCGGTGGCTTGTGCGTTTTATGCTAAGAAGTGACCCAAGGCGTCTTTTGAATTATGGCACTCCCGTTTAAGGCACGTGTCTTTTGATGCTATTTCTATATTAAATAAACTTGGTCATGTGTTTGTTTCTTTTATTTTACCAAAACCAGTTACTTGTTCTCCTTGCCAACTTGCTAAGTCTCATCGATTGCCTTTTGACAATAATGACCAACGAGCCGCCCATGTTTTAGATTTGATCCATTGTGATCTTTGGGGTCCTTCCCCGATTGATTCGGTTGCTTCATACCGATATTATGTCACCTTTATGGACGATTTCTCTCGCTTTACATGGCTTTACCCGCTCAAGTCTAAATCGGATTTTTTTAGCATTTTCGAGTTATTTATTGCCTTCGTAGAGACTCAATTCTCTACCAAAATTAAAAATTTTCAAAGTGACGGGGGTACGGAATTTCTAAATAACAAAGTAAAGGCGTTATTGCATAAACATGGTATATTTCACCGCATCTCATGCCCATATACCCCCCCCCCCCCCCCCCAACAAAATGGGCGGGTTGAACGCAAACATCGTCACATTGTGGAGACGGGACTCGCCATGATGTTTCATGCTCACATTCCGGTTTCTTATTGGGCTCATGCTTTTAGCTCCGTCGTGCATGTTATTAATCGTCTCCCCACAAAGGTGTTGTCCATGAAATCTCCATTTGAGGTCTTGTTCGGACGGGTGCCATCTTATGAGAATTTTCGCATTTTTGGGTGTCGCGTCTATCCGTATTTGCGTGACTATGCGGATCATAAAATTTCTCCACGGAGCATCCCTTGTGTTTTTGTGGGGTATCACGCTCAATATAAAGGCTACTTGTGTCTCGATCCGGTTTCGACACGGGTTTTTGTTACCCACCATGCCCGGTTTGATGAAGAGTGCTTTCCGTTTCGTGCCACCCACACAAATGCTCCTATTGGGTCTTTACCCTTACATACATTCCTTGGTGATCAGCTCCCCACCGATCCCGTCCCCGATGATGCAGCCTCGGCTTCTCCATGTGCTCCATCAGGACTCGCCACCCCTGCTCCTTGCGCTGTGTGTACGGAGCCCGATTCTCTGGCTCCCTCGGTTGCATCTCCTGCATATGAGTCCCTTTCTGGTGCTTCCCCGGGTCTCGAACTCGAGTCGCCTTCCGGGTCTGACTACGAACCAACCATTGATCCTGCTGCTGAAACCGTCTCCGAGTCTGGCTCGTTGTCTGGTTCCGGGCCTACTTCACCTTCGGCCCCTTGTCCTCCCCGACCTTCTCACCCGATGACCACGCGTTCCAAAGCCGGGATTTTTAAGCCATGCTATCGTACTGATTTGGCACATTTAACCTCTCATGGTTTGTTTTCGCAGGTTTTTTCTGCTGACATTCCCTCGTCTCATACCACTGCATTGCGTGATCCTAAATGGCTTGACGCAATGTGTTCCGAGATGGCGGCTCTTCATCATAATCAGACATGGACTCTTGTTCCACGACTTCCCAGACTAATATTGTGGGTTGCAGGTGGTTGTTTCGCACTAAATATCGGGCTGATGGGACTGTAGAGCATCACAAGGCTCGTCTCGTCGCTCAAGGGTTCAGTTAAGTGTCGGGACTTGATTATTCTCACACCTTCAGTCCCGTTGTCAAGGTGGCTACCGTTCGTATTGTTCTCACTCTTGTGACTATTAACGGATGGCATTTGCGTCAACTTGATGTCAATAATGCTTTTCTCCACGGCCATTTGGGTGACACTGTCTTTATGAATCAACCTCCAGGCTTTGCGGATGCTCGTCATCCTGATTATGTTTGCAAGCTCAATAAAGCTATCTATGGTCTTAAGCAGGCTCCCCGTGCGTGGTTTCATCGCCTCAGCTCGTTTTTAGTGCAACATGGTTTTTACTGCAGTCGTGCGGATCCCTCTCTTTTTGTGTTTCGTCGGGACTCGTGTATCATGTATCTGTTAGTGTATGTTGATGATTTGATTGTTACTGGCTCGGATGCTGTTGTTGTGTCATCTTTCATTTCTCGACTACACGCCGAGTTTCGCATTAAGGATCTTGGGCGTTTGAACTATTTTCTTGGGCTTGAGGCCACTCATCATCCCACAGGCTTGTTTCTCAGCCAAGCTAAGTATGCTCACGACATCGTCACGCACGCCGGTCTTCTCAATGCCAAGCCTATGCCTACTCCTCTTGCTACCAACGCTTCCCTTGTTAGTGGTGGCCCTCTTTATGAGAATCCGACTCACCATCGGTCCTTGGTTGGTGCCCTTCAATATTTGACGATTACGAGACCCGATATTTCTTACGCTGTTAATCAAGTTAGCCAATTTCTTGCCGCCCCAACGATTGCTCATTTTCAAGCTGTTAAACGACTTATTCGCTATGTCAAGGGAACCCTCTCGTTTGGTCTCACTTTCTCACGGCCTCCGACTATTAAGCTTGTTGGCTACTCTGATGCCGACTGGGCTCGTTGCCTTGAGACTCGCCGCTCCACCTATAGATACTCGATATTCCTGGGGGATAATCTTGTGTCATGGAGTGCGAAGAAGTAGCCTACTATCTCTCGCTCCAGCTGTGAATCTGAATATCGAGCCATGGCTAATACGGCTGCTGAGATCATCTGGATCACTCATCTGTTGCAGGAGCTGCATGCCTTGCCCACCGATCGCCCCACGCTTCTCTGTGACAATCAAAGTGCGTTATTTCTTACCCAGAATCCGGTGGCTCATAAGCGTGCTAAGCATATTGATCTTGACTATCATTTTGTTAGTGAGCTCGTTGCTTCAAGAAAATTGGTCACTATGATTGTTCCTACCAAGTTTCAAGTCGCTGATATCTTCACTAAGAGTCTACCCCGACCACAGTTTGAGCAGTTCCGTTGCATGCTTCGTCTTGGTCCACCTCCTCTCGCTTGAGGGGGGATATTAGACTAGTTTTATATCTGTATAGAATTTTCTTTATTGTTGTATACTTGAGGGACTTATATGTATCTTTAGTTATTATATATATATATATATATATATATATATATATATATATATATATATATATATATATATATATATATATATATATATATATATATATATATATATATATATATGTGATAACTCCCATGCCTCTCTTGGTGTGGAAACCCATTATTTCAATAACTCATTCACCATTGCCCATTATTCTTACCTTAAACAAAAGAAAAGATGGTTAGTCTCATAGTGTCACCATTAAAACATAACTTACCAAATTCATTCACACCTTAATGACTATTTCTATAAGCTTCAGACATTTCTAAAATTCAATACATAATTAACCTAAACCCTTAACTACGATCTTAAAGATGATCTGAATCAATTAGTAGTCAGTAATACGCTCTCTTCTTTCATTCGGAGCCACTGAATCAGATTCCCAAGCACTATCTCCACGTCATCACTCTTCTTCATCAACTCTCCTGCAATCTCAGCAGGTGTCACTTCAACCTTCTTCAACAGCTCTTCAATCTCTCCAAACAATTCCATCTTTTCCTCCTCTTTAACCTGCAAATAAGTAGACGCAAGCACCTTGAACCCACCATAACTACAGTACGACATCTCTACCTCCACATCCATCCGACCTGGCCTCAACAATGCCGCATCCAATCGCTCCTTGTGATTCGTCGTGAACACGATGATCCGTTCATCCCCACAACTCGACCACAATCCATCCACAAAATTCAGCAGCCCAGATAAAGTTATCTAAACAAAACCATAAGCAAGCATCGATCTCACAAAAAAGCGCCAATTAATAGTATAACAACGAATGTGAATCTTAATCTTACCTTATCGTCGTCATCCCCATTTGGATTTGGACCTTCTTCCTTCTCAGATTCCCGACTCTGTAACCCTATATTGCAATCGATGTCCTCGATTACTAATATAGATCGATTTTTTGTGCCGATCAGTAACCTCCGTAGATCTGAATTGCATTGGACTTCCTTCAAGTCCAAATCATACACGTCGAACTTGAGATGGTTAGCCATGGCTGCAACCAAACTCGATTTCCCAGTACCTGGTGGTCCGTAGAACAAATACCCTCGTTTCCAAGCTTTCCCCACTCTCCTGTAATAATCTTTCCGATTTACGAACATATCGAGATCCTCGAGAAGCTCTACCTTCTTGTCTGGATCCATAGCCATGGTTTCGAATGTCGCCGGGTGATTCAGAACCACGGAGCCCCAATAATCGGTTCCGTTGTAATCTACCGTGTGTAATTTCACTGTCTTCTTCTCGTCCTTGATTTCTTTGGCTTTTTTTAATACATAAGGTAGATACTGCTTTAACACTGTTTCCTTATGCTTCTTGTGAAAACTTAGCTCGAAGAACCGAAGTTCAGATCGAGCATTCGAATTGGCGGGGACCTCGATCCGTTCGGTCTGCAAAGTCCACTTGCATTTCATGGTTTGGAAGATATCGACTATGGGTTGGTTGCGATCGACCTTGACGGTGAGTTCGTCGTCCTTTTCGGGTTTACTGACTTTGATTCTGTGTGTGGAGGGAGATAATTTGGAGCCCAAGTAAATATTGGCGGCTTCGAAGAGTTGGTCGGGGGTGAGTCCATCGGATTCTTCGATGACGACGGTGAGTTCGGCGGAGAGGCGTTTGAAGAGGGCTTTAATGTAATCGGTTGGAATGAGATCGGAAGCGATGGTTTTGAAGAGGAAGGCGGAGGCGGTGAGGGACGCGGCGGCTGATAAGACGGTTTTGGGTGCTGGTAGGGATTCGTATGAAAACATGGCGGTTGGAAGGTTGTGCTCTGAAACTTGAGAAAGAAGGTTGTAGAAACTGATTTTACGATCTTTTTTTTTTTTTTTTTTTGAACAATTATATTTTATTCTTTTACTTGGCCAACAATTCAAATAAATGATTTAATTAAATTTATTTTAAATAGACAAAACTGTATAAATGGTCCCTATGGTTAGCTGAAAATTACAACTTTGGTCCAAGAAGGTTTGGACTAGCACCAGAGATCCAAACTTTTCATTTTGTTGCGAGTTTGGTCCAATTTTCTATAAATTTTTTTATAATGACTATTTTACCCTTGGTACTTTCTTTTTCTATTTATTTATTTATTTAAATATTTATTCTAATTAAAAGAGAATTATAAAAGATTAAAAGAGAATTATAAAAGAATATTTCTCTCTTTCTCTCTCTCTCTCTCTCACACACACACACAAACACACACACTTAATACTCAACAATCCAAACACCCCATCATCGATCATAGTTGCTGCTTCCTCCCTCTACCGTCCCCCATCTCCCTTCACATCCTTTCTCGTCGACGAGCATCAGAACGACACACAACAAGCAGTTGGGAACGCTGCCTGCCACCACCATCTTAACCCACCTCCTCCTTCGAATACCATAACCCCTCCATCACCGGTGTCACCTCTCACTCTCTTCATTCATTGTTCACAATCAAAGAAGAGGAAGAAAGAGGCAAAGCTGCCACCGATCGATGTTGTCGTCGTGAGTTCAATCACCATCGGCTGTCATCGCCACCTCCCTCTCCCTCTCGTTTTCTTCTTCTGGTTTTTTATTGAAACATCATTCCTAATTTGGGGATCTTTCTAGGTCTTGATCTAGATCACTCTATGCTTTTCTAATTGAAGTGTGTATTGGGTGGATTATGTTTATTGTTTAAGTTGCAGATTAAATGAAAATAGACAAGGAAGAAGAGACTGGGGGTGTTTGTGTTTGGTCTGTCAGTCAAACGAAAAGGAATGGGTCTTCGATTCCCATCTGATCGGAGACGAAAAGGGACCAAAAGCAACAACAATCTTCTTTCTTTCTTCTTTTCCTAATTCGCTATGAAACACGAAGGAGGAGTCGATTTTTCCGACGGTTCAAGCCTTAAATTGGGGTTGTGGGGGTTGAGAAGGGTAGTAACAGCCGGAGAGAGTGCTTGTGGTGGTGTTTCTTGGCAGAAGGAGGAAGGGAATGAGATATGGAGGTGGCGGCAATGGGGAACCGGGAAACGTCACTGGTGATTCTAGTTCTTCGACATGGGAAGGAGACAAATGCGATGACAGTTGTTGAGAGGGCTGTGAAGGGGTATCGGGACAGTACAACAACAATTCCGGGGGTTTTTGACAGTGGGTGCTTGTTGGAACTATTTCTGATTCGAGTTTGTTGTTGTTTGGTTCGGTTTCTGAATCTGCATCTAGATCGATTTCATGGATTTTTTTTCTTATTGCTTTATGGGTGTTTATCCATCTAGATCGATTCAAGAATACAAATAAAATTTATGTATTATTATCTTTTGATAATTCAGATTTTTAGAGTATTTTCCATTGTAATGTTCTTGGGTAATGTTGAGAGAGAGAGAGAGAGAGATTTAATTTTATTTTTTTTTATTATTTATTTATTTTTTAAATCAAGAAAACTATTAAGAAAAAAAAGAGAAAATCATATTAATAAGGGCAAATCCATCATTTTGAAAAAAATCATAACAAATTGGACCAAACAAGCAACAAAATCAAAAGTTTCGACCTTTGGTGCTAGTCCAAACTTTTTTGGACAAAGTGACAATTTTCAATAAACCACAGGGACCATTTGTGCAGTTTAGTCTTTTAAATATCATAGCGACAAAGTTTCAATATTTTAGTTTTTAACAAAACTGCTCAAATGGTCCATGTGGTTAGCTCAAAATTCTTATTTTGGTCCAAAAAAGTTTAGACTAACTTCATAGGTCTAAATATTTCATTTTGTTGCGAGTTTGATCTAATTTCTTTTTGAAAATTTTTATAATGATGATTTTGTACTTATTTTTTATTTTTCACTTTTATTTTTATTTATTTAGATATTTTTATATGCTTAAAAGAAAAACAAATTACCCCTCTCTTTCTCAAAATAAAAAAAACCCATATATATATTTTTGTTATACACTTGCAACTAAAAAAACAAAAAACCCACATATATTTCCTTGTGTTCCATCTATATCCTTGTTTTCTCTCACATTTTTTGAAGCTTTCTCTCTTTATTCTCTCTCTCACTAAAAGTATGATTTTTTGAATTTTTTGTTGAAATAAACGAAACTCATATTTCTTGAAGTGGAATTTGATATGAAGAATTGAAATCCGATCTGAAGAAGGTACCCTAGATGTCATGAAGCTCGATGTCGCCGGAGCCACATCAAACCTTAGGGTCACCACCAGAAATCACCACCATTCTCCAACTAAGCAAAATGAATTTCAGAAGTGAAAGGAAAAATGTAACATTCGAAAAATTTCAAGAAAATTTAAACTTTTCCAAACCAACTAAAATCATAATTGTTTACATTGTAGTTTTCAAAACATGTTCATCATCAGAGTTATTCCCAAAATCATAAAAACATAACATGAGGAGGCGCACGATCAAGCATTCGCCTTCCCACGATCATCTAAGGTATCTGAAGCGTAACCCAAAATTGTAAGCTCAACGCTTAGTGAGTTTCCCCAAAATACTGTCACAACACATAATCATAGATATCACAACAACAACATGCATACAGAACCTTCAGCATGTCTGGACCGTTCTCCAGGCCTTTGGCCTGACTGGTTCGCCTCACAGACCTTCAGTCTATCCAGGCCGCCCTAGGTCTGTTGGCCTTCTGCAACACAACGAGACCGCCTCAACCCATCCATCAACCATATATCTACATATAATATAACCATACATAGCTAGCATATACAGACAATCATACAAGTCTAACAGATCACTATAACATAACACATCCTATCTACCAGGATGTCAATCTAACAAAACAGTACAACATAGCAATCATACAATAACCAGGATAAAAATCCAAAAGGGTCGGCCTTGGTGCCTTCGACCCGAGAGTATAGTGAGGACAACTCACCTCACACTGACAAACTGCACAGAAAACCTCCGACTACAGGCCCACTAAAATCCCGAACTATCACAATAAATAAACATCTAATTAATCATTGGATTACCGTCCCTGACTAATAACCCAAACATAGGGTAAATGACCACTTTACCCTATCCATAATTGGGCCAAGACCCAGGCCCAATTCTTGATCCAAAAAGTCCAAAGCTATACAAGGCCCATCATTGGCCCAATTTTCCAAATTGGGCCCAAACTCCTTATTAGGCCTTATCCTAAGGTCCAAATCCTCAATTGGCCCAAAACATTCATACTCAGGTAGACCAAATAAGGGCCCAAGCATTCAAACCCAAAAGATGGCCCAAAACTCCTAGCCTAAAGTCCGAAATTTAACAGAAGGCGTACGTAAGGCGTACTTCGAACCTCGCATTGACCCACATCGGGGTGGCTGACCGAGTACGCGGGGCGTACCCTCGCAGATCCAAAAGTCCCATTTTGTGCTTAATGGCTTAAGCACTTAAGCCCAAACTTCAGATCCATGGTCCAAATGCACCCTAGAGTCATAAAGTCTCTAAATTTTGGACTTCACACGACCAAGAGTTCTTAATACAAGGTCTTAATCTATTAAGACCCTTATACCAAATGCATGGGACACTTCTATCCATTGGGACCTCATTTTTATGATTAAGGACCCCTCCAATGGTCTGAAAGGACGACTCAAAACATCCGGAACATGCCATGCTCAAGGGAGCATTTGGGACCAAAAAGAAGCATAAAAAGAACCCAACAAGAGATCTATCAAATAAACCATAAAGGCAACTTTATACCCGTAGATGATGGAGAAGGAAGCCAAACTCTTAGATCTAAACCTTGCTTCAAGCTTCCAACCTTCTTGATACACTTCCTTTGCCTCTAAATCACCAAGAATACACTTTAGGGCTCTCACTCTCACACAAGGGGGCTAGGGTTTTTGTGACATCCATAAAAATTTACAAAAATTTAAACTTTTCAAAATCAACCAAAGTTCATAAATTGTTTGAAAAATCATCCAAAACCAGTAATGTTTACAAATTGATTTAAAAATAAATCAATATCAGAGTTTTCCCAGAAATCACAATCATAAAACGAGGAAGTGTACGGTCATGTCTTCGCCTTCCCGTGGTTATCCGAAGTACCTGAAACAAATCCAAAACTATAAGCTCAAAGCTTAGTGAGTTCCCCCAAAATACCCACACAACATATACCACACGTGTGACAACCCGAAATTTCTATCTTGAACAAACCCTACATTTCAATCAAAGTCAAGCTTGCTTCTGCTAACTTTTAGCACTGTTTAGAGTCCGTGTGGACATTCTGAGCTTAATGTACCAAAGGGATGAGTGAAAGGGAATGCCAATTGAACTTCTAATCCATCAAGCTAGGTCTTAAACCCTCAAAAGAGGAGTTCACGGCCAAGACACTTGAGTTTACGGCTGTAAACTCAAGGTGGCCGTGAACCCCTAGTATATATATGACACTTAGTCATTTTTCATTCATTCTTCACCTTCCTAGTTAGAGAAATCGGATTCTCTCCCAAGGATCTTCAAGATTTTTCATCCAATCTTCACAAATGTAAGTAAATCCTTCCATCCATGTGTTGTTACACCATGTCTTCTTGATTCATCCTTGAATCCATCCACAAATTCCATCTTTTGAACTTAGATCTTCACGATCATCAAGAACACCAAAGTGTTTTGGGCCGAAAACACCCTTATTTGCCTTCACAACGTGAGTACACTACCCTTAACTTGTTCTTAACTAGAATCACTTGTTAAACATCTAGAAAACTTCATGAAATTATGATCAAGAGGGTGTTTACGGCCAAGGCAATCTCCCTTGGCCATAAACCCTAATATGTGGTGCAATGTTGCCACAACTTCTTCCTAAGCCTTGGAACCAAGTCTAGAACACTCCCAATGCACTTATAGGACCTTAAATGTGACATCCCCGATTTCAACGCCAGAAAAGACTGATTTTTTATGCTTTGTTTTTAAAATCAGAGTAATCGTTTAAAGAAAACGGTTGCGGAATTTGTTCCCAAAACAAGATATGATAAAAACTTATCAAAACATTTCTCAAAGAGAATGTATTTTCATTAAATACTAAAACCTCGGGATGTCATGTTCCGATACAGACACATAAGCATAAACAGAACATACATTTATTTACTCTAGTGATTTACATCTCCTTTAATCTCTCAGTGCAAAGCAGCTTCGTATCGATACCTGTGATACAATTAAACTGAGTGGGTCAGGCTTGGGAGCCTGGTGAGCATATAGGGTTTTCAACCCACAATATATATATATATATATATATATATATATATATATATATATATATATATATATATATATAATCATCAAACAATCAACCCAATTACCTATCCCCATTATCTTCTTTACTCTTAAGGTTTTATCCTAAGAATCAACTATCCTTCATTCATTCATTCCTAAGGATTGACCTAAGGAATTAGCATGAAGTCCATTGCTGCCAAAGTTTATCTATCAGGTACTAAATCCATAGCTATCAGACGCTAACTCCATAGTCACCAAGGTTCACTTAACAGGCGCTAACTCCATAGTCGCCAAGGTTCATCTATACGGTACTAAATCCATAGCTACTAAGGTTTATCTTGTTCATTGACAGTATCATACTCGAGATCCCTCTCGCAATACCTGCCAATGGATTACTAACAGGTTTATCTTATTTATTGACAATATCATACTCGAGATCCCTCTCGCAATACATGCCAATGGATTACTAACAGGTTTATCTTATTTACTGACAGTATTATACTCGAGATCCCTCTCGCTATACATGCCAATGGATTACTAACAGGTTTATCTTGCTTATTGACAGTATCATGCTCGAGATCCCTTTTGCAATACATGCCAATGGATTACTAACAGGTTTATCTTGCTTATTGGCAGTATCATGCTCGAGATCCCTCTCGCAATACATGCCAATGGATTACTAACAAGTTTATCTTGCTTATTGACAGTATCATACTCGAGATCCCTCTCGCAATACATGCCAATGGATTACTAACAGGTTTATCTTGCTTATTGACAGTATCATACTCGAGATCCCTCTCGCAATACATGCCAATGGATTAGTAATAGGTTTATCTCTATTCCTGATCCCTACTCACGAATCTAAAGCTAACCTTTTGATCTTATTATCCAACTCACCTTTTATCCTACACCAACTATCTCATCTACCCATGTCATACCCAACATATTTGTAGATACAAAATACATATACAGATTAACTCATTTAACACCTATATAAAACATCCATTCCACATTCATCTCAAATAAACAACAATGTATAAACACATAGCACGTATTTCATAGCAAATACTTAATATATATGTGTTAGAAGAAAGTGATCACATACTCACCCAAAACATATACTTAATACATTAAAACAATACTTGTATTAAAATCGTGTTATGAAATGGACTATACACTCACACATATAAACAACTTTATATTATACACATAACACGTATTTTATAAAATACTTAATATTTATGTGTTAGAAGATAGTGACCACACACTCACTTGATCAGAAGATGATCAGACAACACTACAGCTCTAAGAGTAGTATTCTTCGGTGAAACCGAGATATCTTCACACACCGGGTTTCTCGCGGGCAGAGCTTCGGCTCGGAAACTCTTTTCTTCTCGGGATCTTCGGGGCTTCGGGACTCGCTTCGGGTCTCGGGGTTGATAACGAGGCTTCGGGATATTTCTTGCACATAAATCGAGGTAAAACGGGAGAGAGAGAAGAGAAAATAGCAACCCTAAACGGCTGGCCCTTCAAATCTATTTATAGGGCAAAATTTGCCCTTGCCACGTCGTGGCACCTTTTTCCACGTCGTGGGCTTGGTCGTCACTGCATGCGTCATCACAAGTTGCATCTGGGGGACTCCCGGAGGTGTCAGAAGACTGGCCACGTCGTGGCACTGCTTGCCACGTCATGGTATCTGACAGTTTGGGGTTTCGCGTCCCGAACTTCAGAAATTCATAACTTTCGCATACGAACTCCGTTTTCGACGTTCTTTATATCGACGCGAAGGTGAGATTATGCTCTACAACTTTCGTTTAGAATTCATTGGCTAATTTTGACTTTATTTTTAATATATTTTAATTATATTAGTTATATATTATTTTTAGTAGACCGGGACAGGAAAACTCCGTTATAAACTCATAACTCCTTCGTCTGACGTCCGTTTCCGTCCGTCTTTCCGTCATTGCACTACTATCGATGAGATCATCAATTATCATTTAGATTGTTTTGGATAAATATTGCTGTAACGTAAATTCACTATTTACGTCGCGTTGTGTCGTGTCGGTTCTGTCGCGAAACTTCGACATGTCATAACTTCTTCGTTATAACTCGGATTTTGGTGTTCTTTATATGTACGGAATCCTTGTAACATATACTATAACTTAGTTAAGATTAATCCTTCTAAATAATCTTCCATCAAAAAGTCATTTTTGATGCTTATCGTCTCTAAATTGACTAGCCCTGATCTACGGGCGTTACATTAAACATCAAAATGGTACACCTTTCCATGAGTTTACGGCCGTAAACTCATTAGGGCCGCAAACCCTAGGCTGTAAACTCAAAGGGAGTTTGCTCTTGGGCCGTAAATTCCAAGTTACACCCCTACAACCCTTAGATGCAACCCTTTGTGCTTATAACACTTAAATCAAAGTGTTTTCCATGTTCTAGGGTGTTTATACTTGCTTAATTAGTTGTTTAATCACTAATTAGATACATATATGTGTCATTATGTGCTAAATAGGATTCGTGTGTGTGCTTAAGTCTTCACTTGACACCTAGCATCCTATACCTCTCGTTCATCCAATCCACTCACTAAAGGTAAGTCCATACCCCTTAATCAACCTTTTAAATGATTTTAAATGCTTTTATGGGGGGAGGGGGAATACAAGTTGAAACTTTATAGTTATTATATCAATCACATCTGATTAATAACTACCAAACAAATAGATTTACTATGCTTTTAACTGTTTTATCAAACAAACTACTTCAAACTGTTTATCAAACTCTTCTACATATTAAACTCTTTACCAAAATCACTTTTATATATAAAACCTTTTCTTTTACAACTTTCAATATTGTAAAAATCATGTCTAATACATATATAGTTATATAAGTAAGGTTTGAAGGACTTAGGACTGACAACTCGCTTTATTTCCTGTTCGTTGTTTGGTTGTGGACTTAGAGTACCCTGTTGTTTGTCCGAGTGTCGTTGGATCCTTAGTTATATAATATGTATATATGTATAGATATAAAGGCTTTTATCTCAGTTCAATACATTCAGTCATACAAACAGTTCTACTAGTAAACTATAATAGGTATAGTTTAGAGAGATACTACTCATTACTTCTAGTTCAATGAAGCATACAAAGAGTCAATTCATTCATGAGTCAATACTTACTATTATGAGAAACTATACAACTATACTATGATGAGAAACTAAGAGAACTTACTATTATGAGAAACTATACAACTATACTATGATGAGAAACTAAGAGAACTTAGTATTATGAGAAACTATACAACTATACTATGATGAGAAACTACGAGAACTTACTATTATGAAAAACTATACAAACATACTATGAAGAGAAAAAGATAGAGAATACTATAACGAGAAACAATACATAAACTACACTAGTACATACAATACATATACAAGTATACTATAACATAAATATGAACCACTGTTTCGGGGCATGTCATCACTGCCATGGCTCGATTTGTATCCAGAGTCTCCTAGAGGGAGAACATGAGTTTGCGTATAGATCTATACTGGATTGACTATCCTACACCTTTGTTGCTAGCTACAGTGGGACCTGCAGGTCTTCGGGTTCCAAATGTCATTACTTCCGACGTCTTTCATCGTCGTGTTTTTAGTCAATAGTATGGTACAATCAAATCACATTATACCTTGATAAATACGGTTTAAGGTAGTTAGTACAACAGTAGTTACTATAAAACAACACTACAGTACTATATTATTTTCCCCTTTGTATTCACTTTGTGATATTCTCACATAAACACTAATGTATAAACTATATTTGTTAATGATAGTTACACTTGGGAAAATTACACACTTTTACAAGAAACAAACATACAAAACAGTCGGGCCTTGGTAGAAGGCGACTTTTAGTAGAAAATATAGGATTTCTTAGGAGATACAAACATCTACAAACTCTTACTTCAAACACTGTTACAAACATTTTGATACAAACAATGACACTAAAATGCTTATGAGCTCACCAGCTTTAAAGCTGATAAACTCTTTCAAAATAACTTGTATTCTTAGGTCATCAGTAGATAGGTACCGATGCCAACTTTTGAGAAGATGGAGCACATTCAAGACTCATCTTTTATTTTCATTTACATTTTTGGTGTCTTATAAATTGTACATAACACTTGTATTAAAATACATTATTAATGCAATGGATGATGTTGTTTGCTTGTTTACTATTATTCTGTTTTGTGATACTGTACATGACTTCCTCCGCCTTAGAACGTTTCCTGCCGTTCCGGTTTTGGGGTGTGACAGATTGGTATCAGAGAATTGTTTATAGTGAATTGAGTATATCAACCTATAAAAGATATACAAACTATAAACAAAACGGGATTAAAACATTCTGACCAAGATTTTATACTTTTAAATAGTAAAATATTTAACTAAGTATACCTACCTGCATTCATACTAAAATCAGTGTAACTAGGACAGAACAAAAGTATTACGATTATTGAAGTCACAAGTAGGCTTGGGGATGTATGGTCAGTTCTGGGAGTGACATAGCCTGATCAACTATGTTGGTCCGAGAAGTGATTAACATATGCCCGAGAATGGTTGTGATATGGCAACAAGTCTAAAAACTTACCAACACTACTACAATGATAACATTTGAACAAAACATAAACCTAAAATAACATAGGAGTATTTTGTGTTACTATAATTTCTTATCTGAAAACTAAAAAGGTCTTTACTAGTAGGTCAATAGCTGCTAAGTGGATACACTAAGGTTATATGAGATTAAGGTGTCATAGACTTAGAATTTCTGATCTTTGCTTTACTTCCTGTTCCTTGTTTGGTTGTGGATTTGGAGTTTGGGTTACTTATTCGAATGTCTATCCTGTTTTGATTTCATAAAACTGGTATGCACTACGCAAGTATTGAAGTAACTGGTAAGGATCGTCTTATAATTATCTTAAGTAGTACGTCTATTTATATTAGATTATTATACCCTTTTTCTCGCGTAGATATCATGGCTGGATTCCATCCCCATAACGACCCGTACTTCCCAAATGAAGGCAATGCTGGATGGCTTGAAGACAAGCCAGAAGATGATCATCCAATCCCTTTGGATGATCACCACGCATAAGGTTTTTCTGATGGTTCTGACTCCGAGCCAGAAGTCAACAACCTACCCTAAGAAGGTCAAGTCCCAAATGTTGGGTTTTGAGCATTCTAACACTCCTAAGTGTACATGCAACCTAAATACCTTGGATCTATGTTTTCTCTATTATACATACAAATATGAACATCCAAGGTATTATCCTAATCTAGCATACAAAACAATGAATATAAATAAGATAGAATACGTACCTCTTTGATGTATAATGTCTTCATGAAGCTTGAGTGCCTAGTGCCTCAAGTGTGACACCTCAAATGGTTCACACAACACCAAATACACTTGAAATAACTTGAGAGAATTCTACACTTCATGAAAATCGGCTAGCCCTTTCTTACTCTCTCTAGTGGCCGATTTTGGTCAAGAATAAGATGCATATATAGTTAGGGTTACACCATGTAAACCCTAATTGACATGGCCTTTCATTTCCATGATCCATGGGTACAAAACACCATGGAGCATCCATGGAGCATCATATGGGTTTTAGCCCAACTAGATAATCCATGAAGCATTAGCCCACTATATAGGTATGGATGATTTACACAATCAACCCATATATTTAATTAGTCTTCTTTTGATCACCTAATTAATCCTAGATTAATTCTTGATCAATACTAATTAAATAATCTTATTATTCTTATTATTAATATACTAGAACTTATAATATATTAATAACCACAAGTGTCTTATTTCTCTCATTTAGTCTATCCAAGTGCATGATGCCATGCAACCCAAATGGACCATGTCGGGTCGGGTCAAGTCTTACCAATTACAGTTATGGACTTAGACATTAATCCAACACCATATCTCAACCCCCGACAAACATTTCAAGGTCCCACACCCTTGTGGCGACAAACTTGAATCGTTGGAGTGATGAACAGGGTCAACCCTTACCCTACAATGGGGACCGAAGCTCTTACAACCTAAGAGAGGGTGGCTTAGCTGACCGAGTCCTACCCATCATGGTCCGTAGGATTGCTCGAAATGTGGATCAAGGTCAAGCAACCATCGACCGAGTCATGGAAACTGATGCCAACTCTGGTATTAACACGGTCCGCATTCGCCAACTCGAAGAGGCTATGGAAAGGACTGGAAGAGTCAACAAGGCTCTGCAACAACAGCTAGCTGCTTCTCGAGCTGAGGTCATAGAACTTCGAATTCGTCAGAGAGCTCACGAGCGAAATCTTCAAGAAGTGTTGCGTCAACTGGCAGGCCTTAGGGTTCACTCGAGGAATGCTTGTTACTGGTAGAAGATGTCTAGCACATCTTTTCTTTTGGTTTAAGGAATAACCTTTCTTATCTATGCTCTATGAAGCACTTTCCTGTGAAATATTTCTGTCTCTCAGTACACTATCTAGACTACTAAGCTGTCAACAATTTTCCCTTATATGGTTTGATGTAAGACCTACTGTTAGGTCATTTTTCCCGAACTCATTTACATCATTAATACCAGTAATCTTGACAATTATCTAATATATTGGAAAGTCTATACCCTGGTGTTTTCCCTACTCTATTGATGTGTCTCTATTCCAATCATACACTGATTCTAATGTTTGGTCTATGGCGATTTAGTCCATGGATCACTCTCATCATACTTTACAATTGATTCTTACTATTATCATCATCTCTATAAACTTTCAGTAAAAGATGGCACCTCGCAAACGTCCGACCAGAGGCATGCCGACAAATCAAACACCACCACTACCACCTCTACTAATCGATACGACAACTCTAAATGTTGCAGTAGCTGCGGCTGTGGCAACAGCCATGGCTCAATATCACTCTACTGGTGCCAGTGGAGTTTGAACACCTGTTCTTCTACTCAAGGTGAAATCCTCGTGCGCTCGAGAGAGTGCTCCTACAAGGACTTCACTAATTGCAAGCCAAAGTCCTTTATAGGGACTGGCGGAGTCATTGCCCTCTCGCAATGGTTCGAAAAGACGGAGTCGATCTTTAAGATTTGCTCCTGCCCAGCAGGGAGCAAGGTCAAGTTTGCTGCTTGCACCTTCGAGGAAAAATCCCCGACATGGTGGAATAGCCATGTCAAGTCACTAACTCTAATAATGGCAAACGATAAGGGCTGGGAAATCCTCAAAGACCTCATGATTGAAGAATACTGTCCGCGAGGCGAAATCCAAAAATTAGAACAAGAACTATGGGGCCTAACCATGAAGGGCTCTGACATAGTTTCCTATACCGCCAGATTCAGCGAGCTGGTGGCTCTGTGTCCCAACATAGTTCCCACTGAGGGAAAGAAGATAGAGAGGTATATCTAGGGGCTATTGCCTCTAGTTCAGGGGAATATTTTAGCTTCAAACCCCACTACCTTCGATAGTGCCAACCGATTGGCACAATGGCTCATTGACCATGGGGTCCGTACCCCGTCAACAACAACAACCCTATCCATCTCAGAACCCTCCAAAGTCGCTGACAACAAGCGAAAGTTTTGGGATGACAAAAAGAAGCAAAAAGCTGCTAAAAAGCAGAAGGTCATGGCAGTTCATGTTGCGGTAGCACTTACTGCTGCTGCTCCGATGAAGCAGTACGCTGGAAGCTTTCCAAAGTGCAATAAATGTAACTTCCACCACAACGGTCCCTGCCGGGAAATGAAGTGCTCTAACTAAAACAGGAAAGGACACACTGTCTATTTCTGCCAAGCTCTGGCAAGGCCGATCACCCAAGTCCCCGACGCTGGTGTGGGCCAGGCTTGCTATGGTTGTGGAGAGGTGGGCCACTACAAAAGGAACTGCCCGAAGGCAGGGAATGTCGTTGGAGTGGGAAGAGTTTTGGCTATATGCCACAAGAAAGCGGTTGCCGACCCTACAGTGGTCACTGGTACGTTTCTCCTCGATAACTCTTATGCATGCATACTATTTGATAGTGGAGCGGAGAGAAGTTTCGTGAATCAGAAATTTGCTTGCCTACTATTTGACATCCGGGCTCAAAGTCTCATTGCAGTCAATGTCGGGTTGCTGATTGCGCCCGTTGGCAACTAAACGAGCTTTGTATCGAGAAAGAGATCCATCTGCATTAAATTTCTTTTTGAATAGCCAAATACAATTAACCACATTAACATTAGTAGGCCGAGGAACAAGTACCCAAGTTTTGTTAGAAATAAGTGCATTATATTCATCTTTCATAGCATTTAGCCTGTAAGGATCACGAAAGGCTTGGGAATAGCAACGGGGAAGAGGGTAAGAGGAGGTAGTTTGAGTATGGAGAGTGAGATGGTCTATAGGTTTAAGAATGCCATGGTGAGTTCGGGTTTCCATGGCATGATTTCAATTAGAGGTAGAAGGAATGACTGACGTAGGCCGAGATGGAGTAGACGACTATCCAACTGAGGTGGAGGAATCAACAAAGGGAGGAGCGGAAGAGGTGCCGATTGCTGAGGATTCGCAGGCGGCAAATCCATTATGAGTCGACATAGTGGTGGTGGTGGTGGAAGACTCGAAAGGAGTAGAAGGGTGATTTGGATCATTAAAGCAATTGCGAGAGGCATCGATGTCAAGAAACTCATAGTCAGGAGAATGATTTGGAGTCATAGATCCAAACAGGAAAATATTTTCATCAAAAACAACATGCCAGGAAATGATTATTTGTTTGGTGTGGAGATCTAGACAGGGAGAGCCTTTGTGGTTGGACGAGTATCATAGAAATATGCAAGGAACAAACCGATGTTGAATTTTATTGGTGTTGTTGAGATGAGGATAACAAAGACACCTGAAAACACGAACATGAGAGTATGCGGGATGTTTGTTGAAGAGTTTGTGAAATGGAGTGTCATTATTTAGAGAGGTGGAAAGAAGAATGTTTAAGAGATGAATAGCCATGTGAAGCACTTCAACCCAATACGTGGGCGGCAGATGAGCTTGAAATAATAGAGTGCACATCATGTTGTTTATTGTGCGAAGCATACGTTCAGATTTTCAATTTTGTTGAGAGGTGTAAGGACAAGAAAATCGCATGTGAATGGCATGAGTGTCACAGAATTGATGGAAATGAGAATTGTCATATTCTTTGCCATTATCACATTGAAATATTTGTATGTTCGTATGGAATTGATTTTTAATATAAGCACGAAAGTGAAGAAATTTAGAAAAAGCATCAGATTTCTTTCTAAGAGGATACACCCAAACAAAGTGAGTAAATTGATCAAGAAAAATGACATTGTAATTAATTCCACTGTGACTTTGAATTGGAGATGTCCATACATCATAATGAATGCCATGAAAAGGAAATAAAGCATCAGTTTTTGATAACAAAAAAGATAAACGGACATGCTTGCCAAGTTGACATGCATGACATAATAAACGAGAATCCTTAGGATTATATTTAATAAACTTTCTAGAAGCAAATAACTTGAGAGTTGGTTGACCAGGATGACCAAGACGTTGATGCCACAAGGATGAGCTGATAGTGAAAAAAAACTTGAGGAGTTGGTTTGGTGACGGGATAAAGATCACCCGTGCTATTACATTGAAGGATGATTTATTTGGTTTTGTAGTCCTTCACAGAAAAACCAAATTCGTCAAATTCAATAGAGCATTTATTGTCACGAGTAAATGAACGTACATAAATAAGATTTTTTATTATTTGGGGAGTAATAAGAATATCTTTTAATATTAAAGCGAAAAGGATTGAGACTGAGAGAGGAATGGCCGATTTTAGTGACCGGAATTCGAGATTCGTTTCCGACTAAAACTGATAAATTAGAATTTTTGCACTTATTACTACAAGACTTGATAGTACCTGAATCAGCATGAAGGTGTGCGGTTGCCCCGATGTCCATGTACCAATCTGCACTTCCCGGTTCTTGGAGGTTCATCGTGGTAAATGCTTGAGGAAGAGTGGTGGACTCCGAGTTTGGTGGATATTGACTTTTGTGGGAGTTGTTGCCGCCTCCTCTGCCCTGACGACCCAGATGTCTACCGCCGGAGCGACCCCCTCTGCTCGGATGCCATGTTGTAAACGATTTTCCCATGAAAATTAGGCTACTGCCTTTCATTCAATATATATATATATATATATATATATATATATATATATATATATATATATATGTCACACCCCGAAACCAAAGGCGGAAACGTTCCGGGGCGGAGGACGTCATGAATATCACAACCAATGTACATAGTAAGCATAGTAAACACAAAACTTTACATTACATAGATTCATTTACATTGTCTGAAAACAAGAGTTACATGTGTTATACATATATATATATATATATATATATATATATATATATATATATATATATCACATGAACAAAAGTAATAATGTGTCTTCTACGTACTCCATCTTCGCCAAAAAGATCACTGGGTACCTGTCTAATGTGGACCTGAGAATACAAGCAGTTTGAAAATCAGCATAAAGCTGGTGAGTTCATAAGTGTTTTGTTTTCTGAAAATGAACATGTTTCCTTTGATTTTCCGAAAAAGTATGTTATCCAAGAAAATCCCATATTTTCTTATAAGTATAATTTAGTTATCTGTTTGTTATACGATCTGGTTATGTACATTTCAGTTATCCCAGGAAAAACCCTTATTTTTCTAAAAGTAAAGTTTAGTTAAATACCACAGTGTATAGTTTAATACATAAAACTATATATTGAAAACCACTGGGAATTACCATCCAATACAACAATAGATATTTTTAATACATAAAAATATTGATTGAATACCATGAGAATACCATCCCGTACTAGATATAAGGTAGTTTTAATACACAAAACTATAGATTGAAAGTCATGAGAATACCATCCCGTACTAGATATAGATTGAAAACCATGGGACTACCATCCCGTACTAGATATAGATTGAAAACCATGGGACTACTATCCCGTACTAGATATAGATTGAAAACCATGGGACTACCATCCAGTAATAAATATAGATTGAAAACCATGGGACTACCATCCCGTACTAGATATAGATTTGAAAACCATGAGACTACTATCCCATACGAGATATAGATTGAAAACCATGGGACTACCATCCCGTACTAGATATAAGAATTATAGATTGAAGATAGATATAAAATCAAATCCGTGAATCAACTTATATTAATACATATTGTGAGTCGGGTAACCATGCTGATATGACAACGAGACCTCCTTGACGTTCGTCAGACGTCGGACGATATCCAGAATTTGTCACCATAGGCGTGCCCGCCTAACTGTAGCTAGCAGTTTAGGTGTGGGATTGTCAGTCTTGAATAAATCTATTCACAAATTCCACGCTCTCCCTCCAGGAGACTCTTGTTACACTTCCGGGGAGGATTTACTGATAACCCAAAGGGTTTAATAATGACGAATCTCACAAGCTAGTATTAAATTATTCACGGTGTTCTCGGACATTATCAAACATACTAATCGTTTTGGAACATAATACGGTAAAAACAGTTTAATACAAAGAAACTATTTGGCATAATACTTTACAATAAATAGAGATAAACTGAATCAGACATAGTTAATCTATTAACATTACATGAAATCTGAATTCATAAAATGAGAACTGAAGATCCCAAATTATTCCCATAATAATTTGATTAGTTTGATTGTTTCCTTTACTGAAATCCATGTAATTGTATTCGATAAAACATCCCTTATGCTCCGCATAATACATAAGGGGTAAAGATATCAAAAGTTTGCCAGATATTTACAGAATTACATCAGTTTTAAGTTTTGAAAACATTTATAGTTTGCTTGTATCCCCCCCCCCCCCCCCGTGAAAACATTGAAAAACACTGAAAAAGGCAGTAGGGGTATGAACTCACCAGTCGAGGAACGTGTCGTCTAGGATGCTAAGTGTCAGTTCGGGGCTAGATAACGCGTGAGGTTCCTATGTAATATGAAATGATACATAATTGTATCTAATTAGACTTCAAATAACTAATTAGATAAGAGTAAACACTTCAATTCAAGTGTTTGGAGTGACCCGGGTGACATCTATGGACGTATAAGGCTTGGATATGGAGTTTACTCTTCAAGAGTAAACTCCCAAGAGAGTTTACGGCCCTAATGACCCACTCCCCATGAGTTTATGGCCGTAAACTCATGGTGGGGTGTTCTATGGTGTTAAATGGCCTTATATCACTTGGGAAAATTAGCTAGGATCAAATTTAGGGCATATGAATGGATTAAACCCTCATATGGACCATCTAATGGAGTTTACGGCAGTAAACTAGGAGTTTACGATAGTAAACTAGGAGTTTACGGCCGTAAACTCCTCCACACTCAATCCTTTGATGTTTTGGTGGTCCTAGGTCTTTACAAGTGTTTCTAGCTAATTCTACAAGCCATGGAATGAATTTAAGGCACCATTTGACTAAGTTTTAGGAGTTTACGGCCTAAGAACCCATTCTTGGGGGGTTTTACGGCCGTAAGATCCTCATGGAGTGGTTTTCATCAAGTTTAAGACCCCTAAATTGATTGTGGTTGCTTCTAGACTTTAATCCAAGGCTTAGGAAGTGTTTAAATGGCATTTTAACACCTTAAAAGGAGTTTACTGCCCATGATAATGAGTTTACAACCCAAGCATGTTCTTGGGCAGTAAACTCATGTTTACTCCCCAAAAGTTGAGTTCAAGGTGTTCTAGGTCAAATCCATTAAGTCCTTAAGTCGAATCCAAGCTTTATAAGTGATATGGGAGGGTTTTTAGGCTCTAAAACCCAACTTATATGTGTTCAAGGCCCAAGAGCATTCCAGGGCCGTAAACAAATGTTTATGGTCCTAAATCACAGATTAAACACGGATTTGGAAGCTAGAAAGGTTATACAACAAGTTAGGAAGGTTAACTTGATGAAATGGAGCTTGAATTTGAGGATTTTGGCCAAGAAATGAGTTTGTAGAGAGAGAGAGTAGTGAGAGAGGGTGAAAAAGCTTCAAATGAAGCCTTTTTCACTTTAAATATGATTCAAGTTCGGGACACGGTGGAATTCTACCCGATACTGACGTTATACGATGCTTTTGGTCGCACCCGATAAAGTTGTCGTAACCCGATATGGTCGAAACTAAAATTTTTCTAATTGTTAATTTGGAATATTTTCTTGAGTTATTAACGTTTTTGAGCATTCATTAAGTCATAATAAATGACTTGAATTTAATTACTTAATTTAACAATGAAACAGAAACAATTCGAAAACGACGAATTTTATTGACGGAACGGGTTACAATGACGGAAAGAACTTCGGGTTATCACAATATATATATATATATATATATATATATATATATATATATATATATATATATATATATATATTGATGGTGTGCCTAGGGCAGCACAGCAGAACCGCGTCCAAGCCCTAGAGCCGGGCACACCAGCCAGGCTTAGCCCAGCAGGCTCAGCACCCGCTGGCGCCCCCGGGAGTGGAACGGACAGGCGGAAGGCTCGCGCCCGCCAAGTAACGCTCCTTGATCCAAGACAAAAGATACGGTCAGGAGATAAAGGGCAGGATTAGAGCATTACCGTCGGATCCAATGAGAGCGCTCTAGCGGTTGAGGGCGCATGACCCTCCAATCAGCGCCTCTGACCTTGTCTCCTCCAAAAGTGATCCTGTCTGGTACGGACCAGGTAGGAGCGCTAGGTATAAAAGGATGTGCACACAAGACCAGCGAGGTAAGCTCTCTAACCAATCCTGAGAGAACAGACACAAACCCTAAAGTCATCCTAACTTGACTGTCGGAGCGTTCTCCCGGGAACCCCTCCCGGGAAGCGGCTGATGGCCCTTGTTCTTTGTGATCTTGCAGTTATAACTAGGCAACCAAGGAGATCTCATCCTAGAGTCAGAAGCAAGGTCTCATCCGGGACAAGGTTCCATCATTTGGCGCCATCCGTTTGTGAGACGAGAACACAAACAAAAGCACGAAAGCAAGCATCAATGGCGTCCAACGGTAGTGAGGGACGACCAATTAGTCCCATACGTCCCATGACGACGTTGGACGAAACGCCACCGCCTACAGCGACCAACAGGTCAGTTTTGGGCGAAGGAAGTTCTACAACAGCCGCCGGAAATATTTCGCAACCGTTGTTTTCTCAGCAAGGAACAACTCCGGCAGAGCTACTTTCGCCTACACAGCTTCAGATGCCGCCGTTCTTTGCGTCGCCGTTGCAACAGGCGCGAACAGTTCACTCAACTGCACCCCCGTCGAGCCATATTCTCAACCTTTCACCGTCATTCGTAACACCTACATCGTTCCAGACGACTGGTGGACAGAGTTCCACAATGCTACTACCACCATTGGCGCAAACCATGATGAACCATTTACCACCCGTCTACCCGACGGTTGGAGCATGGACTGGACCGACTATTCCCTCAAACAACAACTTACAACAGCCGATAATGATCAACCCTGTTACATCCATGCACCCTTTCTCCACTAGCTATCCCCTCCAGCTACCATTCCAGCCATACCCCTTTTATGGACCAAGTTCAGGCTACCTTACGCCCCTACAGCATGGAATGAGTTCTCAATACCAACAAGGGATGTCGACTGCTCCAAACCAGGATGGTTTTTCCCAGAGCGTAACATCTCCGTTTGTTAAAGAGCTGTTGGATTACAAAATACCAAACACTGCAAAGCTCCCGACGCTTAAAACGTACAATGGGACTATTGACCCAGATAGCCACATTGATACATATGAATGGACGATGACGTCGCTAAAGCTTAACGAGAAGTTTTGGTGCACATACTTCCCGACGACGCTCGATGGCAACGCCGGCACATGGTTCAAAACGCTACAACCGGGCAACATTTCAAACTTCGCTCAGCTCAAGTACCTCTTCCTCACCAACTTCATGCAGCTACGTAAATACAAAGGCGATTCTCATTCAATTATAGGTTGTAAACAAAGGGAGGGGGAGACTGTTCGAGAATACTTTACAAGGTTCATAAACGCTACGCTGGATGTACCGGGGCATGACGAAGGGCTCATTGCTGGTGCTTTCACATGGGGACTCCTGCCTGGGCCCCTCTCGCAAAAACTCATGGAAAAGAAGCCTCTCACACGAGCTGAGTTGAAAGAAAGAGTGGAGCGATACCTACGGCAGGAAGATGGTGAAGCAGCCAAGTAGGCCTACTTGAATGCTATGGCGACTAGACGTCACCACCCGACCCACACAGATTTCCGGGGGGGAGGAAGACACTATGGCCAAGCAAGAAGACCACCGCCACGTTTCCGACCATTTATTAAAGACGACAGACTGGGTCGCCGCCCAGAAGTATATGCAGTGTCTGAGAAACAGCAGCTAGCCAAGTCGCCTAAGAGTCGGTACTGTGAGTACCACAAAAGCAAAGCGCATGATACAGCTAGCTGTTCGGTAATAAAGAAGGAGATGGAGGAGAAACAACTTAAGGGAGACCTGGTGGAGGTGGCGTGAAGCCTACGCGCCAAATTCGATGCTGAGAATGCCAAGGGTCCACCCTGTGAAGGAGTTCAGCCCAAGGAGATATTCATGATACGCAGCAAAAGAAGTAGGGAGGAACAGCGAGGCGAGCAAGTCATTGTTAAACCGTCAGCACGCGCGCTCACGTTCTCCATACAGGATCCCCGGCCGGACGGCTGGAAAGGTGACAACCCTCTGATAATACAAGCATCCATCAAAGACGTGACTATCCATAGGGTCTATGTCGACACCGGGAGTTCAGCAGACATCATCTATGAACATTGTTTCCGGCTCCTCCCAGATCGCTTGAAAGACAATTTGCGACCTGCGACGGGTAGGCTGGTGGGATTCACCGGCCACAGCCTGTGGCCGTTGGGCACGATCCACCTCCCTTAACAATCACTAGCCACGACAAGCAGCGAAAGAAGACCGCCCTGATAGACTTGTGGTCATTCGACACTCGGCGGAGCACAACATTATCTTAGGAAGGACTGCCCTCTTGAAGCTAGGGGCTGTACCTTCAACCATGCATGGGATCATGAAATTCGACACACCAAAAGGCGAAGCCACGATTTTGGCCACCCTGCCCAGAGAATTGCAATGCTATACAGTTATGAAGCCAGCAGAAATAACCAAAGGGCCCAAGAGGCCCAGGGGCAATCCTGCAAAGAGGAAGGAGGTAATCAATGAGGGATACCCCGACTAGCCGGTCAATGTTGGAAGCGACCTCCCAAGCCACACAAGAAGAGCACTGGTCGATCTGCTCAAACGCTACAAACATGTATTTGCTTGGACCCCCACGGATATGGTGGGGGTAGAAAGGAAGGTCATAGAACATAAGCTAATGATCAAACAGGGGGTAAAAGAGGTTAAGCAGAAGAAGCGGGTACAAGGAGGAGACCGTAACAGAGCGATCAATGCAGAAGTGTCTAAGCTGACGGAGGCCGGAATAGTAAGGGAGGCGACGTTCCCAACATGGATTGCAAACCTAGTTATGGTCTGCAAGCAGGATGGGTCGTGGTGCATGTGCATCGACTTTTCTGATCTAAACAAGGCATGCCCTAAGGATTGCTACCCACTCCCGGAAATCGATCAGAAGGTAGAGTCGCTACATAGATTTAAGCTAAAATGCTTCTTGGATGCATACAAAGGGTATCACCAGATATTGATGAGCAAAGAAGACGAAGAGAAAACAGCCTTCTATACAGACCATGGCACGTTCTGCTACACCAAGATGCCTTTCGGGTTAAAGAATGCAGGGGCGACATACCAGCGACTAGTCGACTCGATATTCGCCAAGCAAATTGGAAGAAATATTGAGGTATATGTAGATGATACAGTGATTAAGAGTCCAAAAGAAGAGAAGATGCTGCAAGACATCGAAGAGACTTTCAAGACATTAGAGGTGGCCAAGATGAAACTAAATCCAGCCAAATGCACGTTTGGAGTAGAAGAGAGGCAATTCTTGGGCTACTATGTTACTAGACAAGGCGTCCAGCCCAGCCTGACCAAGGTCGACGAGTTCATCGAGACACCAACCCCAAACTCTCTTAGAGATGCACAAGGTCTGAACGGGAAGCTCACAGCTCTAAGCAGGTTCATCTCGAAATCTGCCGATAAGGCTATGCCACTATTCCACACCTTAAAGGGATGCATCGAGAAAAACAATTTCCAATGGACGGATGAAGCTGAGAAGGCGCTCCAGAGAATCAAGGAAGCACTGCACAAGCTGCCGACTCTAGCAACCCCCATCCCTGGAGAAACATTACAAGTGTATCTTTCAACATCAGGCGAAACGATATCATCGGTATTGGCTGTGGAAAGGGAAGGGGAGCAGAGACCGGTATACTTTGTTAGCAGAGCGCTGCAGGGACCAGAACTCAACTATCCCACGTTGGAAAGATTGGTGATGGCACTCATCTACGCTGCGAGATGATTAAGGCGATACTTCCAGGCACATCAAATCAAGGTACTCACAAGCTACCCCATTAAACAGATCTTGCTTAAGCCGGAGACGTTGGGTCGGCTGGCCAAGTGGGCAACTAAACTGGGAGAGCACGATATAAACTACCGCCCAAGAACGAGTATCAAAGGGCAGGCGCTGGCCGATTTCTAACTAGAAATTCCTGACGGAGGGAACCCGGCTAAAGAAAAGGTGTGGGTAGTTGAAGAGGACCCTACCGGCGACGGTTCATGGACCCTGTACACGGAAGGGGCGTCCAGCAGGGAAGGCTCAGGGGCGGGGCTGATCCTGACCAGCCTAGAAGGAAAAGAGGTAACCTACGCCCTCCGTTTCGACTTCCATACATCGAACAACGAGGCGGAGTACGAGGCGCTGCTTGCAGGGTTGCGACTCGCCAAACAGATGGGTGAGAAAGCTGTAACAGCACTAACCGAATCAAGGTTAGCAACAAACCAAGTCAATGGGAGTTTCGAGGTAAGAGACCAAAGAATGGGAAAGTATGTAAAGATGGTAAAGCAACTGGTAGGATCATTCGGCCAATTTACAATCAAGCAGGTACCCAGAAGTGAGAACAAGAGGGCAGACACTTTGAGCAAGCTAGTGTCCACTTGTTTTGACCACCTGTCAAAGAAAGTTTTAGTGGAGGTGCTCCGGGAGAGAAGCATCGATGAACAACAGGTGAACACCTTGACCCCCGCTGGACCCACATGGATGACACCATTCCGGGAATACCTCCAGACAGGAGTGTTGCCGGATGACCATGATGAGGCCAGAAAAATACGTATAAAGGCGCCCTCATACGCAATGGTGAACGGGGAATTATACAAGAAGGGATTCACGTCTCCATGGCTAAAATGTGTAGATCAAGCCAGGGGAGAGAGATATTGCAGGAAGCACACTCAGGGCAGGTAGGCGCACACGAAGGGGTGAGGGCTTTTACAACAAAGGTGCTACGAATGGGGGTATACTGGCCGACGATACATCAAGACGTGGTAGAAGTAACCAAGAAATGTTGGGAGTGTCAGTCTTACGCCCCAGTCCAGGCGAAACCCCCGGCGCCGCTAAGCAACATATCCAACCCATGGCCTTTCTACCAGTGGGGCATAGACATAGTGGGTCCATTCCCAGAAGCACCAGGGAAGCTGAAGTATATGGTGGTAGCTGTGGATTACTTCACAAAGTGGATTGAAGCTGAGCCACTGGCATGCATATCTGGGAGGCACATGATAAAATTTGTGTGGAAAAACATCATGACAAGATTTGGAACACCTAAATTTCTCATCAGCGACAATGGTTTTCAATTTGCTAAGAACCCATTCAGAGAATGATGCACTGCCAAAGGGATAAGCCAACGCTTCACATCGGTGGCACACCCTCAAGCGAACGGTCAAACGGAGGTGTCCAACCGAACCATTTTCAATGGGATCAAAAAGAGGTTGGGCAAAGCAAATTGGAATTGGGCAGAGGAGATACCAATGGTGCTATGGTCATACAGGACTACACCACGGAAAAGCACAAAGGAAACCCCTTTCAGCTTGACATATGGGACCGAAGCCATGCTCCCCATGGAAGTGGCAGTGAATACGCTAAGGGTGGCTAACCAAGATGAGGAAAGCAACACACAAGACCTGAGGATAAACTTAGATATCCTAGAGGAGAAACGTGAAGAGTCGGAAGTACGCCAAGTTGCGTATATACATGCAGCAGAAAGGTATTACAACCAAAGGGTAAAGGAGAAGGCCTTCAAAGTGGGCGAGTATGTCTTGAGGAAAAATGAGGCCAGTCAGGCACAACCCCAGGGAAAGATGGGCCCAACGTGGGAAGGCCCATACAGGGTCACAGAGGCAAACAGGAACGGGACATACGTGTTAGAGACGATGGAAGGAAGGCCCATTCCAAGAACATGGAATGCTAGGAACCTAAAGAAATATTTTTTCTAAGGAAGAGGAAAGATGTAACCCTAGTTGGTTGATGTTCCATTGAGTATGTTGCACCCCAGAGTACTTAGAGTACGTCTATCCATGCTAAGTGACATGAGAATTGATACTCAGTGTATTTCTATGCTTAAAGACATGAGTTTAGTACTCGACATATATAGAATTTCATGCATAAGTGACATGAGCTTAATACTTAGTGTATTTAAAAAACCCGCGGTTAAATAATAATGCAATTGCTGATCTTTCATACTTAGTGTAATAATCTCCAATGATTGAATGATGAGTGCTAAGTGCATTCAACGTGAACACTTAGTGTGTCAATGGTAACAAAAACAAGGCAACATGTTTGGCACATCTTGAGCAACATGCAATAAACGAATAAGCCAAGCACAAAACAAAAAAGTAGATAGTAGATAATGCTTAGTGCATGCCAAACATATATATATATATATATATATATATATATATGTATATATATATATATATATATATATGCAGCATGACGGATAAGACTGATAGCATTGGTAAATTCAGGATGCTCTATCAGCTTATCTACGATACGCACAACACCGATTTGCAACAGCCAATCCAAGTCTCGACGAGCAGCGCACAAATCTGCTTGCAGCGAGGACACAAGCTTGTCACGGTCAATGGCGTCACGCTCGAGACTTTCAACCTGGATCATTAAACCTTCATTCATTTGAGTTAGAGAATCGACCTTGGACTCCAATGCAGCCCTAGCCTCATCAAGAACATTCTTCTCAGACACCGGCAACTCACATTTCTTTTCAGCTGAGCGAAGATCGTCGCCAAGCTCACCCAAGCGGTGCTCCAGGCTTGCCACACGCGATCCACAGGTGGCATGAGTAGCCTCCATCTCGCCGAGGCTATGGATGCGCCGAGAACCTGCAACAAGATAGAACATCGTCTGCGCAGAAGCATAAGCCATGTTGTGAGCAAGGGCAGGGCTACCCATCACATCCAAATCCCCCACTGCAGCTGGAGGGAAGGCATGGCGCGAGAACTCCAAGGCATTGGCACGAACAGAAAGACGAGAATTGTTGCGAAGATCCCAAGATGGCACAAAAACCGTCAACCCATAAGCACCATCACTAGGGCCATCATCTTTGGAGACTGTAACTGGCCCGTGGGGACCGAGGCCTTTCGCGGGAGAAAGCTTGAAAGGGACAAACGGAACACTTGGAGAAGGGATTGAAGAAAAATCTGGAAAACTTGGCTGTTCAGTCGCCCTATTGACTCCCTCAAACTGTTGCATGTCATCATCAGGAATCACAACCACGCCAGCGGACGTGGAGCTCACTGGCATGGAGCTCATCGAGCTCAACAGACAAGAAAAGCTGTGCCTAGTATGCACCCTCTTGGGGGCAGAGGGAGCACCAGTCACCTGCATAGCTTTCCGTTTCACCTGCATCCGCCGAACGTTAGCAATGATACCCTATTTGTTGTCCTCACTGTCCTCCGGGGAAGGGGAAGGAACACCGCCCGTCGGCATAACAGAGGAAATTGGGCGTGCAAGCAATGGACCTCCCTCAGACGCCGACGAGCCCGCTGGAGGGACATGAGGAGTAGGGGTGTTGAGACGATCTGCCCGACGAGGATAGGGAAGACGCTCGAACAGATCCACCTCACGAAACTCCAGTTTGCCTCGATAGCGTTTACACAGCACCTCATCCATGGATAAGGAAGACTCAACACCTAAAGAAAAGTAGAATGGAATGTAAGTCACATGGAGGCGGTTAAGAGAAACACCAAAAGTAAAGTAAAGAGAGAAACATGACGAATGCGAAACTCACCATCAATGACGGAATAGAACACCGCCATCTTGCCACGCCACCTCCAGGAGGGGCTCATCCCTACACCGGATAGAAGCGCTTCGGAGTAATCTTCAGCGGTTACCTGCACACTTTTAAGGTAATTGGCGACTTCTTGATTGTGAGGGAAGAGCTTAGGGACAATATCGGTGAAAGCATTGGCACGGTAACGACCACTCCCAACCAGTTCTTGATTCACCCACAACCACTTGTCTTGCCGATTCTTGGGGGTGCGCCCATCAGGAACTAGGGCATGTCCCCCTCGCCGGGCTGAAAAAGTACACTTATCTCCGGTAAGGCAGAACCGAAAGAACTTAAAGACAAAGTAGTCGGGAACATACCCATTGGCTCTATAGATCATCTCGAAGGCAACCACTTTGTTGACATCATTAGGGGTCAACATCTGAAGACTACAGCCATCCTTCTGAAGAACCTCCTCTTGGAAATCTGTCAAAGGAAATCGTATGCCAGCATCTAGGGTTTTAAGGAAAACCCCGATTTTTCCAGGGGGGAGAAGAGATGGAGGAGCCAAAAGAGGGAAATTCCACACCTTCTAAAGGAGACAATCCATAAGTGGCCTCCAACTGTTGATACTCAACGGCAGAAGGGACAATTCCGGGAAGATTAGCCATGAAAGGAGAGAAAAGACGAATACACAGGGAAAAGAGGGAAGAAATGGCGAGAATAGTTCTCTGTAAATCCCTTTTGAAGGAAAGGGAAGAGGCGGGACATTCAAATGCCTGACACGTTGACGTAACTGTTAACAGTCAGGCGCGGTCACGTCGCCATAAAGAACGGAGTAATGACGGACACGCGTCAATCAGTTAAGTCCAGAACGCCGTAACTAGCGCTGCAATGCTACGACTACTGGACTGGGGGACTTGATGGTGTGCCTAGGGCAGCACAGCAGAATCGTGTCCAAGCCCTAGAGCCGGGCACACCAGCCAGGCTCAGCCCAGCAGGCTCAGCGCCTGCTGGCGCCCCCGGGAGCGGAACGGACAGGCGGAAGGCTCGCGCCCGCCAAGTAACGCTCCTTGCTCCAAGACAAAAGATACGGTCAGGAGACAAAGGGCATGATCAGAGCATTACCGTCGGAGCCAATGAGAGCGCTCTAGCGGTTGAGGGCGCACGACCCTCCAATCAGCGCCTCTGACCTTGTCTCCTCCAAAAGTGATCCTGTCTGGTACGGACCAAGCAGGAGCGCTAGGTATAAAAGGATGTGCACACAAGACCATAGAGGTAAGCTCTCTAACCAATCCTAAGAGAACAGACACAAACCCTAAAGTCATCCTAACTTGACCGTCGGAGCGTTCTCCCGGGAACCCCTCCCGGGAAGCGGCTGACGGCCCTTGTTCTTTGTGATCTTGCAGTTATAACCAGGCAACCGAGGAGATCTCATCCCAGAGTCAGAAGCAAGGTCTCATCCGAGACAAGGTTCCATCATATATATATGGGTAAATTACACCAATCGTCCCTCGTGCATATGTCAGAAAACGTGTTTAGTCCGTATTTTCAAAAATTAACTCGGACCGTCCCTTAATTTTTTAAAAGTTGCACGGTTCATCCTTCATTAATTTAAATTTGCATGTTTGATCCTTTTGTGAGACTTAAAAAGACTATTGCCCTAGTTTATTTTCTTTTTGGTTGTTTGTTTTTTATTAATTATAATATATAGAAAATGAAGTGGGCCTCACACTTACCCACCCCCATCCTCATTAGTCGGATGCCCAAAATCCTTTTTCCCGTTTCTCTATATTCATCTGAAAACCTCCCCTTCTTGTGAAGTGAAACTCTGGCCACCGGAGGAAGTCAAAATCTAGTCGTCGGAGGTACTCATCGTCTCCTTCAAACCACCGATGTCGTCCACTGCACACTACTGGTTTCAACCCTTTCAAGTAACGTTGCCATATCCTCCAACCCACCATCGCTTCCTCATTTGTGTGTTACTATTGTGGAACTCGACTATGGAGTTGGACGGACCACAAATCTCCTCCATGTCTATCCTCCTTTTTCGATCTAAATATTGATGAGGTTGAATGTAGAAATGGGTTAGTTTATTGAAATGTGATGATGACGATGCAGTGGATGTGGAAGGGCGGAGATGAAGAAGTTGAAGGTCTGGAGGATGGTGACATGTAGGTAGGAGGCGAATGAAGGATGGAGCGAAAGAAGTCATCTGGTGATTATTTGGGAATATATTTGGTGGATTTCGTTGATAAAATTGCAGTTCTTAGTTAGAATTGAGGGAGGAAGATTGGACTTTAGAAGAATGCGATAGAGAACCACCATTCGCAGCTGTCAGCACTTATAATGGGTGGCGATCGAAAAATAGAGAAAGAAAAAGGTTGGTCTCGCCGGAAAAAGGAGAAGGAGCACCGAAGTTGGGTGGTTGTCGGTTGTAGGTGTAAATGAGAGAGAGGGAGAAGGAAACCAGACATAGAGGAAGGGGGTGGGATATTAACTTTTTTTTAAATCTAAACACTGATAAATAAGTAACAAGAAAATAAAAAAGAAATTATTAAGGGTAAAATAGTCATTTTATGTCAATAGGGACTAACCATGCAAGAAAAAACAAATTCAGGGACGGTCCGAGTTAATTTTTGAAAATAGGGACTAAACATGTTTTCTAACATATGCACGAGGGACGAATGGTGTAATTTATATATATATATATATATATATATATATATATATATATATATATATATATATATATATATATATATATATATATATATATATATATATATATAGGGTTATGATTAAATATGAACTACAAATATTGTATGAATGTATGACCAATTCTTATCCATTGGATTAAACGAATGAATGGTTGAAATATGAGGGTACATGTTATTAACATGTGATGATATTTACTATATAATGCATCTAATTAATTATAAGCACAAAATCATAAGAACCGTTACAAAATATATATGGAATGTGAGATTGTCATGTGATATTAATTTCAATTTCAATTTCAATTTTAATTATGTGCTGATATATTTTTTTCTAGAGTACGTAACCAAAAAAACAAGAAAGATATTTCATTCTTAAAGAATTAGTTTTCTTTTTTTACCACCTATAAATTTGATTTTTTCGTGGTCATAGGAATAATGAAAAATTAATTGGATTGACTTATTTTATATTATTCTTATGCTTAAGAATATTATCTATTACCAATTCTTAGGTTGGTGATAAGAATAACTAAGAATGAAATTATGGTAAGACATTCTTGTAGAATAGGAAATTAATTAGATGATTATAATTGCATTATCTATTGAAATTCTTGAAGAAGAGTTTAAAATTATTAAAGAATAAAACATTAATTCCAGGTATATAACAAACATTCTTGAAGAGTAAATCAACTTTATTGAAATAATAAAAGAACATTTTTGAAGAATAAGACAATAATAAACGAATATTCTTGAAGAATAAGATAAAAAAAACTAATCTGATTCCGTAAATCAATTCAAATATATAAATTAATGACAAAAAATTCCACTACTAATTTATATTGGGAGATAAAGAAGAATAAAAACAATTAACAAAAAAGTTATATGATTATTATTAAAAGAATAAATAATTGATATAAACTTCTTGTATGAATTAAGATTATTAAAGCAAAAATTAAATTGATGGAGATCATCGGTTATGTCAATCAAAACGGAGTATGACATACGTAAAGCAAATTGACTATATGTTATTTATATTTAGTTTTTTTCTTAATTATAGGTTATTAAATATCATTAATTGATACAAAAAATCAAATTACCATCTTTCCTTATCTAGATTTCTAAAATCAATGGAGTAGATTTGATTATACCCTTCTATACAAGAACCTAACTCTCTCTCTCTCTCTCTCTTTCTATATATATATATATATATATATATATATATATATATATATATATATATATATATATATATTATGAAATTTGAAAAACATTATCTGAAATCCAAAGACTAATTATGATATTTTGAAAATTTGATTTGTTTTTTTTACTGAATTCTTACAAAAAGTAAAAAGAACATAATCTTTGTGGTTATGTGTATGCGCTTATTTACCATAACATGTATTAGAGCATCTGCATCGAGGCCTTTCAAACCTATTGCAATGCCACTAGGATTCAATATCGGTGCCACGTTTGATTATTCCTTTCTAAATTTGAAAGGCTTGCAAATGATAATAGGCCCCACATTTAAATATAAATTACTTTTTTTTTTAATATTTTGAATACTCGATATTTGTTTACACTATATAAATATATTTATATTTAAAAATCAATTAATTAGTACTTATTATTTTTTTAACAAATTTCTTTAAATACCAAATTAATCGGAATGAAATAATATAATAAGTATGTATGTTTTAAATTGTAAAACTGGAAATTAATAGAAAAAAAATTATACAATCAATAAATTAATAAAATGAAAATTAAATCCTTTATTATTTTAGATCTTACTAATTTTGTATTTTTATATAATTTTCATTGTTGTTGATGAATTCAAAATATTGTTAGGATACACAACAATCCTTTTAAACCGTTAATTGCAAATGAATTTGTTGAATGGAATTGGAACACTTGAAGATAACGTGATCAATATCATAATGTTAGGATTTTCATGTTTTGTAACATCTAGCTATTTTTATTTGAATTATAAATAGTTATATTTATGTTAATTTATTATTCGCTATTTTTATTTGAATATATATATATATATATATATATATATATATATATATATATATATATATATATATATATATATATATATATATATATAAAGTAATTGTTGATGTGGTAGTGGGGACCATTTTTGAAAGATAAGTGTTATTGCGTTGATGTGAGTAGTCATTGCAAAGTTGATGTGACACAATTGAAAGATTAGTGGCATTGCAGTGATGTGGATAACCTTAATGTGACACAATTGAAAGATTAGTGACATTGCAGTGATGTGGATGACCTTAATGCTTGTGTTTAAGCTCTGGCGAGTGAATAATTGAGTGTGTAGGCCAAACTATGTGAGGAATTCTTTTCGCAAGTTGAGATTGTTTCGTCAATCACATGGCTATGTGTATGTGTTTGTGTTTTTATTTATTTATTATTATTTTTTTTAGAGTTACAAGTGGTTTTTCTGGTGAAGATGTATGGCAACATAGAAGCGGTTGGTTGGCGGTGAGGTGGCATGAAGATGGGGTAGCGATGGTGAAACTATGTGGGGATGAGTGGGGTTGTTATGTGGGACCCGATTATATAGTATATTATTAATAAACTAAAATAAATACAAGAAAAATGAAAAAAAAAATATAATATAAAGTGTAGATTAGTGCTTTGAAGTTTTAACTTTTATGAGACCAAATCTACAAGAAAAACTTCTTTAAACAAAATATATACACAATTTAAAAGAGATTTGGACCTAACCACAGAAAAGGGAAAATGACTCTTGAAGGTAATTAACTTTTGCGTTTGTACTCATATGGTCCCATTTTTTTTGTATTCAATATACCATCGAACTTGTTGTTGGTGTTTACCTTAGCCCTTTTGACCGGCTTTTGACCTGTGATAGCCGGTCAAAGGGTTATGGTGAATACAAACAACAAGTTCGATGATATATTGAGTACAAAAAAAGGAAAGGGACCAAATGAGAACAAACGTAACAGTTGGTTACCCTCCTGATTCATTCTCCCTTTACTCATTTACAACAAATCCCACATCATCTTCTACTGATATTAATGACTTTATGAGATGATGTGGGATTTGTTGTAAATAAGTAAAGGGAGAATGAATCAGGAGGGTAACCAACTGTTACGTTTGTTCTTATTTGGTCCCTTTCCTTTTTTTGTACTCAATATACCATCAAACTTGTTGTTTGTATTCACCATAACCCTTTGACCGGCTATCACAGGTCAAAAGCCGGTCAAAAGGGCTAAGGTAAACACCAACAACAAGTTCGATAGTATATTGAATACAAAAAAAAAGGGGACCAAATAGACCATTTTTGTAATTTTGTCATTCTCTTATTATCGTTATAAATAAATACAAAAATGAACCCCCAGATATACGCAAATAGCCGAAATATACACTAAACAAAGGGATCACCCAACATGTAACCATAAACTTAATCATGATTTCAATCTTTATCCTCTGCTTCCTTCAGCTGAAGCCAGCGAATCAGATTCCCAAGCACTATCTCCACGTCATCACTCTTCTTCATCAACTCTCCTGCAATCTCAGCAGGTGTCACTTCAACCTTCTTCAACAGCTCTTCAATCTCTCCAAACAATTCCATCTTTTCCTCCTCTTTAACCTGCAAATAAGTAGACGCAAGCACCTTGAACCCACCATAACTACAGTACGACATCTCTACCTCCACATCCATCCGACCTGGCCTCAACAATGCCGCATCCAATCGCTCCTTGTGATTCGTCGTGAACACGATGATCCGTTCATCCCCACAACTCGACCACAATCCATCCACAAAATTCAGCAGCCCTGATAAACTTATCTAATACCCAAATGAAAACAAACCCATAAGATTGAATTCGAATCATGTAAAACAGTAAAAGGTTCGATTATTCGATATAACAATGTATCATGTACCTTATCGTCTTCCTCGTTTGAATTTGAAGCATCGTTCTCTGTTTCTCGACTCTGCAATCCTACACCGCAGGCATCAATGTCCTCGATTACAATGATAGATCGATTCTTTGTGCCAACCAGCATTTTCCTTAGATCGGAATTGCCTCGCACCTCCTTTAAATCCAAATCATAGACGTCGAACTTGAGATAGTTAGCCATGGCTGCAATTAAGCTTGATTTTCCAGTTCCAGGTGGTCCGAAAAACAAATACCCTCGTTTCCAAGCCCTCCCCACTCTTCTGTAATACTCTTTCCTCCTTACGAACATATCAAGATCCTCCATAAGCTCTACCTTCTTGTCTAGATCCATAGCCATGGATTCGAATGTCGCCGGGTGGTTCAGAACCACCGGGCTCCAGTAATCGGTTCCGCTGTAATAATCCACCGTATGCAACTTCACTGCTTTCTTCGCATCCTTGATCTCCGTAGCTTTTTTCAGTACATAAGGCAGGTAATTCTTCAACACTGTTTCCTTATGCTTCTTGTGAAAATCTAATTCAAAGAACTTAAGTTCAGACCGAGAATTCGAGTTGTGATCGACCTCGATTACTTCGGTGTGCAAAACCCAGGTGCATTTCACGTTTTGGAAGACGTCGATTATGGGTTGGTTGCGATCGACTGTGACTGTGAGTTCGTCGTCTTTTTCAGCTTTATTGGCTTTGATTCGGTGCGTGGAGGGAGATAACTTGGTGCCCAAGTAAATGTTGGCAGCTTCGAAGAGTTGGTTGGGGGTGAGGCCATCGGATTCTTCGATGACGACGGTGAGTTGGGTGGAGAAGCGTTTGAAGAGGGATTTGATGTACTCGGTTGGGATGAGATCGGAAGCGATGGTTCTGAAGAGGAGGGCGGAGGCAGTGAAGGATGCGGCGGCTGTTAAGAAAGATTTGGGTGGTGGGAGGGAATCGTATGAAAACATGGCTCCGGTGGGGAGGAGCTAGGGACTCTGCAACTTCAAAATAGAAATGGTAGAGAATTTGGGTTTTTAAATGTGAAAAGTTGGGGTTATTACATTAAAGACATTAAACTCATTAAAGTAATAAATTTGTCAAGTAAATATTGTTTTAGCCTATTGTTTGCTTTTATATTTATTAAGGTGTGAAATTGTGAATTTATAAGCAATTTTTTATTTTTGCTATTTTTTTTATAGGATATCATGTTTTAGATTATCATCAAATAAATTTAAAGAAATTTAAGTCTATAATTTTTTTTATGTTGTGCCCTTAAATATTTTTTTCATACATTGTATTGATACAATGAAAAAGTATTTATATATGTTTTTTTTTGTCTATTTGTATGCTTTAAAATATAAAAATATGTTTAAAGAAATATTAATATGTATTATTATGTATTTAGAAGTATATATACATTTTAAAAGAATAAACACATATTTGAGTAAATTACTGAAATTATTCCTATGGTTTGATTAAAATTACACGTTTGGTCCATAAATTTTTTTTTTGTACTCGAATTTTCTTTATGGTTTGATTTTGTTGTGTTTTTTGTCCCTAGGTTTGATCAAAATTATACGTTTAGTCCCTAATTTTATGTATGTAAGGGACGAAAAACATTATAAAATCAAACCATATGGACGATTTGAGTGCAAAAAAAGTTACGGACCAAACGTGCAATTTTGACCAAATCATAGGGACGATTTCACTAAACTAGTTTACGTATTTTAACATTTTTTATAAAAATTAATTTATACCTATACTTCCAAATACATAGACATACATATTTATAATTCTACAAAACATAATTAATTATATTTCTAAAATCGTATTTTTGTATTTTAAATCATAGAAATAGACAAAACAATTCTTGTATATAAAGAAATATCACTTAAAAAGAATGTAATTACAATGTTTAATTAATAAGATCATGTAGAAATACATTTTTTTCCGTATTTTTAAAATGAAAAAAAAAAGAATATTTATGATAAAACCTCAAAAAATTATAACATTAATTGTATTTGGCAAAATTTTGTTTCATTATAACCCCGAAACCTGATATCATAGATAAAAGAAAAGAAGCAAAATAGGGAAAAAAACATATAAAATTCAGACATGAATAAATATAAAAACAAACTTATGGTAAGACCGTGTTGTTGTTGTTGTTTTTTTTTTACAAACTTAAAGACTTGGATGAAAAAGCCCTAAAAAGTTTATCTTCTCCTATAAGCTTTATGTATTTAAATTCTCCAATAAGCTCAAATGTTAAAGTTCTTAATAAGGTGAAGAAAACGTGTTATCGCTACAGTCTAGAAGGGAATCATGACGACTTGGCGAGGGTTATTACTTATTCGTGGGAAAAGGTATCTCGAATTCTATTTAGAGGAGCCTAGTCAAAGTATGTTTAGTCACGCTATAAATACTAATTTTATAATAAAAGTAAGTATAATATTACTTTATTTTCTTTTGTTATTTTAATAATTAATTCAAACTGTTTATGTGATTTTTGTTAGACAAAAATTGTAATTTGATATTGTGTTTTTTTGTCTCAAATTTGACAATGTCTTTTTCAATTTGTTATAATTCTGACCACTTGACCGGTCAACCAGGTTACGTGCTGACGTGGCAGTTTTTGATGACGTAGCATGCTGACGTGTTAAAACTGAATTTTTTCCACAAAAACACTAAGTTTTCATTTTTTTTTCGATTTGACACTACGTTTAATTTTATTTTTCAATTTTGACACTGTTTTTTTTATTCCAAATCGAACATCATTTATCAAATTTTGTTCAATTTTGACAATTTTTCATTTTAAACTGTATAAATATATTTTTTTATTATATTTTAAACCGTATAAATATTTTTTTTTGTTTAAAAACCATATTTTTATTTAAATACAAAGTGTTTTTTTTCACATTCAAAGCATAATATATATAAATATGCATTAGTTATATCATGAGAATCAAACTAACCATAAACTTCTAATAATATGTAAAAATTTCACGGCTTGCAAAAACCTGACATCCGGGTTTTGATCGATTACACGCCTTAAAACCTCTAAACTCATTTTAAAGTTGTGTATTTAATATAAAATAAGGTTTTTATATAACTAATATATATTTATATATAAAATTATGGTTTGAATGTAAAAAACCTTGTTTTTATACAAAACTATGATTTTTAATTGAAAAAAACATATTTATATGGTTAAAATATATTAAAAAATATTTATACGGTTTCAAATAGAAAATGGTCAACATTGAACAAAATTGGAAAAAATGATGTTCGATTTGGAACAAATATATATATATATATATATATATATATATATATATATATATATATATATATATATATATATATAGTGTCAAATTGAAAGAAAAAAATTAAACTTAGTGTCAAAATCGAAAAAAAAATGTAAAAACTGTGTTTTTTGTAGAAAAAAATCAATTTTGACACGTCAGCATATCACGTCGTCATGCCACGTCATAAAAACTGTCACGTCATCATGTCACATTAGCATGTAACTTGGTTGACCAGTCAAGTGGTCAGAATTGTAATAAATTGGAAAACACAGTGTCAAATTTAAGACAAAAAAAACAGTGTCAAATTAGAATTTTGATGTAAAATGAGTGTTTTTTATTCTATTCACTCTAACTTTAAGACAAAATTATAAAATTGGTCCATATGGTTTGTCATTTTATATGGCTAAGATCCAAATCTTAAAAACCTTATAGATTTAGTTCTTATTTACCAGTTTATCGTGAAATTGGTCCCTATCCAAATTAAGAAGCCTGTTATACTCTTATAAAAGTTAATTTTGATTTTCTTCCTATTATTTTTATTTTTAAAGTATTAATAAATATTTTATGGCCATTAAACCCACATCTATGCCCAACTGCTTTAGTCTTTCCCCTATAATCTTCTTCATTCAATTCTTACTCACTTCACACACTGCTGATAATTAAAAAAACATACACACTCAAGTTGTAATAATCTATAATAAACGTCCATTAATATGTAATATACAAGTATGGCATATGTTATTAGAGGAAATGCAAGTGCCTTTGATGAGGTTTGTCACACCCCAAAACCGGAACGGCGGAAACGTTCTGGGGTGGATGACGTCATGTCAAGTATCACAACACATGCATTATAGTAATCAAAGTACAACAAAACATTGCATTAATAGTAATAGTTTTACATAGTTTACATAACAGTACATCAAGGTAATACAAGTAAATATATAGGTGCAGCTTGGTACTAAACTGTCTTCGTCAGAAGCTCCGGGGATGTACCTGTCTAATGCTGACCTGAGAATACAAGTTATTTGAAAAGCGAGTATCAACATTTTTACAAATGCTGGTGAGTTCATAAGTATTTAGTGTCATTTTATCCAAATAACTTTAATAAAAGTTGTAGTTTTAGAGTATCCATTACATTAGTGTCTTTTCCAGAAAATCCTATATTTTCTTTAATAAAAGCAGTCTTTTACCAAGACTGGACGGAGTTATGTGGTAAAAAGGTTGTTTTCCCTTAATCGCTATCATTATCAAAATACAGAATTTGATTATTAAAGAAAGCAAGAGGAATCAGGGAAATATGACATCCCTTAGCAGTGAAGACTGCTGACTAAGGCAAAGGAATCATAGACTCCAGGAGAGTATCGAACAAACGACACGCCTGGCTCAGTCTAACAATGAGAGAAACAGACCCCAGACGGTATCAAATGAAAGGTACGGCTAGCAAGGTCTAAAAACAGAGGATACAGACCCCAGACAGTATCAAATGAAAGATACAATTAGCGAGGTCTAAAACAGTGAATACAGACCCCAGACAGTATCAAATGAAAGATACAACTAGCAGGGTCTAAAAACAGTGTGACTCTGAGAGTGGGTTCCAGCATACAGTGTAAATTACTGGTGATATACCGTTACCTTAAGGCCATGAATTATAAGGTAACCTGGGATACTCGTAACCATACTAATCGACACTAGAGTACCTGACGCCCTGCAAGCGTCTATAGAATATGACATTTGTCACCCCTTGGCTTGGTAGGCCGTGGACTGTAGCTAGCAGTCAGGGTGCGGGGGTGTCAATCCCGTATAGATCTATACACACAATGTCCGCTCTCCCTACAGGAGACTCTGGTTACCAACTAGACGACGGAGAAGGCCGTGTCCCGAAGATGCATCCCAAATAGTGAGTAGTGTGTTTCCAATGTAAGTGTTGGACTAGAGGTAGATACTCATAACTGAACTGACTAGAGTAAACCTATATGTCTATGCTTGTGTACATAATAGATAACTAATGATCAAATGACCTTTGGACGGACATCCGATCCCACCAGACCACATCTCAACGAAGAAAAGGAAATAGGGCGGACAAGCCTTCCTAAGTCCTTCAATCATTATTTATATGCATCTATAAAAGCACAAGCATACATCTAACTACGTTTGAGTGTGTAACAAGTGGAACCATAACATGAAGTATAACCGAATTGTGATGTATAACCAAATCGTGTGGAATAACCGAATCGTGAAGTATAAGCGAACAATGTGAATAACCGAATCGTGATGTATAACCGAACAGTGTGAATAACCGAATCGTGATGTATAACCGAACCGTGAAGTATAAGCGTTACCAAATATAAGTGTATCACAAAGTGGAAGCGACAACAAGTGAAGTAAGAGCGTCTAATAGGCATAAGCGACTACAAGTATAAGCGAAATAGAGGCAATAACAGGTATAAACGCATCACGAAGTGAAAGCGTTATCAAGTAGGAGTTTAAACTAAGAGGGAGTATCAAAACATGGAAGAAAACCTTTAAACTTGAGAAAATCACAACTTTGGTAAAATAAGTTTGAAAACCTTTAGAAATTCCTTGGAAACTTTTCATAAACCAGTTTGAAATGAACTTTGATAAACAGTATAAGTAAGAGTTTTGAACAAGTGAAAACCTTTTGGAAAACCATTTATAATATCCTACTTGGTAAAACAGTTTACAGTGTGGTAAACCCTTGTGCATGCGGGTTATCAATCAAATGTGATTGATATGATAACTGACATGGTTAACTTGTGTTCCCCCTATAAAACATGTAAAAACATTTAAAATGTTCATTCAGGGGTATGAACTCACCTGGTGTAAGTGGATCCGACGAAGGTGCCGGTTGGGTGCTCGGTGTCAAGTAAAGACTTGGACACACTTAGTGACCTATTTAACATATGATAACATATGTTTTCATACAATTAGTATATATAATACCAATTAAATAAGTATACGCACCCTAAAGAGCGGAAAACACTTTGGTTAAGTGTTTGGGGTGTCTCGGGTAACATTTAAGGGCTTGAATGGCTTAGGAATGGAGTTTACTCTCCAAGAGTAAACTCTCCATATGGTGTTTACGGCCCTGGGACAACTCCCAATGAGTTTACGGCCGTAAACTCATGGTGAGGGTATTCTAGGATGTTTAAAGGCTCTATCTTGATCGTGGAATTTTGCTAGGTCCAAATCTAAATTGTATGAGTGGGTTTAAGGGGTTTAAAGGGACCATATGGGAGTTTACGGCCCATGAACCACCCCTATGGGAGTTCACAGCCATGAACTCCTACCCTCTTGATTTTATGGAAGTTTAAGGCCCTTATTTCAATCCTAGTAATTATTCAAGGCTATAGGGGTGTTTGGGGTTCCAAGAGTGCACTCCCTTGGAGTTTATGGTCCAAATGACCACTCCTTGGGAGTTTACGGCCGTAAGCTCTTGGCTTGGCCGTGAACTCTCATGCACCCCTTTAAACTTTGATTTTAAGCCCTTGTTTCAACCCTAGCATTTTCTAGTGAAGGTATAAGGCCATTTAGGGGACATAAGCTATCATTTGACATGGTTTGGGGGTGTTTACGGCCTAAGCATGTTCTTGGGACGTAAACTCCTTTTTACCCCTCATTTCTTTGTGTTTAATTGTTCTAAACCCGAAATAGCAAGCCCCTAATTTATGTATTAAGCCTAAGGGTGGTTTGGGAGTGTTTTAGACTTGATTTAACAAGTTTAGAGGGTGTTTACGGCCTAAGCATGTGCTTGGGCCGTAAACCCTCTTTTAAGTCCCAAAAGTTGTTGTTTTGTGCTTCAAACACTCCTAGGCTAAATCCTTATTTGATTCCTAGGCTCAAAGGGACAAATTTGGGTCATTTTGGCCTCATTTAAGGGGTTTACGGCCCTAGAGTGTTCTTGGGCCTTAAACTCCTCTTTGACAGCTTATATGGTCGAATTTTGGGGTAAAGTCACAACCAATAATGTTTAGGATAAGTTAGGGTAAGGAGACTCATGATTTGGAGGCGTTTGGTTGCGGATTTGAGGCGAAATCGGGCTCGTATGAGAGAGAGAGAGTATAGAGAGAGAGTGAAAAGGGGTGGAATGAAGTCCATTCCCCCTTATATATGGGTTGGAGTTGGAGCTCAGTGGGAATCTACCCGATAGTCGCTAAACGGGGCTTTTGGTCGCACCCGATTTAGTGGTCGTAATAGTAAAAACTAACTTTTTCCAAATTACTATGGAAATGTAATTTAAGTGTTTTTATTTACTTATCACGACGTTAACGACATAAAATATAAATAAATAAAACATTTATTTATTTTTACGAACTCAATATTAAGGGAACTTTTATACAGTGGAATATTCCGTCAACGGTAACGGGGTAATGTAACAGAATGAACTTTGGGTTGTCACATCATCCCCCTGTTAGAGGGAATTTCGTCCCAAAATTCAGGTCTAGGCAAGGAAGTAGGTATGAATGATAGAGGCAGGAGGGTACTTCCTATTCGGTTTGTCCTCGCATTCCCAAGTGAACTCTGGTCTGTGTTTGTCATTCCAACAAACCTTCACCTACGGGATGCGGATTCCATCTCGTGTAGTTAGTGGGTTCCGACTGGTGTATCTACGAGGTTAGGGTTCTCAATGGTCTCTATCAAGATGAGTGGGATACGAAGAGTGACGTCGGGTAAACACATATCAAGTCTAAGAAGTGGATCGATCGGGTGTGAAACTTGTGGAATATCCGAAAGTAGTAGTGGTCTGACGAGGGTTGGACCAAATCTCCATGAGGATTCTCAGATGGTCCTAAGCTCTCGGAAGGGTAGAGCTTTTCAGTACTTAGAACATAGTGTACTTCTATGGCAAGATCATCACTAGCGTGATCGCCATTCCGAAGTTCCTAACGTTCTCTCTCATACTGGTAGTGTAGTCCTTCGGGTTGGTTCTTAGGAAGCTCGGGTTGTCCTTGGTTTCGCGTTTCTTGTCAATTGGTTAGAGACTTTCTAGGTCATCGGATGGGTTGTGTATCTACGGTATCTGTTTGCTGTAGAGTGTCTATCTCAAGCTCGTGCAAAATGAACCTGCACTTCTAATGCTTGAGGTATTCCTAACGGAAACCCCCAGGGTCAGGGAGATAGGGTTTCACCAGACGAGTGTTGGACTATCTCGGGAGATGGTTCTACTATCTCTGCGTGAGATAGTATTTGTGGAACACCTATTAGTCCAATGTATCTCTAACATTTTGGTTTATTCTAGTGCGGAAAGCGCATGCTCCTGCATAACCCCTCGACTAACACCAAGGCTTGTGTCGAGTCTATAATCTCTCCGAGATCTGGGTCATGAGGCTTAACGCAACTACTTTCGCACTTTGATCAAGTATTCTTGGCTGCGGAGGTTATCCTGTGGTTCTCGGTATTCTAGTGTTCCCTTCGGAGAATGTTGTCTATCGTCTACAGGGCGACGACGATTTCCTCCATGAGAGAGGGTGGAGGGTTATTGGCACTACTTGTCTGCAACAGGGTGGACGAAGTGCCTGAGTAGTGCGAGCATCTACTTCAACTACTCTTCCGAAGGTTCTGAGTTTTCCCGGTCTAGGTCAAATCTAGTAAGTATAGGTTGCCATCACTCGGAACTTTAATCTCTTTACTAACTGAGGGTGTTAGCTACCATGTGGACTTAACTGGTATGACAATAAATTTCAGACTTGTGGCCATTACAGTAGCTCAACCCGCAGTGGTTCTCTTGACTCCGGCTCCTATTTTATGGAATAGGATGAAGGGCTTTACTATGAGGTTCGTAGTAGAGCTCATACTCGGCTTAACCACTAATACTTGGTGTATGCAGGCCGTATATAATTGAGGTCGGCAGGATGTTCAGTTGTGCGACTCCACCCCAGACCCACAACCCAACGAGGAACAGGGAGTAGGGAGGAATCACACATCTTAAATCTTTTTGATCTCAGCTATATACCACCTTTATGCATATGCTTGGTTATAGTGGTCAGTCTCATGAGTTCTGTCCTCTGGGTTCACGAACCTGATGTGCGAGGTGCGAAGGGTCTTTCTGGGGAATCTACGGAGTATGCTTCAGATGGTTATCATCTTCTGGAGTATCTTGCAGTGTCCTTCGCTTCGGTTTCCATATGACTAAGAGGGGTCGGTCAACAGCGCGTGGTACCCTTCTCTTGGGTACTTCGGAAGGTTTGAGATAAGAGGGACGACTGACGGATCGCATTAGGTTTGATCATTTGTGTTATGTTTTAGGTTCGGAATAACCTTTCTTTGCCGACATGGCTACGGAGAAAGTTCTTTTTACACAACACTAGGGATGTACACATGGTTGCACTACGTCAAACCATGATCGATAGAGTCATCGAAATTTGCATACTTCGACATGATATAAAATGAGGATCGATAGAGTTATGTGCCGAACGAGCACACAAGTTCTAGGCGTCTAGGGTTTCGTCCCGTGTATCACTGCCGCGGATACTTGGGACGATAGAGTCGACGCGGAACTATAGAGAGTCCTAAGTGTTTCTGAGTAGAGTACCTTTTCATGAGTGGATTCTCACGAGGCATTTCTATAATCGCCTAACATATACTAGTCATGTATAATTAAGGTGGGGAGGACTGTTGACTGAGCGACTCCGCCCTAAATCCACAACCAAACGAGGAACAGGAAATGAGGCGGCATTCACTCACTCTAGGTCTATCCATCTTAACTATTCATGGTCGTAACGTATATGTTTAGCCATTATAGTTTTACCTAATGAATTTTAAATTTTATAACAGTGTTGCGACTTTCGCCTTATTGGGGAAAATATTTACATTTGAATTAGTCTTTTAATGTTTTCGGTTTAGTTATCTGAGATCTAAGGGCATACCAAAAAATCTACCAGGTTCCTTGATGCTTCTCCCTAAGCAGTAGAGTTAGGCTCCTCCTGTGTCCTTGTTGTGTCCTTCAGTTGGGCAATCTCTTTTGAAGTGTCCAATCTTACCACATAGTCGGCAAACTGGATTGGCCGTCACATTGGTGATTGATGCAATACGCTCCACCGGAGTTCTGCATACACGAGCAGTATGCCCCTTCATGTTGCATCTAGCACATAAGAGTTCCCGACAGACACCATGATGATGGTAGCTGCACTTGCTGCAGTAGGGGAGGTTTCCTAGGTATGGTCTTCTTGGAGTCAGGAGGGAAGGATTTACAGGGGTATTGAATGCCTCATCTTGTTGCCCTTCAGAAGGTCCTTGAGCCGAGGTACCTCCCTCCTCGATCTTGAGTTTTCTCTTCAGTGGATTCGGTTGAGGTACTTGGGTGGCTGGGTATGTAGGGGTTGGTTGCTGCTGTCCATTGCTAGGATCGGAATTTCCGATAGGGCCCTTGCTAACATTGGCGTTGTTAGCATTCAGGTGAGCCATGACAGCTGCTACGGCTGCCGAGACTGCAGATTGGAACGTAGCTTCATCGAATAAGAGAGTAGGTTTCTTGCTTGTGGACTGGTTGCGTTTCTTTGGAGGCATGGTTTTTCCTACACGGAAAGGAATACAAGATAATGAGAGACGATGGCTAACCCTGGACATATCTGTCCCGACTGTATTAGGCATAAATTTTTCCCGTGCCTCGGGTACCGGTTGTCTGAGTGTCGACCTACATCCCTATGATGTAGTCCTGGTGTTCAAGGTAGGATTATGAGTATCGGGAAAAGGCCATAAGATGCGAGTCGTTCCTACTAAGTTACCTTTTATACTGGGAAAGGTTTCACTCTCCGGCCTGGAGAGATTTGAGAACAGTTCGGAACGGAACTGCGGAAAGAGAGGCTCATGAAGGCTTATGGCTATCTATTCTCAATAGAGGTGCGGGGATCCGCTCTAATCGTGTTACTGGCAACGGGAAATGACGATTTACCTAACACATAGCGTGAGTAGTGTAGCCACTAACTCACTAAATTGTATTATTTTACGGGTTTATTAGCGTGACGAACACGAGGAAAAGACACTTCTTGGGTTCCATGTACTGGCTCCCTCTGTTTGCCTTGTATCTTTGATTGGAATCGGCGTTGGTTTCCTTCGGGTAGTTACCTAGGGTTCTTTTCTCATGAAGACACATTGAACTTCTACTCCGCCTTACTTCCGAATCCGACTCTGGGTGTCATCACTTCATGATGGATGACTGGAAATCTCGGAAGTTTAGGCGAATTTCTCACCGATGTCCCTAAAAATATATAGGCACTTGGTGAATTCAATAGTCTCAACCCAGTTCATTTATTTCCGAACAGGAAATCTTCTCAATGAACCTCTTCTGGGTCTGCATCAACTCTTCTGTCAAGCACTGAAGTGGATAGGGTTTTCTACAGGGTTCGTGCGAGAATGGAAATGTCTAAAGAATCCTAAGAGATTATTAACATTTCACTGGATGATCCATATCGAGTCCTGCTATGATTACACAGGGTATACAAATCATATATAGCTTAGATCTGATAGGCCTTCGAATATGTGATACTACCCTATATCCACATCCAAAAAAGGAAAAGGAAGTAGGGCGAAACCACACATTCTTAGCCTATGGGATCCTTATTATATATATAACCTTGGGAGTATACCCTTTGTAGTTGTAGGTATATCAATAAGGATCTTTTTAGTTCTTCACACAAGGTTGTTTATGGATCCTAAAATACCCCTATGGTATTTTAATTTCTTGTTTGGTTCTTTTCTTCTGAATATGGTTCTGGGATTAGTGTGAATCTTTTAGTATTCTAAAATACTCCTATAGTATTTTATCTTTATGTTTGGCTCTAGCATTCCTAGTTGGTAAGTTTCAGACCTGTTGCAACACTACTATCACTCCCAAGCACATGTTCATCGCCTCTCGAATAAATGTAGTTGATCAGGTTACATTTATTCCAGCTTACGATTACATAACTGCCCAGGTTTGACGGTAATGCTCAACATCCGAAGACTTTTATTATTGTTCTTCTTGTGATACTTGTGTTCGAGTGTTTAGATTCTGGATGTTCTTATACTTTGGTAAAATATGGTTATATTTTAAAGTATAATTCTTGGTCAGAGTGTTTTATCCCTTTGTATTTATAGGCTGTATATCTTTTATGATTTGATATACTCAGCTCACTATAAACAATGCTCTGATACCAATCTGTCACACCCCAAAACCGGAACGGCGGAAACGTTCTGGGGTGGATGACGTCATGTCAAGTATCACAACACATGCATTATAGTAATCAAAGTACAACAAAACATTGCATTAATAGTAATAGTTTTACATAGTTTACATAACAGTACATCAAGGTAATACAAGTAAATATATAGGTGCAGCTTGGTACTAAACTGTCTTCGTCAGAAGCTCCGGGGATGTACCTGTCTAATGCTGACCTGAGAATACAAGTTATTTGAAAAGCGAGTATCAACATTTTTACAAATGCTGGTGAGTTCATAAGTATTTAGTGTCATTTTATCCAAATAACTTTAATAAAAGTTGTAGTTTTAGAGTATCCATTACATTAGTGTCTTTTCCAGAAAATCCTATATTTTCTTTAATAAAAGCAGTCTTTTACCAAGACTGGACGGAGTTATGTGGTAAAAAGGTTGTTTTCCCTTAATCGCTATCATTATCAAAATACAGAATTTGATTATTAAAGAAAGCAAGAGGAATCAGGGAAATATGACATCCCTTAGCAGTGAAGACTGCTGACTAAGGCAAAGGAATCATAGACTCCAGGAGAGTATCGAACAAACGACACGCCTGGCTCAGTCTAACAATGAGAGAAACAGACCCCAGACGGTATCAAATGAAAGGTACGGCTAGCAAGGTCTAAAAACAGAGGATACAGACCCCAGACAGTATCAAATGAAAGATACAGTTAGCGAGGTCTAAAACAGTGAATACAGACCCCAGACAGTATCAAATGAAAGATACAACTAGCAGGGTCTAAAAACAGTGTGACTCTGAGAGTGGGTTCCAGCATACAGTGTAAATTACTGGTGATATACCGTTACCTTAAGGCCATGAATTATAAGGTAACCTGGGATACTCGTAACCATACTAATCGACACTAGAGTACCTGACGCCCTGCAAGCGTCTATAGAATAGGACATTTGTCACCCCTTGGCTTGGTAGGCCGTGGACTGTAGCTAGCAGTCAGGGTGCGGGGGTGTCAATCCCGTATAGATCTATACACACAATGTCCGCTCTCCCTACAGGAGACTCTGGTTACCAACTAGACGACGGAGAAGGCTGTGTCCCGAAGATGCATCCCAAATAGTGAGTAGTGTGTTTCCAATGTAAGTGTTGGACTAGAGGTGGATACTCATAACTGAACTGACTAGAGTAAACCTATATGTCTATGCTTGTGTACATAATATATAACTAATGATCAAATGACCTTCGGACGGACATCCGATCCCACCAGACCACATCTCAACGAAGAAAAGGAAATAGGGCGGACAAGCCTTCCTAAGTCCTTTAATCATTATTTATATGCATCTATACAAGCACAAGCATACATCTAACTACGTTTGAGTGTGTAACAAGTGGAACCATAACATGAAGTATAACCGAATTGTGATGTATAACCAAATCGTGTGGAATAACCGAATCGTGAAGTATAAGCGAACAGTGTGAATAACCGAATCGTGATGTATAACCGAACAGTGTGAATAACCGAATCGTGATGTATAACCGAACTGTGAAGTATAAGCGTTACCAAATATAAGTGTATCACGAAGTGGAAGCGACAACAAGTGAAGTAAGAGCGTCTAATAGGCATAAGCGACTACAAGTATAAGCGAAATAGAGGCAATAACAGGTATAAACGCATCACGAAGTGAAAGCGTTATCAAGTAGGAGTTTAAACTAAGAGGGAGTATCAAAACATGGAAGAAAACCTTTAAACTTGAGAAAATCACAACTTTGGTAAAATAAGTTTGAAAACCTTTAGAAATTCCTTGGAAACTTTTCATAAACCAGTTTGAAATGAACTTTGATAAACAGTATAAGTAAGAGTTTTGAACAAGTGAAAACCTTTTGGAAAACCATTTATAATATCCTACTTGATAAAACAGTTTACAGTGTGGTAAACCCTTGTGCATGTGGGTTATCAATCACATGTGATTGATATGATAACTGACATGTTTAACTTGTATTCCCCCCCTATAAAACATGTAAAAACATTTAAAATGTTCATTCAGGGGTATGAACTCACCTGGTGTAAGTGGATCCGACGAAGGTGTCGGTTGGGTGCTCGGTGTCAAGTAAAGACTTGGACACACTTAGTGACCTATTTAACATATGATAACATATGTTTTCATACAATTAGTATATATAATACCAATTAAATAAGTATACGCACCCTAAAGAGCGGAAAACACTTTGGTTAAGTGTTTGGGGTGTCCCGGGTAACATTTAAGGGCTTGAATGGCTTAGGAATGGAGTTTACTCTCCAAGAGTAAACTCTCCATATGGTGTTTACGGCCCTGGGACAACTCCCCATGAGTTTACGGCCGTAAACTCATGGTGAGGGTATTCTAGGATGTTTAAAGGCTCTATCTTGATCGTGGAATTTTGCTAGGTCCAAATCTAAATTGTATGAGTGGGTTTAAGGGGTTTAAAGGGACCATATGGGAGTTTACGGCCCATGAACCACCCCTATGGGAGTTCACGGCCGTGAACTCCTACCCTCTTGATTTTATGGAAGTTTAAGGCCCTTATTTCAATCCTAGTAATTATTCTAGGCTATAGGGGTGTTTGGGGTTCCAAGAGTGCACTCCCTTGGAGTTTATGGTCCAAATGACCACTCCTTGGGAGTTTACAGCCGTAAGCTCTTGGCTTGGCCGTGAACTCTCATGCATCCCTTTAAACTTTGATTTTAAGCCCTTGTTTCAACCCTAGCATTTTCTAGTGAAGGTATAAGGCCATTTAGGGGACATAAGCTATCATTTGACATGGTTTGGGGGTGTTTACGGCCTAAGCATGTGCTTGGGCCGTAAACTCCTTTTTACCCCTCATTTCTTTGTGTTTCATTGTTCTAAACCCGAAATAGCAAGCCCCTAATTTATGTATTAAGCCTAAGGGTGGTTTGGGAGTGTTTTAGACTTGATTTAACAAGTTTAGAGGGTGTTTACGGCCTAAGCATGTGCTTGGGCCGTAAACCCTCTTTTAAGTCCCAAAAGTTGTTGTTTTGTGCTTCAAACACTCCTAGGCTAAATCCTTATTTGGTTCCTAGGCTCAAAGGGACAAATTTGGGTCATTTTGGCCTCATTTAAGGGGTTTACGGCCCTAGAGTGTTCTTGGGCCGTAAACTCCTCTTTGACAGCTTATATGGTCGAATTTTGGGGTAAAGTCACAGCCAATAATGTTTAGGATAAGTTAGGGTAAGGAGACTCATGATTTGGAGGCGTTTGGTTGCGGATTTGAGGCGAAATCGGGCTCGTATGAGAGAGAGTATAAAGAGAGAGTGAAAAGGGGTGGAATGAAGTACATTCCCCCTTATATATGGGTTGGAGTTGGAGCTCAGTGGGAATCTACCCGATAGTCGCTAAACGGGGCTTTTGGTCGCACCCGATTTAGTGGTCGTAATAATAAAAACTAACTTTTTCCAAATTACTATGGAAATGTAATTTAAGTGTTTTTATTTACTTATCACGACGTTAACGACATAAAATATAAATAAATAAAACATTTATTTATTTTTACGAACTCAATATTAAGGGAACTTTTATACAGTGGAATATTCCGTCAACGGTAACGGGGTAATGTAACGGAATGAAATTTGGGTTGTCACAAGGTTGAGTTCAAATGTGGTGTAAGGAGAAAAACTACAGAAAAATATGATTCAAAAGCTACAGGAAGACAATAACTTTTCCTATATACTAACTTGCAATTTGATTTCAACAAACCATCAAACACCCAATGAACAAATTTTCATGGCTTGACAAGTATCGATGATTGTTAAACTAGAGCAATTGACATCAAATGTTGAACCAAATCAACACAATATCTTACTTTTTATACCTTTCTCAAAAACATTTTATCACCTTTCTGTTTACAGACCAAAAAACTGTTAATCAGAGATACTATGAAACATTTCCCATCCCTTTGGCTTCGTTGACAACATATGGTCACTGTCGCCATCATCTTCATTGACTGTGATTTTGAAGCCTTGGGGCTCAAACTCAAGCTTGACGAAAATCAAGCACAAACTTGAGGGAATAGATTGTGTAACGCCCGTGTTTTTCGCTAGGCATTTTGTAGAAGAATGTTTGTTTACACTGTAAATTTTCTTATGAATAAATGAACAAGAATTCTTCAAAAATGATACGTATTTATAAAAAGATGATATAGTTATTTTAAGAAAGTAATTAATGCATATTACATGTTAAAGATATAATGAGTATTAATTAAATACTCTGCATTTAATATGCATTAATTACTTTCTTAAAATAACTAAAAGGATTGGTCCAAAATCAATCCCACATGCACACAATAGATAGTAGAAACATTTGAACATAATACTCGCTTGCTCTCTCTCTCTCCCTCTCTCTCTCTCTCTCTCTCTATATATATATATATATATATATATATATATATATATATATATATATATATATGTGTGTGTGTGTGTGTGTGTGTGTGTAAGAGAGAGAGAGAAAAAGTGAATATGTAGTTGTCATGTATGTAATACTAAGTATAGTACCATCTAAATTGACTTCATTTTGATTAAAAAAACACAATTTTCTTTTGTAGTTAGCTTCTTCCTATTGCTTTTGAACTCATATTATTTTTTTATTTTGTAATTTATCCCCAACATCTATACATTTTGAATGTGTTTTTTTATTAGATCTCTAGTAGAAACATCATAACTTCCTCTGATACATACCTTATGTATACTTGCATTGTTTTTTTATGGGTTATGGGAAGAGGTTTACCAAGTTTTTAATGAACAATTTCAATCTTTCACTATAATTTTCTGTAATAAATTTCAATATATCAAACTACATGTAGTTGATAAAATATTTTTATACACAGTTTGTTGTGCAAAATTAAATTTATTAAATTTGATAAAAAATATATATACAAAGCCTATCATAAGCTCTAATAGAGGATACAACAAATATGATAGAGATATTTGATTGAATTTTGTATAAATTATATAGTTTTTGATACTTTTATACCTAATATTAGGTACATAACAGCCACATATTCTTCAAACCATATATATATATATATATATATATATATATATATATATATATATATATATATATATATTTCATTTTACAATTATTATAATTTATAATCAACTAGTTGGAAAATTACAAAATGACAAAAGTAGATAATGTCACTAACAAAATTATTAAATGATCATTCTTTTGTATTCGCAATATCTATGAATATGTATTTAGTAGTACACTAACTGTAAAATCCGTGTATTATACGGGTTGACTAAAAAAAATAAAATATTAAAATATAAATAATAAATATTTTTTAAAAATAAAATTTTGAAATAAGAAATAAATAAACATATTAATTGCAATTTAGTATAATATTTATTACATTTTGATATTTTACATATATAAACATAAGTATTATGTGGCATTTTAATGTTATAAATTAAAAAAACCATAAATTGACATGTAGATATTATTTATTTAAAAAATATCACAAAATGACAAATGTTAAAACTCATTAGAGATTAACATGTAGCAAAATTATCTTTATTTATTAAAGTAGCAGATCAACCAATGTATTTTACTACATCTATTTTTTTGAATTTTAATTTTTTTTTAATTCAAAAAGTAATTTTGCAATTGTAATGAGATTCACTGCAAATCTGATGATTGTTTAACGACAAGTATCGAAAAGTTTGTCAATCTTGTTAAATGACTCCACTTATTTTGGTCATTTAAATAATTTTCCCCAAAATAATTTTTTCATCATCATTTATAATTCTGTTTCAAGTTTTAAAATTTAAAGTTAATATTATTCATTTACATACACCATCATGACTTATCTTCATTATCTTGTTATATTTAATCTCATTGTTATGCATTATTCTATCCTAATAAACTTGCAATAAAAGCATACATAACTATACAGAGAGCTATGAAGAAGACACAGAAATCAAACATGTCCATAAGAGTAGACATCGTGTTACAACTTTTCAACTATTCACAAATTTACGAAAGGCTTACATCATAACATAACATAACATAACATATAACATAATAATACCATAAAACTACACAGACCCAATTATTTACTTAAACAAACTTTGTAGACCAATTATTTACATATTGGATCCTCCCTGCAACACATATTACATATGATATATAGATTGTTACTCAAAACTTTTTTATTATGTTCAACAACAAAATGAAAAATAATTAGTAGTTGTAGTTCACTACCTTTTATGCCCAATTCTTCTTCGACCGAAACTGAGTAAGCTTGTCCCGCCATTGAGCTGTAAACACAACACTCAGTACAATACATGACATGACAGATCAGGCTGTACTGCATAACCTACATGACAGTCCATGTCCCACCTTTTTGGTGTGACAAAAGATTACATTTTTTTTGTCTTTTTGTCTTATTGACATCAATCTTTGGGGATCTTTTTTTGACTTAATGGGTTAAGCCAAAAAGTAAGAAAAAAAATACCTGCATCTCTATAACGTTCTTCAACAGCAGCAATAAGCATGTTTCTTACGAGATTAAACTCCTTTGTTTCAATACAAGGCTGCCCACTTGGTCTGTAAGTAACAGTTGATACATGATTTGTATTATTTTTTAAAAAATAAAAAAAAAGAAAAGAAAAAAAGGTTTATTTATTTATACCGATCAAGTTCTTTAAATATTAAACCATCTGAAGAACCCTGGAATGAAACCTTTGCAGATTCAACAACCTTCATCCCATCACTATGAGCCAAGAATTTGTTCACTTGTATTGGCACCTAAAATATATAATAATAACAATAATATTATTTTATCTTTTTATGTGACAATTATTGAAATTCAGAATTATTTCAAGAAAACCATTGAGAGCATACATACCTTGCACCTCACAGCGATATTAATGGCATCAGAGGGACGAAGGTCAAAGCTAACACACTCATCTTCATCATCCACCTGAGATTCAAAATCAATTAATCACCCATTTTTTCATTATGCAAAAGCTTCTAGAAGCATTAGTGATTTTTATCAAAAGTTGATACCTTTGTGAGATATAATCGAGCAAAATACGCCTCGTGTATTCTCTTTGTTACTCGAACAAGTTTGACCTTGTAAATAGACACAACATAACACAACAAAACTCTCGTATCATAGTGTGACATGTGTACATTGGAATTTGGAAATCTAACATATTTGATGAGTATGATAAAGTAACAATAGACTTACCTTATAGCCCATCTTATCAATCATCTCCTTCACTACATTATACATAGTTGGTCTAGCCTGAAACACACACATAAACAATTTCGATTAATCCGAGATAAATAAATACATTAAAAAGCAAGAAATTTGGAATCTTGATTCAATGTACATACAATTTGTACATTGCGCATAGCAGCCATGAGCAATACACTAGGCATCTCCACTGCAAAGGAAAAGTGTAAGAAGTAAGAACAATCTTGTTAAGTAATTCTAGAATCTTGGGGAGAATTAGAGGGGAGAAAAGTATAATAAGATATAAGCACATACAAACGATTATAGGAAGAAGAAGTCCAGTTCCATCTTCCATCTTTAGTACAATTGCAGGATGTGGAGCATAATCAGGTAGATGTCCACCTTGAGGATTGTTGTGAGCACATCTTAAATGCTTCCCATCTCTCATTTTAATCACAAATCCATCAGGGCCACTTTTGACCTCAACTGAAGTATGAATAACCAACAAAACCAACAAAAGAAATCAATTTTGGATAAACTAACTTCTGTAAATATGTAATTGTGAATCATTTGTTTTTAGTGGTTATCTTACCAGCTTCAACCACACTGGAGTTGACATAATCAGAATCGTTTTCATTGAAACTCTCAGCCATGCTACCATTTCCATTTGAAGAAGAACTGAAACTACATGTCACAGTCTTTGAACCAGGTCGATGGCGCACTTGAACCCTATGACTGTTGACGCCTTTGAATCCACATACTCCACTTCTATGAATCTTTGCCTTCATCAAAGGTCCATCGACTGCAGGAATCCCACCTTGCTTCCCACGAACAGAAGGGCAAACGACTGGACCTTGCAGAGTACTCATTTCCCTGTAGCAATATCATCAAATTGAGAAGTCTGAGATGCATTCAAATATCATCCAATAGACTAATTATTGTTACAGTTACTATGTGATACAAGTAGCAGAATCATCAATCGTGATAGCTTTACAAAATGGAACAACGGAGATAAGTTTCAAGTATTTTTGCCGATTTCCATGGGAGGAGATTAAATCAATGAATAATATATTAGATCAAAAGGAATCCGAGTTCCGATACGTAACCTAAAAAAAGGGAGAAACAAAACTGATGAAGCAACTTCCTTTTTTGAATGGAGAAATTTCTGAAAACTAATATTTTGTTATATTAACACTGATCGATTATATTTATACCTATGATCTTATATACCGCCAAAATGAAATCCACAACAACATATTAAGCTTCAAATATCATCAAAGTTTTCACAAGCGATCATCAAACTATTTCTAATAAGATCATTAACACCATAAATACATATATAAACTAACAAATTATCATCCGCATATACAATCACTCACCACCGATAAAGTTGAGTAAAAGCTAGATGGGTAATACACCGCCAAATCCGAAAGGGCGCCGATCGAAAATTCAAAATAGAAAATTAAATAGATCAGAATGATAGAACATCAATTAGCTACGAACAAGATGGATCGAGGGATTCAGTTAGGGAAACTCGAAAACATCTGGATAAAGGAAAGGAGATAAGAGATTCTTCTTTGAAGATAGAGAAGTGGTAGCAGAAGGAGAACGACTTTTAAGGGATTTCTGTTTATCTTTTTGCAGGATTATTATTTATCCAATTACGGAACTGTCCCTATAATGGAAAGTAAATTACAGAAGTGTCTGGGGTCTAAGTTGTAATTTGCAGATTCAAGCCAATTTTACACTTTTCACCAAAATAGGTCACCTCTTCACAAAAACTGTCCCTCACTTTAACTTCTTTATCCATATTCGTAGAAATATGTGTGTCTATTTAATGGTGAGAAGGTTCGTTCAACAACCTATCACCAAATAAACATATTTATAAATAATCTAAAAGGAGGAAAGATTATAAGATACAAAGCAAGACCATATATGATATAACCTACATTTCAGGTTTGTCTCAAATCGATCTATTCGCCGGTCCGATTGTTCAGCCTTAAGGAAGGTCAAAATGCATGCGCTTCTTATTTTTTTTTATGGAGATCTTATTTTATGTTAATTTTTAAAATTAAATAATATCTCATTGATGTTTGATTGGAACTTTGATTTCTTTCCTTAATTGTTGGTCAAGACCTTTATTATTGTTTTGGTTTTGTTTGCCAGAGGGATTGATGAACAACGATTAATACCCATAACCCCATTTTGTGTTCTTTTCTTTAGTTCTCTCTATTTGTTGTGTTCTCTTTTTTCAAGATCTCCATCAAGTGGTATCAGATTCAACATTCACGATCATGGCGGGCAGAGGACGACCTCAACGCAGTGCCTAACCTCGAGGTGGTGCGTTGGGGGTTGGTGGTCTGCGACGAGATCCACATGATGTTGAAGAAATTGAACACCTACAACAACGAATTCGAGAATTAGAACTACAATAGGAAGACCACCCAGAGAAAATCAAGTAGGATGACATCGTTATTAATGGCGTTGGCGACAGAGAGGACAATCCTTTTGGTTGTTGTCCGTATCCTCAATTTCGCCCACAAAATCATAGTGACCTCCTTTGTACTTTAGGCGTAAGAGTTGAGATTCAGGAATTCGGAAGGAAGGCGCAACCAGACGAGTTTATCGATTGGTTGAGCAGTGTTCGTGTTTTTGAACTCCGCGATATTCTAGGTCATCTTAAAGTGAAAGTCCTAGCCATTAAGTTGCATAAGTATGCTTCGTTGTGGTGAGATCATGTAAAAAGAAAAGGAGTTCAACAATGTAAATCTTGGGTTGACACATGAGAAAAAATGAAGAAACTTCTTCATGCAAAATTCCTACCCATCAATTACAGGCAAGATGTTTTTTTGAATATCATAGTTTAACTCAACAAAACTCTTTCGTAGAACAATTCATCACAAAATTTGATCACTTAGGAATGCGTTGTGGAGCTGACGAAGATGAAGAACATATCATTGCCCGCTTTTTAGGAGCTTTGCATTCTAATGTTGCAGACGTCGTCCAGTTACAACAATTTTGGACCCTTGATGATGTTTGTCGTCTCGCCCTTAAGGTAGAGAAACAACTCAAGAATAAAAATCATACCATACCAACTCATGCCTTGGCCCCATTGCGATCTTCTGGCGCATCTAATACACGACCAGGAGGTACACTTGGCAAAATGATCTGAGGGCACTTCTACAGGGGAGATGACCCAAACCAGGACAAGAATCCCTCGATGTTATAAATGTCAAGGTCTAAGCTATTATGCCCGCGAATGACCATACAAGCAACTTGTTACTTTTGTGAATGAGCCACCATGTCAATATGATACTGACGAGGAAAAGGAAGTACTAGACCATGACGACTAGGAAGTTCTTTTACCCGGTCGAGGGGAATGGTTAGTGGTACAACGAGTCCTCTCTGCCACCACCGACAAAACAGTTGACGACACCCTTTGGTTACGAAATAACATTTTTCGCACGAAGTGTACAAAAAAATGGAAAGTATGTACTGTTATTATTGAATGTGGTAGTTGTGAAAATATGGTGGCAACAACAATGGTGCAAAAACTTGGATTACCTATTGAAAACCATCTTGAACCTTATCAGTTAACATGGTTAAAGAAGGGACACATTGTTCGCATGACTCAAGGGTGTTTGGTACATTTTTCTATTGGAAATAAATATAACGATGAGGTGTGGTGTGAGGTCATCCCTATGGATGCATGTCGCCTTTTATTGGGGAGACCATGGCAATACAACCGCCAAGTCAAATATGACGGTTATCGCAACACCCATAGCTTCAAAAAAGATGGCCTCAACATTGTACTAGCTCCTCTTGACAGTAGAGATTCTACCACAGAGGCTTTAATTATTTCCAAATCATAAATTTTAGATTACAAATGGAACCATTCACCACCATTTTTGTTTGCTCTTGTGGTGACAGAACCGAACAACAACCTTAACACACCTATATTAATTAATCCTTTAATTTCATAATTCAACAATATTTTTCCTAATGACATTCCTGCAGGTCTTCCTTTTATGCGTGAAATTCAGCATTATATTGATTTTTTCCAGGTGCGAGTATTCTGAACAAACCCGCTTACAGAATGAATCCCAAAGAATATAATGAGTTACACCGGTAAGTGATCAAACTTCTTAAAAAGGCCTTATTTGAGAAAGCACGAGTCATTGCGCCGTACCTAAATTACTCGTTCCAAAACACGGGGGTGCATATCGTATGTGTATTGATTGTTGAGTTTGTGAGAGGGATTATGATTTGGCAATTTAGTTATGGATTATTACCATAAATGGTGATTAGGTTTGGTTTGGAATGTGATCAGTGTGAGTAGCCGTTGTAGCAACAAATTGCATGTGTTTTCTTATCATCAGATTGAGGTGAGTCTTCTCACAGTGTTTAGTGGGCCAAAGGCACCAATGCCAACCCATTGATTATTGTTATGATGCTAGTTGTTTGTGTGACTCTTTCATGTATTGTATGTGTTTGTATGTATACCGGGAGGGGCCCGATGTCAGGCGAGGCCTAATGAATGTGATGGGCGGGGACCATCACATGTTACTAAAAAATTTGTAATGGGTGGGGCCTAATGTCGGGCGAGGGCCCATTGTATGTATGGTATGCATGTGGTACTTTGGGAAAACTTTCTAAGCTTTGCACTTACGGTTTAAGTTTATGTTTCAGGTGCTTCCAGTTCTAATGGGAAGGGCCCAGCCTAATCATAACATATCCACCCGTGTTTAGCATTTCACTGATTTTGGAATCATACTTTGATAACTATTTTCACATTGACATACTTATGGATGGTTTATTATGATTAATTTATGGTTTTTGTTTGATCTATAAATGAAATTTTTTACATATGATTTTAGGATGTTACAAGTTGGTATTAGAGCCCTAGTTTGAGGGATTCGAACATACTCTCGGGTGTGTCTGAACTCAAACTGAGGATTTGGTAAGTTTTTCATAAATAAATGATTTTCAAAAAGGATTACTACTAGAAAGAAGGGGTGTGATGAATGCAATTGGGCGATCTCAAGTAAGTGTTCCATAAATACTCATACATGTTTATTGATTCAGTATGTGAGTATGAGAATATCATGCTAGATTTGGGCTAAGGATCTGCTCAGAATTGTGTGATAGGAGAGATGCATTTGTATGCTTACTATATGAGCCTCTAGAACTGCATGCTAGTATGGATTGCTGATGATATGTTAGGATGGCCTGTTAGGCAGTGCTATAGTTAGAACTCGATGCTCGAATGTTGCTTGCTTTGTGCTTTTAGGAACCACTACTAGTGCTAGTTGAATATCAAGTGAATATGCTAGGTTACATGTTGCAGGAATTAGATAATTTTAAAAGGTTGGGTTTAACTCTATTGCGCAACTCTTGTTTGATTCCAACCGTTGTAGTGTGATACTGTTTTGTTGCATGTAATTATATTCATAAGGTAGTTAGTGGGTGTTAATGGGTTTCTTCTATAACTGATGGTGGAGAGTGGTGGGAAGGGAGTCCTAAGAGAACCTAAGAGTCAAGTTAGCATTAGCAAATACATGGTTTACTAGGATTGTGGAGTGTTGGAATTTAGGGTGTCACTTAGGGGAATCAGGACGAATCTTAAGGAAAGTATGGAAATATGTGGAAGGTAGTATTGGACTCGTATTATTGGAAGCACAAGATTCATAGTCGACTCAAGGGAGTCACGAGGATTCTACGAGACCTGTATCGTGTAAGATTCTTCGAGTGTTTTTCTGATGATTTATGTGGTTTATTTTCAGTATGGTGGTCACCCGAGGTGGTTAAGGTCTTGATGAGGGATCGGGTGGGTTCGGGCTCGGGAGTCGGACCCTTGGACGATCATATATGGGAGTTCATTTCTTTTGAGATTACTTGCAACTTTTTGGAGCAAACTCTTGTGATCTTTGGTACCATCAATGAGGGTATCATGGAGATATTGGATGAGCGTCTGGGCATATTTCGCACTGAGATGTTGGCTATGGTGGGTGCACGCTCTCTGACTCTCTGAGATTTTCACGCATGTGGGGCTCCTAAGTTCTTCGGAATGAAGGACATCATTTCTAGTAGACAATGGTTGGCGAACATTGGGAATGCCTTTCGGACTAGCTTCTACCCCGAGGGGTCAAAGGTCAGATTTGCATCCTATCTTCTAAAGGAGAGAGCTCATGATTGGTGGGAGGAGGTGTATTGTGCTTTAGGAGGAGAAACAGTTGAGACGATGTCTTGGGATGACTTTGTTACGAGATTAAGGGTTGATTTGCGCCCATGATTGAGGTTCAGTAGTTGGCGAGGGAGTTTCAGGACCTTTGCCAGACTACTAAGACCGTGGCGGAGATCATTGTCATGTTCCGTGAGAGGGCCTTGTTGGTTATTGTAACGCCCGGTTTTCAGGGCTAAGCATTTTTGATGATGTAATAGTCTAGGTCAACTATTGTAACATTTTTTTTAATAAAGATGAAATATTTGAGTATTATGTGAATTATGTGAATTTTTATGCTTATTATGTATTTATAAATATTTAATAAATAAAAGATAAAAATAAGCGTCAAAATTAAAGTGTGAGATAAGTCCGATATCTCTACATAAAGTCGTAGTGGTCGAAACAAGGATTCCGAGGATATAAAGAACGCCGAAATCCAAGTTATAACGAGGAAGTTATGACCCACCGAAGTTTTACGGCAAAACCGGCACGACACCGGGAGACGTAAATAGTGAATTTACGATGGAGGACTTTTTAGCCTTAGCGATCTAAACTAAAGTTGTAGTATATGTTAAATCGAGAACATCCATAAAAAGAATGCCCAAATCCGACTTCGTATGAGGAAGTTATGATTTTTCTAAGATTCGACTTAGCAGTGCACGACCCGAAACTCGAATTTTAGTTCGAGAGGTTTTTGACTTACACGACCTAAATAAGAGTTGAAGATCTCATTAATAGGAACTCAACGGTAAAAAGACAGACGAAAACAGAGTCTGTATGTAAAAGTTATGAATTTTACGCGGACGTTTAACAGTATAATCTCCTTGTACTGTTAAACTTAAGATCGGTCGAGAATTAGCCGATGGAGTAAAAATGAAAGTTGTAGATATTATTTTTACCTACGCGTTGATATAAAGAACGTCAAAAACGGAGGTTGTATGTGAAAGTTACAGATTTTAAAAGTCGGAAGTGTGCTGTGCGAAAATGGGTGATGTGGCACACTCTTGGCCATTGCTTTCTCCCCAAGTCTTTCCACTAGATGGTGACATGTGGCACCAAGTTCAGCCAATTTTCACCCTATAAATAGAACCTCTCCCACCCTCATTTTCTTCACACCTTTCTCATTCTTTCTTCTCTTTACTCTCTCTTTAGAACCTCTCTCTAGTCCCGAAACCCCCCGAAAAGCCTAGGGAACCTCCCTAGCACGAGGCGGAAGCCCCGGAGTACTCGATGGCTCCGGGAAGAAGAGTTTTTCGGCTCAGGAACGCTGCTCCAAGCAAAGCCCGGTTTTCTATAAAACCCGCTGTAAGTGAGCTACGCCTACGCTATTTTTAATATATCGTTTATTTAATTATAGTAACGTTATTAGGAACTTATAATAAGTAATTGGGCTATTATTATGGGCTATATAAGTATTGTTTAACGCTTATATAATAGTAATAATAGCTAGACTATTAATTAGTCTCGGCGAATAATAGACTAAACTCTAGTGGTAATAATACTAGGTTTCGTCGAAGGAAATTATTTTTAAGAAGCGAAGCGCTGTCTGAGTTCGGATTCACCACCTTTTCAAGTGAGTGCATAGTTACTTTCATCTTACACATAGATATGAAGTATTTTATATAAATTACGTGCTATGTGTGCATATTACCTGAATACTTGCTATTTATGCTGGATGAACATTTTTATACATGTTTTCAATGATTTAAACTGTATATTTATTTTATATCTACGAAAATGTTGGGGTAAAACATGGGTAGATGTATTAGTTGTTGTGTGATAAAATGAAATAATGAGAGGCCTCGTTATAGATGTTATTGATGATCCAATCATCTAGCGGAGTATAGATGACGACCACGGACTATTCTAGACAGTCCAGTGGAACACTAGCAGGCTCGCAACCTGTAGGTGTTTATTTGAACTGTGTGCTCACCAGATGTACTCCATCCCCCACATGGTTGCCTTAAGGACATTTATTGCTAAGGAATCCCCTTAGCAGTAGTGTCTGTCCCGATGATAATCCTTAGGATAAGTCCCTTATGGTAGATGTTTAGGGACGTAATGTGAGGATAACGGGAACGGGTTATTGGGTTATTGTTGGTTGATGAAATTAATAAACTTATTTATTGTGGGTTGAAAACCCTATGTGCTCACCAGGCTCCCAAGCCTGACCCACTCAGTTTCTTGTATTACAGGTAGTGGCGCATGAGCATAGATGTGATGTCTTGGGATGAGAGATTAATGGATTTTAGGCCTGTAAATACGAAATAATGTAGTAAGGCTTATATTGTATTGTTTATGCTTTTGATCTGTATCAAACATGACATCCCAAGTCTTTTAATGAAATACATTTCCTGGGAAATGCTTTTGATAAATCTTTGTCATACTTTGTTTTGGGACAAATTCCGCAACACTTTTATTTAAAATGTTACTCTGATTTTCAAACAAAGCATAAACAAAATCGGTCTTTTCTGGCCGTGAAAATGGGGATGTCACAGTAGTGGGTTAGATCTGATCCCACATTGGCTGGGAAGGAGAACTAAGCATTCTTTATAAGGGGTGTGGATACCTTCCCTATCACAACGCGTTTTAAAGCCGTGAGGGCAGCATATCCCATAAGAACTCTGCAGTTAAGCGTGCTCGGGCGAGAGTAGTACCAGGATGGGTGACCCCCTTGGAAGTCCTCGTGCCGAGTGGCCCAAAGCGGACAATATTGTGATACGTGCCAGAGGGGGATGTTACAGTTATGTAGTATGTGCCATACGATGAGATGAAGAATGCTTGGTACCATGATATGTTGAAGGATGAGATACGTGATTTTGTGAGTATGTTTAGCTACAAGACATTGGAGGACATGATAGATGGGGCTCGCGAGCGAGAGATTGATCTAAAGACTGTGAGGAAGAGGAAGTTGGTTTAGACGCAAGTATCAGAGGGCTCAAGGAAGAAGCCCAAGGTTGTGGATTCGAGATCGAGGGGCCAGCATGGCCGGGGTCGGTATAAACGATATGGTCGAACGCACGAGAGAGCTTGTAAGGCGGGTGGTTCTGGCTGCTTCAAGTGCATCAAGACTGGTCACTTCAACATAAATTGTACTGCCATTACCACCAACCAGGGATCATGTATGATTTTCTTTCATTGCAATCAGTGGGGCCATGAAAATGTCGATTGTCCAAGTTTGATAGCAAGGGGAACAGTGGTATCACCCGCTCCGACGACATTGCAGATTATCGACGGCCGCCGGAGCAAGGTGGAGGTGCCAGTGGTTAGGATCCAAGCTTTCCAGTTGACAACCGAGGAAGCTCACGCAGTCTCATATGTGTTTACGGTTATGTATCTTCACCCTATTTCATTATTTTCTTTGATTTTTATGTTTATTATATAATTGTTGTTATATGGGGACGTTCCTAGTGAAGGGTGTTCCAACTTTACTTATATTTGATCCGGGCGCCACCCTTGCGCACAACAAGAGGTTCGATGACACTCTAGGGGATCTTGATTATCCATTAGAGGTAGAGACTGTAACGCCCGATGGTTCCAAGGTATTATTTAATTATTTCATCATTTATCTAATTGTGTAATTATGTAATTTGTGTGGGCTTAGAGGTGTTGGGCCTTATTTGAGTGGGCTTGCTAAGGTCGTACGCTGGTCGTAAGCCTGGTGTACGATGGGCGTAATGGTCCATTATGGAATGCGGAGGCATTTCACGTATGCTTAGCGTACGAAGAGGTACGCACAACGTACGTGGCCAGGACCAAAAACCCTAATTTTTAGGGTTTCAGATCTATATAATGTCCTTAAGTCCCATGGGTTAGCCCCTTATCAGCCTCTCTTGTCCAGAAACCCTAAAATCGACCCCCTTTATCATCTTGGTGTGTTCTTCACCTTGTGGAGTGCATTGTTGGTAGTTTGGTGCCTTGGAAAAAAGAATAAGAAGTTAGTGAAGGAGAGTGGTTGGAGTTGAGCTTGAAGATTGGGGTTATCTTCATCATTTGGCACTCATTTGAGGTATAAAGCTCAAAACTTGCCTTGTTTATGCTTAGATCTTCTTTGTTTGAGTTTTTGGGTCTTTTTGGTCCCATAGATGAGATCTTGAGAGTTATTGTCATTTCTGGAGCTTAGAGTTGCCACTCTTGGTGTTCATTTGATCCTTGAGTCATAAAGTTGCCATCTTTGAGGCTTTGAATCATCCATGCATGAGTATTGGTCATTTTTATGGAAGTAGATTGTCATATTTCAGGTTTGGGTTCATTTGGGGGCATGCAAGCCATCAAGTTGACAACTTTATGGTTTAAGACACTTCATATGGCTCAAATCTGTGATTGGAACCATAGGTCTTAAGGATTTAAGTGCTTTATGGGATTATGGATTAATGGGTGAGTGCACTAAGCGTAAAAGCCAGTACGCGCAACGTACAAGCCATGCAACATGTACGCTTAGTGTACAATTGAGTATGCCCAGCGTACTTAATGGATTTGGGCTTCGCGTCGTTTGGGCCTCGGTTGGGCTACTTTCTTGGACTTCGTTTCTTGTGCCTTATTGGGCCATTTGGAATCGAATCTTTGGGCTAAGGAAACATTATTAGGCCTTGGGCTAAGGCCTATGTGGAGGGATTGGGCCCAATTGGAAATTGGGCCATATGTTGGATTGTTTAACTTTTGGGCCCTTAGATTGTGATTTAGGGTTTCATTCTTGGACCAAGTTATGATAGGGGTAAAATAGTCTTTTTACCCCAAGCAAGGATTTTTGGTTATGAGGTAGATCCCAAATGTTAATCAGCTTTTATTTGGTAATTGATAGCTTGGGGGTTGTAGGACCAGCAGTCAGGGATCATTCGTTTTGTTCAACTTTTCGAGGTGAGTTTTCCTCACCGGGTTTAGCGGGTCTAAGGCACCAAGTTCAGCCCTTGTTGATTATGTTGATATATTCATTGTCTATGTGATACTTGTATGTGCTTGCATATGTATGCTCATTGGGCAGGGCCCATATTGTGAGTGTGGATGGGGCCCGTTATGAGAGTGTGGACGGGGCCCGTATCTCATTGGATGGGGCCCATTATGTGTTATGTTGGTATGTGGTATCTTTGGGAAATCACTAAGCTTTGTGCTTATGGTTTTCAGTTTACGTTTCAGGTACTTCTGGTTCCAAGGGGAAGAGCTCGGACTGACTGTATCACACACACCATGGAGATTCTGCATTTCATATTTAGACTGATGGGAGTGGGTTGCGGTTTGGAACCGCACTCTTGCCACATGGACCATAAACAACGCCCCATGGGTGCGGTTTCCTACGGTTTTGGCCGCACTGCGGCTAGAAAGGACCACGTGCTGTGATTGGTTGGTGCTATGTTGACCGTTGAACGGTCCTTGCGACTGAATTTATTTATTTATTTATTTATTTATTTTTACTTTACTCTCTCTCTCTCTCTCTCTCTCTATATATATATATATATATATATATATATATATATATATATATATATATAATTATCCTTTTTACATAACTTTCAACCAACATCCTTACAATTTTACTCTCTTTTCCTCCATTTTTTTTTTTGAAAATGTCTTCTTCCAAAAGACCCAGCAAAGAAAAAGCACCCGTCAGAAACACCACAACCACAATGCCTTCATTTGATCAACCGATTTTTTCACCTCCATATTACTATTATGGCGGTATGCTTCCGTATTTTCCACAACGACCGACACAACCACTACCACAAACACTACCACAACCCGACACAAATTTTAATCCATTTGATTTTTTGTCTCAACCTGAGTTTGTTCAACAAACACAAACACAACCACAAACGGTCGTTTCTGATTCCGAACCGAAATTTGTTACAAAAACTCATCCCACTCGAGCAACAACTAAAAGAAAAGAGAATGCGGAGGCAAAATGTTAGGAACCCTTGGAAGTGTTAGTGTTGGCACAATCTTGGATTGATATTTCAGAAAATGCGACGATTGGAAAAGACCAAAAGCATGACTGCTTTTGGATCCGCGTTTTACATAGGTTCCATAAAGGAATGAACCATGGAGAACACCGTTCAAAACATCAAGTTTACTCGAAATTGGGGAAGATGAACAAGGAAATCATGTTGTTTAATGATTTGTATAACAACATGAAACTTCAATGGAAAAGAGGAGAAAGCGATTATGTGATTTTAAGGAAAGCACTGAAAGTGTATCAAAAAGAAAACCTGAAGGCTTTTAAGTTTCTTGAAGTTTGGAATTTTGTGAAAGATAAAAAGAAATGGCAAAGTAGCAAATTATCAGACGAGCATATTGACAATGGTTCAAAACGCAATAGAACATCTGAGTCCGACCACACTACATTAGATGCTAGTGTTCAATTTGATCTGAACGAAGATGAAACTGTTCCAGTTTCACCACCTTCTCGACCAATGGGAAGAGACAAAGCAAAAAGCAAAGGTAAAGTCAAAGCGTCGGATTCAGATGAGTTGAAAGAAATGGGGACCGACATGAAGGGTATAAAAGATAGAATGGACAAGATTTTGCAAATTGCTTCTGAAAGAGAGCTGCGGAAACAAAGGGACAGCGACATGCGGATACTATCTTTGGACACATCGCATATGACCGAGGATGAACTTCAAGTAATTTTGACGATGAAGGAGGAAGTGAAAAACGTTACACAAATCGTGGCTAATTTCTAGTTTTTTTTTTCAAGTTTTTGATCGTTTGGTGTGTTTTTTTTAATAAGTTGTAGGTTTTATGTTTCTAATCGGATTTTCTAAATTTTTAGGTTTTTTATTTTAAGTTAAGCAGTGTATGGTATTTGTATTTTTAATTAATGAAATATTATCTTTTTAAAATTATGTTTTTTTATTAATAAAGAAGTTTTATTAAATTAAAATAGTAAACAAAAAAAGAAAAGAAAAGTGTGGCACCACTCCCTTGGTGTGGCAAGAAACCACACTTGTGTAGTAGAAAATGATGTGACGCTTATGTGGCGGTGAAGGGAGTGCGGTTTCGGTGGCACCACTCCCTCCAACCTTACTCTGATTTAGATACATTTGATACATTGATTTGATGAGATGTATGGATGATTTTTGAAAATACTATTTTTTATCTATTATAAAAACAAAATTTTTGGGACTATATTTTTGGATGTTATAGAGATTGTCGATGATTATCCAGTGCGGGTATCGAGGTTATGTTTTGGATTTATTCGGCGAGCGGTATCTGATTGATTTGGTTCCTATCCCTTTACGTGAGAGCAAGGTGATCATGGGAATTGATTAAGCCCTAATGGGGTGATAATCGAATGCGGACACCAGTTAGTTTGGGTTCGAACCCCAAGTGGGGGATAACTATTTATTCATTGGTTTTGTGGCTTATGTATTGGATACCAGAAAAGGAGAAGAAGAGGACGATTGATGATGTGTCAATTATTCGAGAGTATTCATATGTGTTCCCGGAGGACTTTTCCGAAGTGCCTCCGGAGAGGTAGGTGGAGTTCGGTATATATTTGGTTCTAAGTACGACTCCGATAGCCAAGGCACCTTATCAGTTAGTGCCGCCAGAGATGCAGGGGTTGTCAACATAGCTGCAGAAGTTGTTAGACAAGGGGTTTATCAAACCAAGTTGTTTGCCCTGGTAGCGCTGATTCTCTTTGTGAATAAGAAATATGGCTCCTACAGGATGTGCATTGATTATCGGGAGCTAAACAAATTGACGGTAAAGAACCGTTATTCGCTTCCGAGGATCGACGTTGTTCAATCAGTTGCAAGGTGCGACTTGGTTCTGCAAGACTGGTTTGTGTTAGGATTATCACCAGATAAGGGTTCGAGAGGAGGATATCCAGAAAACGGCCTTCATGACTCGTTATGGTCATTATGAGCTTGTGCTGATGCCTTTGGGGATCACTAATGCACCAACAACGTTCATGGATCTCATGAATCGGGTTTGCAGACCAATGCCGGATCGGTTAATCATTGTGTTCATTGATGATATCTTGGTCTATAAGACCAAGGAGCAGCATGAGGATCATCTGCGAGAGGTTTTGGAGACTCTAAAGAGTGAGAAGCTATATGCTAAATTTTCCAAGTGTGAGTTTTGGTTACGTGGGTTGCAGTTTCTGGGGCACCTTGTCAATCAAAAGGGTATTTTGGTTGATCCGACCAAGATCGAGATTGTGATGCAGTGGGAGGTTCTGAGATCTCCATCCGAGATTCGGAGTTTCCTTGGTTTAGTTGAGTATTATTGGCGGTTTATCGAGAATTTCTATAGGATCATCGTTCCAGTGAGTAAGTTGACGAAGAATTTGCTACATTCTATTGGGGGTCTGAGCAGAGGTTATGCGAGGCTCCGATTTTGACCCTGCTAGAGGGTGTGGATGATTTTGTGGTGTACTGTGATGCGTCTATTTCGGGTTTAGGTGCAGTTTTGATGCAGAGGGGTCGTGTGATAGCTTATGTTTCGAGGCAGCTGAAGCCTCATGAGGCAAATTATCCCAGTCATGATTTGGAGCTGGGGGTGGTTGTCTTCACCCTCACGATTTGGCGTCATTACTTGTATGGTGTTTGTTGTATCATTTACACGGACCACAAGAGTTTGAGTTATCTTATGGATCATCCAAATCTGAACATGAGGCGGTGCAGGTGGCTTGATATGGTGAAGGATTATGATTATGAGATCATTTATGACCCTTGGAAGGACAACAAGGTGGCCGATGCTCTTACCCGTAAGATGGATGGCACACCGATCATGGATGTTTATTTGAGGATGACTGTGATTACCCCACTCTTGGAGCAGATTCAAGAGGCTCAGGTTGAGGCTATGAAAGAGGAGCACCGGAAGAGTGAGCATATTGTGGGCCAAGTGTCCTCTTTTGATTATGTTAGTCGGGGATTATTGACCCTTCATTAGAGAGTTTGGGTCTCATACTTCGAGGGTACGCAACAAATTTTAATGGAAAAGGCGCATAAGCTGAGGTTTTCTATTCATTCTGGAGCGACGAAGATGTATAGAGGCCTATGACTCGATTATTGGTGGCCCTGCATCAACGAACTCATGGCAATATGGAGTCGTTGGATGTTCTCGTTTGGAAATGAAAAGATATTACAATTGATTTATCACAAAGCTACCACATACTGTACGTGGGTTGGATTCGATTTGGGTCATTGTGGATCGATTGACCAAGAGTGCACATTTCATCCCTATTCAATAGAGCATTTCTACAAAGAAGTTAGCGGATGTCTATCTCCGGGAGGTTGTAGCATTACATGGGGTTCTAGTATTGGTGGTTTTCGTATCGGGATGTTTGGTTCACTTATAGGTTTTGGAAGAGGTTCCATGAGAATTTGGGTACTCGGTTGCACTTCAGCATAACTTTTCATCCGTAGATCGATGATCAGAGCGAGCAGACTATCCAAAACTTGGAGGATATGCTTCAGGCATGTGTGTTGGATTTTGGTGTTAACTAGGATATGTATCTCCCATTGGCTGAGTTTTCTTACAACAACATCTATAACACCGGTATTGATCGAGCTCCTTTTGAGATGCTTTACAGGAGGAAGTGCCGGACCCCGATTTGTTGGGGTGAGGTCGGTCAACGAGTGATGGGTAGCATGGAGGTGGTGCTCTGGATTACTGAGTTGATCCAATAGCTGTGTGGGAGATTGCAGACCCCATAGATCCGACATAAATGTTATGCTGATAGACGTCGGTCAAATTTGGAATGCCAGGTTGGGGATATGGCCCTCCTAAAGGTGTCACCTTGGAAAGGTGTCATCCGGTTCGGGAAGCGGGGCAAGCTGGGCCCCGGATATATCGGTCTTTTCAGGGTTATTGCCCGGGTGGGCAGGGTTGCTTGTCATTTAGAGCTACCCGAGGAGCTCAATCAAATTCACAACACTTTTCACATCTTTCAGTTGCAGAAGTGCTTGGTTGATGATTATGCAGTGGTTCCGTTGGAGGATATCCATGTGGATGAGCGCCTGAATTACATAAAGAGACCGATTTCAATCCTAGACAAGAAAACGAAGACTTTGCGAAACAAGGTTGTGGGTCTAGTGAAGGTGCAATAGTAGAACCAGAAGGGTTCAGAGTAGACATGGGAGCCTAAGGAGGAGATACGGGAGCAGTATCCGGATTTTTTTTATTTGCATCAGCGGACTTCGCAGATGAAGTCTGATTCAAGTGGGGGAGATTTGTAATGCCCGATTCCCAGGTAAATTCCCTAAGTTCTAAGTGTTTAATTATTTTGCATTGTGTCCTGTTACGCGTGGTGTAATTAAGGTACGCGGGGCGTACCTTGTCGAAACTTAGACACAGGGTTTTCCTCCTAGTACGTTGTGCATACCTGTAGTACGCATGGCGTACTCAAGTCAGGGGAAAACCCTAATTTTTGGGGTTTTGACCCTATAAAACCTCATTAACTCCCTTGAGGCTAACCTCATCCTCAACCTCCATCCTCTAAGAAGCTTTCCTCAAAACCTTAGCTCACATTGGAGTCAGTCTTGATCCTTTAAGTTATTTGGTGTGTTTTTGGTGTATTTTGAAGAAGAAGGAACTTATTGAAGGTGTATTGTTTGGGTTGATTCTTGTGAATCCATAATCTATTCACCTTCATCATCTTCCAAAAGGAATAAAGTCTCAATCTTGGTGATTCTTTGTTTAGATCTACGTTAGTTAGGTTTTTTTTGGCATATTTTTCTCCCTTGGGTTTATTCATGTTTGTATAAGTTACTCCAAAAGCTTAGAATAATAGATATTCATGTTTTTGAGGTCCCTTGTTCATAAAAATAACATCTTGATGGCTTAAACTCAAGCATGCAAGAGTTTATGTTCATTATATGGAGTTAGAAGGTTTGTAACACCCAAAATCAGGAAGACCAGGAAAGGAAAGAAAAGCCTAAGTCAAAGGAGTCAACTCGTCGAGTCCAAGGAGGAACTCGACGAGTCGGAGCGTGACCTGTGTCGCGGCTTAAGTGACCGACTTGGCGAGTCTGGTCTGGGTTGGGAAACCCTAATTTCGGGACTTGGCACCCTATTTAAGCATCTCATTCTCATTTCTAGGGTTTCATTTACAGCCTCCATTTTCCAGAGACGAAACCCTAGCCACCAACTTCATTCTTGAGCTTATGTGAGAAGATTAAGGTCCCTTTTGAGTGCATCTTGAAGGTTGAAGGAGAAAGGAGCAAGGAAAGGAGTATAGATCCAGAGTTTGGGTGTCATCTCAGATCATTTGAAGGTATAGATCCAGAGTTTGCTAGTATCTTGTCACTTTTGGGACCATTTCCAAGGCCAACCTGAGTATTGAGCCTTTGAGGACGAATAGAGCTTAGATCTGAGCATTTCTGAGCTCTATAAGCTCTGAGTGAGAAGCTTTACTCAGCTATGGCTTCCTTTCATGACTTAGACCTCCATTGTAGTTTAGAATAGGGTGTTCTAGCCTCATAACACCTTGCATGCACGTAAAGTTAGCAACTTTACGTGCAATGCTAGCATAAGGAGTCCAGATCTATGAGTTGGAAGTGTTGGAATAGAATGAAATCGACAGAATAGAGTTGTCACAAGGAGGACTCGGCGAGTCAGCTCATGGACTCGGAGAGTCGAGTCGCAAAACCCAAACCCTTCTGTTTATGAGTCGGATCAGTGAGTGGGGTTAGAGAAGGACTCAGCCAGTCTATGCCCATGAGGGACATGAAGATCATGGTACTCGACGAGTTCAAGGAGGAACTCGGCGAGTCCAAGGCAATCTCCTTAGCCGATGAAGATGGACTAGGCAAGTTGTAGAACAACTCGGCGAGTCGATTGAAGATAGTCCCAAAGTGTTAGATGAAGGAGAACTCGTTGAGTTCTCGCTAGACTTGGCCAATGGAGTCAGGGTTGTTTAGGATTTGAGGAGCATGGACTCGGCGAGTTGGTATAACAACTCGGTGAGTCGAGTCAACTGGAAGGTTGACTTTGACCAGGACCTTGACCAGAGTTGACTTAGTTTACCTATGGAGGACAGTTTAGGCTAAGTTCTATTATTTGGTGTTGGTAGCTCGGTGAGCTAGGAGAGCAGCGCTTCAGAGAATAGTCGATTAGCAGCCAGAGGATTATCAGCAGAGTTCAACAGTTCAGGTGAGTTTTCCTTCTAGTAGGAACGGGTCTACGGACACAATGTCGGCCCGTTTAGCTAACAGTAGTTCCGGACTTTGTTTCGATGCAATTGTTCAATATGCTTGATGTCTTTGTGATTCAGGCATGTTTATGTGTTAGTTAGTCCGGACCTCGGTCCGATGCAGTATGCAGTATGTATGCTTATGTTATATGCTATGATCATGTTATGTTATGTTCAGTTAGTCTGGACTTCGGTCCGATGCAGGGGGCAAGGCCCCGGTTAGTCCGGACTTCGGTCCGATGCAGGAGGCAAGCTCCCAGTTAGTCCGAACTTCGGTCCGATGCAGGGGCAAGGCCTATAGGTGGCAATCGTTTCGTGTCGAAACACTAAACGGGTTGAAAGTGCTTGACCCTAACCCAACCCATTTAATTAACGTGTCGTGTCGTGTCAACCCGTTTATTTTCGTGTCGAGTTCGTGTCGGGTTTCGGGTTAGGGCTATACCATGAAATATGTTGTGTCATGTGAGGTTAAAAGATTGAGCATGTTGAAAGAGTAGGAGTTGGGTAGGCGAAAAGGAAAAACTAATAGTTTGGAGGCAGAATAGATGAAGTCATAGCATGTTCAGATGACAAAATTAAAAGAGTGGGAGTTGGGGAGGGGATGACAAGGTCATGAGGATGTGAGAGTTGTGAAAGAGACTCGGTAATTTGGGAGAGAATGGAAAAACTGAAATGAAGTCTTGATCTCGACGACTAAGTCATTTCAACATTACAAAATGACTCAATTCGAAGGTTTTCTTTTACTTATGGTTTTGGTTTTGTATCTTTCTAGTTTATTTAAATAATTCAAACAACTTGCATATAAATAAACGGGTCATTTTCGAGTCATATTCGAGTTGAAATTCTCAACCCTAACCTTACCCGTTTAATTTTCGTGTCGTGTCGTGTTAACCCGTTTATTTAAACGGGTTGAAATATTTTACCCAAACCCGTTTATTTCGTGTCGGTTTGTGTCGGGTTTCGTGTCGTGTCAGTTTTTGCCACCTCTAGAAAGGCCCCAGTTAGTCCGGACTTCGGTCCGATGTAGGGGGCAAGGCCCTAGTTAGTCTGAATTGTTGGAATAGTGTCTAAGGCTGCAACTATATTAGGCAAGTATTTGACCCGATTGTGCATGGTCCTTTTGGGTTGCCTTCACCATAGCAACTTGATAGGATGATTTATTAAGAGAGAATAAATATTATTAATATATTATGAGAATAATATAAAGAATAATAATATTGTTATTTGATTAATATAAGTCATAAATTAATTGGTATTAATTTGGTGACTTAAAGAGATTAATTAAATAAGAGGGTATAAACTGTCAATTGTTTGATAGTTACACTTTAGACTGTAAATCCTTATTGGGTAGGGGTTGGACGAATTCTAGAGCTAAGGATAGCTCAAAAATCGTCCAAGGCTATCTATGGTAAGGATATGGATTGCTTTAAGAGAAGATTATCCAACTAGGGTTTAAGTTGTAACCCTTAAGGAGTCTACAAGTATAAATAGACCCCATGGCTTAGGGAAATCGGCACCTCATTGAGAATAGAGAACCCCTAGCCGATTTCCTCCTAGCCTCTCTCTCCCAAATCATCTTCTTTGCTATTTGGTGTTTGTAAGCCATTAGAGGAGTGACAATTGTGACTCTAGAGCTCCAAGACAACAAGATCAAACAAGAGATTCAAAGGTATGCTTCTAGACCTGATTTTGTATTGTTCTCATACCTAATTAGTCATTATAAGTCTTGGATTCAAAGCATGTTTAATTAGAAAGCCTAGATCCAAGCATTAGGGTTTTGCATGCGCACATAGGAAAGTTCTTATGGCTAAAACCCATCAGTGGTATCGGAGCCTAGCTTGGTTTCTATTAAATTGTTGCTTGTTTGTTTGAAACTTAACTGCAAAATTCGATTTTTGTGTTTTTGAGTCATGGACTCGGCGAGTTCCATAGTGGACTCGGCGAGTTGGCCAGACTTGGCGAGTCCCTTGGTGCACTCGGCGAGTCCAAGCGTCAGGAAAGGCCAGATTCGGGATTTCTTCATGATTATCTTATGAAAACTTACCTTAATCATATTAGATCAACCCTAATCCGATTTTTTGATATATATGACTATAATCTTGATCTAATTAAAGATATTTATCAACTAATAAAATATTTAATTTCCTTATATGATAATTAATTAATTATTTTGATTAAATTGGTAATTATCTTGCAAGAAATCTTGAATAAATCAAATATAGATAATTAGGAAATTAATTGTTAATTAGAATTATTTGTTATTTGATCCTCCATGTTTTAAATGTTTAAAACTTGTCCTCAAGTTTTGAAATTTATGTTTTGTGATTAAAAGTTTTAATTTAGACAATTTAAATTTCAAACCCTAAGTTTTTAAAAGTTTAAAATACAACCCTATACTAATATAATATTACAAGATTAATATATATATATATATATATATATATATATATATATATGTGTGTGTGTGTGTGTGTGTGTGTATAACTAAAATGCTAGTCTTACCGTTAGTAGGCCTCATTCACGAAGCCGATCTATAAGGTGGGTATAAGGTTGCGGCCTATAAAATGGCGCTTAATGGGTGTAAACTCACACCCACCGCTTGCTTGATCGGTGGAGGGTCGTTAGCCGAACGGGTAGGATAGGGCAACCTCATCCTCTCATTAAAAGTATAATATGAGATACAAAGTAACTACACATTTAAATTTTTTTTCCCAATCTTAGTTACTTTAGGAAAAGTGAATTGATGCAATCCCATGAAATTACACTTTGCACCCTTGCTAAGAAGTTAGTGGAGCGTGTGTGGTTTACCGGCACACTAATTGGTTCTAAGCAAAGGTGGCAAAGGGTGATTCATTGTTTATCATAGTTCGATGGAGCGTGTGTGGTTTACCGGCACATCGAATAGGTGATCGTTACAATGAAGGCACCATGTGAATTTGCATGGTAATTCACACCCGCTTTGTGATCCTCGGTATCCCAGTCACAAACAAGAGGGACATATCGAGATTTAAACATGCCATTGAATAGTTTCAATGAATCTCATCCGAACCTAGGAACTCTCAATACATTTAGGACTTATAGTTAGGTTTTTATGGTGGAGAATTAGTGAATCGTCATTCACTTACCTTCATATTATTTGCATGTTGGATTACGGCATCCCTTTTCTAATATGTAAATATTGTTGTTGGATCCTAGCCCTAATCTTTCTTATTGGGTGATAATTAGGGATTCATATTCTAATCTATCTTTTTCCTTTCTATTTGTAGATGTCGAACGCAAACAACGCTGTTGCTAGTTCTTTCACATTGATGAGCCTTTGTCAAAAGGTCACTTTCGATGGGACGAACTTTAGTGAATGGATAAGATACATTCACACCATTGCTCGCTATGAGGATAAGGAGTATGTCCTCGATGAGAAGCTCGAGAAAATTAACCCTGAAATCGCTACTCCGGCTGAAATGACCGCTTTTGAAACTCATGAGCGTGATGCAACGAAGGTACATTGCATCATGATAGCCACCATGAACTCCGAATTCCAAAAGTCCTATGAGGACATGTACCCGTACGAGATGCATCAAGACTTATTGGAGAGATACCACCAAAACGCGAGACAAGAGCGTTATGAGATTTTCACTAACATGATTTCCGCTAAGATGGGTCATGGAGAATCTCTTACCGTGCACCTGCAAAAGATGCAAAGGTATGTCGACCGCCTTCGCAAGTTGAATGTTGACTTTGGGGAAGACTTGGCGATCGACATGGTGCTTCACTCTTTGCCTCCGAGATATAATCAATTTAGGATGACCTACCACATGAACAAAGAGGAGGTCACCCTAAGCAAACTCCAAGGTCTCTTGAGGGTCGCTGAGAGCAACTTCAAAGACAAGTCTGTTGCACCAACTCCCAATCCACCCGCTGCTCCTGTCTTGGCTATTGGTCAAGGGAAGGGAAAGAAGAGGAAGGCTTCGTCTAAGAACTATCGCAAGGTTAAAGCCCGAGATGGTGCCTCTTCTAGTGGGACCAAAGTTAATCCTGCTAAGCCCTGCCCTAACCCAAAGGAGGCAGAGTACCACCACTTCCATAAGACAAGACATTGGAAGAGAAGCTGCCTAGAGTACCTGCAAGCCATTAAGGAAGGAAAGATCAAGCCGTCTTTCGCAGGTATATACACAATTAAATCTAACGATTCTAATCATGCTATTTCTTGGGTTCTTGATACCGGTTGTGGTTATCACATTTGTTCTAATGTGCAGGGACTAAGAAGAAGTAGGGATGTGGAGCAAGGAAGGATCAATCTAATCATGGGGAACAGAAGATCGTCGCCTGTGACCAAGATTGGAGTGTATTCTTTAGTGCTTAGGAATAATTTATGTTTAGATTTGAACAACTGTTGCTATTCGCCAGAAATGGCTAGAAACATCATTTCATTTCATGGTTTGTTTAGACAAGGTTTTAGATTTTCTTTTAATAATGAGAATGGTTCTATTTTGGCTTATCTAAATGTTATCTTTTATTTTGAAGCTATACCATGTAATGGAATTTATGAAACTGTTATGATTGTTGATAACTTAGGAAATGATGTTTTAAACATAGATTCTTCAAATAGTATGGATAGAGCATCCTTGTGGCATTATCGTCTTGGACATGTCAACAAGAAACACATAGCCCAACTCTAAAAGGATGGAGTGTTGGAGTCATTCGACCTTAGGGAAGGTGACACGTGCGAGTCTTGTTTGCTTGGAAAGATGACTAAATCACCCTTCACGAGTACGTGTGAAAGGGGTGAGGGTCTATTGGACCTAATACATACCGATGTATGTGGACCGTTTAGATCAACCACGAAGGATGGGAACCGCTTCTACGTGACTTTTACCGATGATTATAGTAGATATGGGTATATCTATTTAATCAAGCAAAAGTCAGAAACCTTTGAAAAGTTCAAAGAGTTCAAGAATGAAGTGGAGAATCAATTGGGCAGGAAAATCAAGATGCTTCGATCCGATCGAGGAGGAGAGTACCTAAGTCTTGAATTCCACGATTATCTCAAGGAGTGTGGAATAGTTTCATAATTGACGCCTCCTAGGACACCGCAGTTGAATGGTGTGGCAGAAAGGCGTAATCGAACCTTGTTGGACATGGTTCGCTCTATGATGAGTCGTGCTTCACTACCTATCTCTTTTTGGGGGTATGCCTTAGAGACTGCCGCCCATATCCTTAACCGAGTCCCTACTAAGAAGGTTGCCAAAACACCTCACGAGATGTGGATAGGGAAAGCTCCCTCATTGGGACATATTAAGGTTTGGGGTTGCGAGGCTTTCGTAAGACGAGATGCTCACGACAAGCTCGAACCTCGTAGTGAGCGATATATTTTCATCGGCTACCCGCAGAAATCCTTTGGATATCTCTTCTATAGACCGAAGGACAATGTTGTCTTTGTTGCGAGGAGAGGAGTTTTCCGAGAGCGAGAACTCATAGGCCAAGGAGACGGTGGGAGGCAAATCGAGCTTGAAGAGATTCAAGAGTCGATAGATGAAGGAACCTCTACCGCTGGCACTCAACCCGAGGAGGAAACTCCGGTTGAACCGATTGACGAATCCTTACCTCTTAGACGTTCCGATAGAGTTAGAGTTCAACCCCAGTTTTATGGTTTTCATATTACTACCGAAGGGGACACGTATATTAGTGATGGCACACTAATAAATCTTGATGAACCTAATAGCTATAAGGAAGCCATGGCAGGCCCGGAGTCTGAAAAATGGAAAGAGGCAATGGACAACGAGATCCAATCCATGTATGATAACAAAGTTTGGAATTTGGTTAATAATGTGCCCGGACGTAAGACCATTGGGTGCAAGTGGATCTTCAAGAAGAAGACCGACGTGGATGGAAAAGTACACACATATAAAGCGCGATTGGTTGCGAAGGGCTTTACTCAAACTCCCGGAGTTGACTATGAAAAGACCTTCTCACCAGTTGCGAAGATAAAATCTATTAGAGTGATGCTAGCTATTGCCGCATTTCATGATTATGAGATATGGCAAATGGATGTCAAGACCGCTTTCCTTAATGGAAAGTTGGCTGAGGATGTTTACATGGCTCAGCCAGAGGGGTTTGTGGATCCAAAGCATCCGAATAGAGTGTGTAAGCTTGAGAAGTCCATTTATGGACTTAAGCAAGCATCTCGCAGATGGAATCTTTGCTTCGATGAGAAAGTCAAAGAGTTTGGATTTGTACGAAGCGAAGATGAATCATGTGTATATGTCAAAGCCAGTGGGAGTATAGTTAGCTTCCTCGTTCTATATGTCGATGACATATTACTCATAGGAAACGACATCCCGACTCTGCAGGAAGTTAAGTCCTGGCTCGGGAAGTGCTTCGCTATGAAGGACCTCGGAGAGGCTTCTTACATTTTGGGAATAAGGATAGTAAGAGAAAGAAGTAAAAGACTAATTGGACTTAGTCAGAACACTTACTTAGAGAAGGTACTAAAACATTTTAGTATGGAAAACTCGAAGAAGGGAGAATTACCGATACAAAATAATGCCAAGTTGAGTAAGACTCAAAGTCCGAGTACCGAAGCTGAAATAGCAGAAACGAGCCGAGTACCATATGCTTCCACAGTTGGCTCAATCATGTACGCTATGACTTGTACTCGCCCTGATGTAGCCTTTGCTTTGAGCATGGTTAGTAGATATCAAGGGAACCCTGGCAGAGCCCATTGGATTGCGGTGAAGAATATCCTTATGTACCTTCGGAGGACGAAGGAATGGTTCTTAGTCCTCAGAGGGAGTGATGACTTGAAGGTGCGAGGGTATAGTGACGCCAGTTTTCAGACCGACAGGGACAACTACCGTTCGCAGTCGGGCTGGGTCTTTACCCTGAATGGAGGAGCAGTGATTTGGAAAAGTTCCAAGCAGGAAACTGTAGCTGATTCAATGTTCGAATCAAAGTACATTGCAGCGAGCAAAGCATCGAAGGAGGCAATATGGATGAAGAACTTCATCGGTGATCTTGGAGTTGTACCTGCCATAAAGGAGCCCAAGGAGATTTTCTGTGATAATGAAGGAGCGGTTGCCTTGACCAAGGAACCGAGAGATCATGGTAGATCAAGACATAACGACAGAAAATATCACTTTATTAGACATCGTGTAGAAGAAGGACAACTCGTAGTGAAGAGGATATCATCAGAAGATAACCCAGCAGATCCGCTTACGAAGGGACTGAGTAGGGTTAAGCACTTGCAGCATGCTAGGAGTATTGGGCTGAAGGATGATATTCGCATAGATTAGATAGATAGTATTAGAAACATGTAATAGATAAATGTAATTAACATTTGATGATTAAATAAAGGAGTTTTATTTATAAGTAATGTTACTGTCTTATGTTAATTGTTTAACTATTGTTTCATTTTGCATGTTTTTACTTCCAGAATAATTGAGTTTATTAAGAATAATCGAATTATTCAAATTGTCCACAATCGTTCATATGTTGGAAGTAGATATGAATGAAGATTGTCATGAATCGGTGTGTAGATTGTCTAAATGGTATTAGACATAGCAAAGGGTTGCTGTAACGTTCATGAGTGCTTATGAACTAGTTTTGAGCGTTGGAACAAACCCGCGCTTGCTGGAATCACCTTATGGAATATGATATAAAAGGGTGATCGCAAGACGATAATATCATATAGTCTTAAAACCTAGATATATGGTTTGTTATTTGTTAATTGATTGTACATTGATAATGCGAAAACGCATCAGTAACTCGTTGTCATAAAACACATTGTTGTGTATAGTTGGTTAATGAATAAGTAAATGCATATAAGTCAAAGTTTATCTGTAACTTTTATCCTAAGAAGGTAAAAGTGATATCTCGGCCGCTCGATGATTTGATTTGACTTATGTGCCGGGCCCGGTTAGAACTGAATTGATGTGTTCGATTAAGTTCTATGTCAAATAAATCAGAGATCGAGAAACCTAAATGCTTGACTAATCATTCCATAGAATTGTCAGCATGATATCTAACAGAGGACTGTACGATCCCTTATCTAAAGGACAAAATTGATTAGATCAGAGTTTGACAACGTCTTTGAGAGCTACGATTGCAAATCGAATTGTACTTGTGCATATAGTTACTAGACTTATCCAAGTGGGAGACTGTTGGAATAGTGTCTAAGGCTGCAACTATATTAGGCAAGTATTTGAACCGATTGTGCATGGTCCTTTTGGGTTGCCTTCACCATAGCAACTTGATAGGATGATTTATTAAGAGAGAATAAATATTATTAATATATTATGAGAATAATATAAAGAATAATAATATTGTTATTTGATTAATATAAGTCATAAATTAATTGGTATTAATTTGGTGACTTAAAGAGATTAATTAAATAAGAGGGTATAAATTGTCAATTGTTTGATAGTTACACTTTAGACTGTAAATCCTTATTGGATAGGGGTTGGACGAATTCTAGAGCTAAGGATAGCTCAAAAATCGTCCAAGGCTATCTATGGTAAGGATATGGATTGCTTTAAGAGAAGATTATCCAACTAGGGTTTAAGTTGTAACCCTTAAGGAGTCTACAAGTATAAATAGACCCCATGGCTTAGGGAAATCGGCACCTCATTGAGAATAGAGAACCCCTAGCCGATTTCCTCCTAGCCTCTCTCTCCCAAATCATCTTCTTTGCTATTTGGTGTTTGTAAGCCATTAGAGGAGTGACAATTGTGACTCTAGAGCTCCAAGACAACAAGATCAAACAAGAGATTCAAAGGTATGCTTCTAAACCTGATTTTGTATTGTTCTCATACCTAATTAGTCATTAGAAGTCTTGGATTCAAAGCATGTTTAATTAGAAAGCCTAGATCCAAGCATTAGGGTTTTGCATGCGCACATAGGAAAGTTCTTATGGCTAAAACCCATCACGAATTTCAGTCTGATGCAGGGGGCAAGGCCCCAGTTAGTCCGGACTTCGGTCTGATGCAGTGGGCAAGGCCCAGTATGTGCCTTATATGTTATTACATGGTATGTGGTAGTTTGGGGGAGCTCACTAAGCTTCGTGCTTATAGTTTTCAGTTTTGGTTTCAGGTACTTCCGGTAGCGGAGGGAAGAGCTCGGGATGATTGCATGACACACACCAAAGTTAGTCAGCCTGGGATGTTTTATTCTGATGATAAGAATATGTTTTGAATTAACACTCTGATTTTATGCTATAATTTATGTTATGGATTGACAATCGTGGTTTAAGTAATGTTTTTCAAACGAAATTTTTAGTCATGATTTTTGGGTCGTTACAAGGTTAGAAATTAGTTTTGGGCCTATTTGAGCCATGAAAAGGCATCAAGTTGATGACTTTATCAATTAAGACATTCCCAAGAAGAAGATGCATGGGTTGGACGTTTGGTTTTAAAGCATTGAGTGCTTAAAAGTCGATTTTGGGCTTCTGAGGCGTACACTGGTTGTAGCGGGCTTGGCCTAGTTTCATTCTCGAACGTAGCCCAATACATTTGGGTGTAAGGGTGATACCTACAACGTACTCACCTGAAATCCATTTTGGTCCATTTTAGGTCTTGAGGTTAGGTTGGGCCATTTTGGGCCTTGGGGTTAGCTTGGGCCATGACTTGTTGGGCCTAGAGTAGGAAGGGTAAAAGGGTCTTTTACCCTTTGTGAGAGGGATTATGATTTGGACATTTAGTTGTGGATTATTACCCTAAACAGTGATTAGGTTTGGTTTGAATGTTTTTAGTGTGAGGAGTTGTTGTAGCAACAACTTGCATGTGTTTGCTTATCATTAGATTGAGGTGAGTCTTCTCACAGTGTGTGGCTGGTCGAAGGCACCAATGTCGGCCCATTGATTATTGTTATTAGGATTCTAGTTGTCTTTGTGACTCTTGCATGTATTGTATGTGTTTGTATGTATACCGGGTGGGGCCTGATGCCAGACGAGGCCTGATGAATGTGTTGGGCGGGGCTCATTGCATGTTACTGATAGATCTGTATTGGGTGGGGACCAATATCAGGCGATGCCCGATAGATGTCAGGTGAGGCCCATTGTGTGTATGGTATGTGGTATTTTGGGGAAAGTCACTAAGATTTGTGCTTACGATTTAAGTTTATGTTTCAGGTGCTTCCAATTCGAAGAGGAAGGGCCTAACCTGATCATAATGCATCCACTCATGTTTAACGTTTCTATGATTTTGGGAATCGTAGTCTGATAACTATCTTCACATTGACATACTCATTGATGGTTTATTATGATTAGTTGATGTTTTTTGTTTGATATATATAAACATGAAAATTTTTACTTATGATTTTGGGATGTTACATCGAGAATCTAGGAAAGGTATTTTGTGGCTCTTTTGAGCATATATGTGTGTTTTTATACACCTAGCTCTGGTCGAGTGTAGTGACCTAGAAATTTAGGATGATTCTTAATACAAATACAGATAATGTGGAAAGTAGTATGGGCTCGTAGCACCAGAAGCACAAGACCTGTATGAGGATCAGGAAAAGTCACAAGGATGCTAGGGGCTGGTAGTAGGTAGATGGTGTGGTATAACATTAGGGTTAGTGGTAGCGCATTTTCGTCTATGTCGGTCTTTTAGTTATGGTTGCTCTGGATGAGGGCAAATCTGTGCTTGTCCGGGCTTAAGTGGCCATGACAGTTTGGGCTTGAATGGTGCAAACCTATACAAGTTGGTGGATTCTAAGTCGTCGAAGACCTTGTTCGAAGTAGTGTCACTTTGTGTCACAGGACTTAAGTAGGAAGCGATTGTATTGATCGCCTCGAGAATTGTAGCCTAAGGTTGGGTGGTCGGTCCATGGCTTGGGATGTTATTTTCTACAACGAGGTTATGTTCTTCCAGCATCCAGTGTTTGAGAGAAAAGAGATCGGATGCGTGTTAGTCGATAGATAGAAAAAAGGGGTGGTGTTCTTTGCATCGGTTTCTGCCGTAAGGGAGTAAAGTTTGGTTCGCAGTAAACTATTTTCGCCTTTCAGTATAAGGATGTTCGAGACTTTTTTGTAATTTTGGTTTGTTGGCCGTGATGAAGTCCTTTTCGCAAGTCTAATCCTTGATCCAGTTTGAGAAGATCGGGTGCTTCCAAAGAGGCATTGAGTTGTTCCTGATTCAGGTAGGGAAATAATATTGTTATGTTAGGACTGTCAAAGTTATTGCTTGTGTTTTTCCATGGAATTCTTAATGTTTAGAGACAGTAATGTTGGGGAAAGTTTTCGAGGTCTCCATCTATGATTCATAGTTTCCTTGGGTTTGCTGGTTATTATATGAGGGATCATCTTATGTTGTGTTATACATTCCGAGAGTCAAGGGTGGTATGTGTTACGCCCACAAAATCGGGCTAGATGTTTAAGCTATAATAATAATAATAATTATACATTTTATTTAACAAATTAAATAGGATAATTTTTCTTTTTATGCATCACAAAGAATATAAATATTTATAAATATACACTTTATGTAGACGAATATTATAAGAATAGAATATTTGTAGAAAATCTTAAATTTAACATAAAAAAAAATAAAGTGTAAAAATTAAAGATTATTTAATATAAATAATCTTAACGAAAGTTGTAGTAGTCTTTATGACAATTTTGTGGGTATAATGAACGCCCAAACCTGACTTTGTATGAGGAAGTTACGATTTTTCTAAGTTTTGTGTTTAACCTGATACAACAATGTGTGTCATTAAAAATGAACATGAGATAGGTTGTTTTTTAGCCAGAGTAATATAAAGGAAAGTCGAAGTCCTTGCGAATATAAGATCGTTCATAACAAGAACGCCTCAATCTGACTTCGTAAGAGGAAGTTATAATTTTTCGTAACGACATAGTACAAAACTATGTGTCACAGAGTACGAAATAAAGATCAGTCGCGTGTTAGACAAAACTATCTAAATGAAATAAATTGCCCATGAACATCGTCGATGCGTTGGTGAACCCGAATGACATTACCACAAATTCATAATGCCTATACCTAGTCTTGAAGGCCGTCTTTTGAATATCCGCATCCCTGAACCTCATCTGATGATACCCCGACCTCAAATCAATCTTGGAAGATCATGCATCATAAAGTTGATTAAATAAATCATCGATCCTTGGAAGTGGATAACGGTTTCTCACCACCATCTTATTCAACTCCTTGTAATCGATGCACATCTGGTGCTATCCGTTCTTCATCTTCATAAAAATAATTGACGCTCCCCAAGGCGAACTGCTCGACCTAATAAACTCCTTGTCCAATAGCTCCTGGAGCTACAAGGACAACTCTTGCATCTCAGGAGGTGCAAGACGATAACGTGCTTTGGCTATCGAAGCCACACCTAGGACTAAGTCAATCTTGAGCTCCACCTGCCTCTCAGGAGGTGTTCCTTACAAATCCTTGGGAAACACATTAGAGAAATCCCAAACAATAGGTACGTCCCTAATGACTTCTTCCCCCCAACTCGAGTATCCACAATATATGCCAAAAACCATGAACATTCGTGCTACAAGTATCTCCTAACTATCACAACTAAACAAATAGCCATCCCTCGAAGCGCGTCCTCGCCGTAAATGATCAATTTTGTCTCACTTGGGGTTCAAACTCGCACCAACTAATGCTCACAGTCAACCATAGCCCCATACCGGCTTAGCCAATCCATACCAACAATAATCTTCGCCTCTCATAGGAATAGGAACCAGATCAATTGGATACCTCGCACGAAACATCTCAAGAACACAATCTCAATGAACTCTCGAAGCACTCACTGTAGGATCATCGACGATCTTTACCTCCAAAGGATAGTTCAACGTTCCTGGGAGTGACATCGGATTTCTTGCTAAGAGCAAGAGACACGAACGATCAAGTGACACCCACATAAAAAATAAGAAGATAATACATACCATTGACTAGGAACGTCCCTAATCACATCATAACAAACATAAGCATAAACACGAAACAAAATAAATAAATAGAAGACATATCGGTAACCACATCCGGCGCTGCTATGGCCTCTTCAGTCGTCAACTGCAACACTCGGCTCTTCACCATAGGAGCTTGCGCCTTGTATTGCCCTGACAGCCGTCAATTAGTGGTAGCGCCAATAATTTTGATACGGGGATACAAACATTGTAATTTGTAAAAATATATTTTATATAGTTATCCCATCCCGAAAATTAAAAAACATGGTACAATATCCGTAGTACCTCACCATTCTGTGTAGCTCTGCCACTACCAGTAGGTAATCCTCAAGGTGATAGATTTGAAGAAAAAGAGAAACTACCAAGGCGTATAAAAGGAGAGTGTTTAATGAAATATGACTAAAGCTTAGGGACTTAAACGAACTGCATATCGTAGAGAGTGTATAATGGTAGTTCGGGGGGTATTTTCGACCACTTAGAAAGGTGGGACCGTGAGATAACTTACGAAACAATTTTATTCTGTTGCTCTTACCTCTCCTTATAAAACTAAAACATCCACCAACACAACGCATTATAAATCAAACGCTTTTTTAGTTTATGAAGACGTTTATAATTTTTGTATATAGTTTGGCTATTTAATAGGAAAATATAAATCATAAAAAACTGAATAGACCAGTAATTCAAGAAAGAAGTTAATTACGTGTGTTATTACATTTGTTATTATTACAAATTATTTTAAAAGAATGAAACAAATAATCCGATCACTATGCAATGTTTATTATGTATTATTAACCGTTTTGTAAAACTCATACCGGTTGAGTACTTGGAATCAAAATTTTTAAGTAAACAAATATAATTGTTAACTACTGAATTTATCATATATATATATATATATATATATATATATATATATATATATATATATATATATATATAGTTATTTATTAAATATTTTATTGTTTAATTTAATACAAATTTGATAGAATAAAACAATTAAGAAAGACTAATGATCAGATAACTACTATAAGACTATTCGGAACGGAGGTAAAGATACCTTTAAGAAGAGTTTTCACCGTCTCAAAGTATAAAAGGGTTTGTGGATTTTTTTTTTTTTTTTTTTTTTTTTTTTTTTTTTTTTTTGTTTGTTTTTATAAGTGAGTTGTGAATACTGAGCATCATTTCTACAACTTTATGAAATGGTTTAATGATAAGATGGATTGGATTTCACATGTGAGAATACCTCATAGCTTAATATTAAAGATAAACATTTTTATAAGATTAAACACTTTAACATTTAATCTAATAACATCTAACAATTTTAAAAAAAGCCAATACCGGGTATAGCTTAAGCTAAATTTTAGAAGACCAATACCTTACTATAACAAAGTCACTTTATTTTATATAAAATATATTAATTTCGATTTAATGGGTTTGACTTTCAATATTGAAGTTATTTGCGGTGTTGGAACACGTGTTACAATTTGAAGGCATGGAATGATCTAGATAAGCTTCAAAGCTCAACCATATAACACCCCATCAAGCATCTCAAGGAAATGACGGTCTATTCTTTTATAATCATGTTATATAAATTTTAAACATTTGCAATATATATAGTTAGTTTATATAAAAAAATAAAATGATACCTTTATGTATGTAGTTATGTACCACCTTTATTTGTTAATTAATATTATATACATATTGATTCATAAGCACTTAAGGAATAAGAAACTTTATATAGTTTGAAATCTGCCCCAAAACTTTTTGATTCTTACACTTCCGACACTATAAGATTTTCCGTTCACCAAATATGTATTATGTTTTCTGATTTGTGCCTAATGTTGGTCAATAAATACGTATTTCATGATTAATACATATACGTGTTGATTAGGCCGGTGGGTGTGACATTTGGTTTCCGTTCGGTGTTCTCGGAGAACATCGTTCTTCACCCTATTCAAATCTTTTTAATTTTATTCTCTTAACTTTCTTATTTTTTTTCATTTTTTTCTACATATTATCACAAAAAATGGTTATTGTTTGGTAGACCAAAGAAGAGATCTTACTTACTTGTTCATGGATTAATTGATGGAGCAGAAGATCCACACCACAACGACTACCTTTCGACTACTTTTTGGAATAGAGTCGCCGACATATACAACCGTCAATCTCTTCAACCACGAAGAAAAGATCTACTCTATGCCAAATGGAGAAACGACACAAACTCGCAACTCGGTTTACTATTGTGTTTCGCAGGGTGATGCATAATGTTGGAAATGGCGAAAACAAAAATACTTTGCTACATAATGCTCTTGAGGCTTACCGTGTTGAAACTGACAAAAATTTCAAGGTTGTTGAGTTTTGGCAAATTGTGAGGCAGAACCCCAAATGGCTTGATGTTTGAATTTATAGTGTGATGTTTCTGAATTTCTAGTGTTCTTGTGATATTTTTAATTTCTATGTTTTTTTTTGAATTTCTAATGTGAAGTTTTTTTTTTTTGAATTTTTATGTTTGTTTTAATGGAATTTAAGTTTTAAAAAAATAATATGTTTGCAATATTTATTTTCTAAATTAATTAAATATAATATATATTTAGCATGACAAGTGTGACAACCCACGCCTATCAAATAACAAGTTTTGGCTAAAGTGTGACAAAAATGACATGACGCCTACATTGACTGTGACAAGTGTGACACCACACCCACCAACCTTATTCATCGTTTTTTACCGCTGACTCATGACTTTTTATGACTAATTTTTGTTACACGTGTTCTTAGAACTCACAGTCAAAATTCCTAAAAAATTGATTATCTGTGTTTTCAATTTGGGGGGCTCATGATTCTTCTCTGATATGGGACCATCGTTCTACTTATCCTTTTGTCGACTTCGGTCAAGACCAATCGGTCATCCACCGTCGATGTCATCTATCAGCAGACGCTGATAACTGACAACAAGAGAACACAAACAATGGAGTTGGACCGAGATGGATATGGCTCTATTGGCTTCCACCTCGTCGCCTTAGAGGGCTCTTATGTTTTTTTTTCTAGAAATTAGAGAAGAATGATTCAAATATGGAGAAAAGAGGTGCTACTAAGGTTGTGTGAGACTGCAGGAAAGAGGTGTGCTCGAAGTGCCGATGGAAGTTTGAGGGTTTTTGTAGATGATATCTCTAATCAATAGGGACAATCAGGTCAATTTGGTCATGATTGGAACAACTAAAGGGGAACGCTTAGCTTCAAAATTCGTATGTTTATATTCGAACATACATAAAAAGGTGATTTGGTTTTTGTTCTTTGATTTTCGACTTTTAGGGCATGATGTCTTTTTCTATTCCGTTGTTTCGTATATTCATGTCAATGACTTTGTCTCCTAATTAGACATCCAATTTTGGATTTTTTTCTTGTCTCTATAAAATGAGTTGTTTTTGCAAATGGGTTTGTTGAAGAACTTAGAATCTAATGTGGGGTTCTTTGTTTTTTCGATGAAAATTTAGTTTTTTATGGTGGGGTTTTGGTCCATTTTGCCTTTGTGGACGAATGAATGACCTCTTTGTTAGATGATTATTTGAAGAGTCTTCTCAGACTGTAATATCAATATTATTGAAAACAAGACCGAGCCTTACGCTGTACATGAGGATATGAATTTGTTGAAGGAAATGCAAGATCATTGTGGTTAGTTTCTTTAACCTTTAAACAAAACCTTTTAGTTTTTAAATGTAATTATGCTGAAATTAGGTGGTGTCTTCTCATTATTTTCTCTTATTATGCTATTTAAGTTTGCTTCAATTTGTCGTTAATCTACCATAATAAAGTCCTTTCTAATCTTTTCTGACAGTAAAAGGTTTGTTTTATTCTTTTTGGCTTACGCCGGTGTCAAATAAGCTTCTCCTCTTGAAAATACCGATTATTGTGTGTCATAGTTTGTATTGGTCTTTTCATTTTGTTATGAGTGGATGATTATTTGTTTTCTAAATCGTGAATACCATTTTACTATATTTGTTTTCCTCACATTTCTATTTTCGCCCCGTTATAGCTCAATTTCTCTTTTCAAAAGTATAGAGTAATGTTTGTTATAATGGAATCAGGAAGGAATGGAATGATTCATTTGATTGAAATGGAAGAATATTTTTTTTTTGTTTTTAAACATCCTGTCATACACTTGATTGAAGTTTGCAAAATAACCCATTCTTATTAATTTAGACTTTAATGACACAAATCCTTTATTAAAAGAACCATGATGAAAATGATGAGCTCTCTTGTGACTAATATTTCCATTGTGGATTGTATTATATTTTTACCATCCATTTTTAATTATTCTTTTATGTATCTCCTTATTTTTTGGGGTTTGGAATGATTATACTTTGAATTTTATTGAGGTTGAGATGGTAATGGGACCATTCATGTACTTACTGAAGATACCATGTACTTACTGAAGATATAATACAACCTGAAAATGTTGAATTCACTTCAGGTTATAATCATTATTTTTTTGTGGTGGTTTTCTCATATTGTTTTGCCTATATATATTTTTATTATACGATGATTTTATGTGATTTCGGTTATGTAATTTAGGCGTTGAGTTGCAGTTTACAATTATGGGAACTAACTGCTTTAGGAAACAAGAAGCATGTAGAACAACATGCTTGAGTTTAAGTGACTTTTTAGGATTTTTTTGAATAAGTCATCTATCCAAAAGTTATTGAAGCTGTAAGTAAGTTAGCATTATGCGCAAACAGTTCGAGTTGATTGCTATTAGGGGTAAACATAAACTACATTGCTACTTCCTGCAATCTGACCAATTTTTTTTTTCTTACAGGTAGATACAAATGGAAAAGGTAGTTTGGATAATGGGGATTTTGGTGTTGTTTCACTCTAGTTTAATAAGATGGGCAACAACGAGCATGTAACAACTCAAAAATACCTAAAAATTTCCTTTTTAATTGAATAAAATCAGTATTCCAAAAACAACATGTCACAACCAGGAATTTTAAGGTTTTTGTAAACATTAACAAGAGTAACATTTGTGACTAAAACTTGAAATTATGCATGATGTTTATTCAGTGACAACAAAATTCCATTAAACACTTAATACAAACATTTCAAATGGTAAACAAAAGATTTGGAAACCCTAAAAATCCCGGTCTAAGTTCATTATGGACTAGGATTTCCTTATTGGGCCTAATGGACCTATAAGTTTCCAATTTGACTATTTTGGGCTTAGGACCCTTAAATGGGCCCTAATTGGACCCAATTTCATAAAACTTAACATTTTGGGCCATAATGAATCCAAAATGAATTGGTTTACCTTAATGGGACTTATTGGGCCATAGTTGATTCAATTAGCTTTGACGGACCATAAATCCATTCTTTTATACAAAATTGGGCCGTGAACTATCCTAAGGGCCCAATGGGCCGTAAACCATCAAAATGGGTCTCCTATTATTGGAACCAAGCATTAAAGGCCCATTCCATCTCTCTTCTTTCTCCTTCTCGGCCCATCATCATAAAAAAAATGAAGAAGAGAATTAAAGGGGGATGGTTGACTTTGGAGTGCCACCTCCATTTTGTCCATCATACATCCATGCAATATCCTCCATGTATCCAAGCTAGTCATTCACCACTCTCTCTCCCCTCTCTTCTTCTACTCGGTCGAGAGCCCCCAAACACACATACACATACACACACATCACAACAAACTCTCTCTAATTCTCTTAAGACTCATTCATATTCTTCACCCAAAATTCTCAAGACTTTTGCTTGTGTTTCAAGAGGTTTTCACAAGATAATCATCATTTCTTGGTAAGTCTTTACACCTCCAACTATTATGTGATGATCTATGTGTGTTTGAATGTTATGTGTGATTTCTTTAGTTTTTGGTTGTGATAATATACAATATTTTTTATATTTTGTAATCTATAGTAAAAATGGTGAAAGAATCATAAACAAAAACATAATAAATAACATACATCATAGATCCAAGAGTCCTTAAGTTTAAAAAGTGTAAAACAAAACCAAAAGAATCTTACAGGTGTCATTTTTGCAAAAATAACAAAGATTGGGTATAAATTGTAAATTGCCGATTTTATGAGGGTTATAAGTTGTTTATTTGTATAAAAACTGCTTTTTTTATGAGAATAACACTTTTCAAAAGTCAAAAACATAAATTTTAGCTTAATGGGCTTAAAGGTGGGCCTAATGGGTTTTGGGCCCAAGGTTGCGAAAAAATGGGGTCTTGAGGGGCTGAATTGGAAAATTTAACAAACTACGGGTCTAAATGTAAATAAACTTTTTCAGGGGTTAAATATGAGTTTATTACCAAATTGGACTAAAAATGCAAAGTTTTTGATTTTGGGGTCAAAACTGTAATACTTACAGAAATTGGGCCAAAAATGTAAACTTTGTACAAATAAAGTCTGGAAATGACAAATGCAATGGTTTTGGACTGAAATTGCTAATAAAATAAAGTTTGGATCGAAATTGTCAAGAAAAATGGTTTAAGGTCCAAAAATGTCAATTTTCATAAAAAGGGGACTAAAAGTGCCATTTTTATAGAAAAAGGGGCCACAATGGTGAATCTAAATGTTTTTGGACCAAATAGACGATTATAAATTTTTGGGTTAAAAATATCAAGTTTATAACACGTTGTTTCATATATATATATATATATATATATATATATATATATATATATATATATATATATATATATATATATATATATATATATATATATATATACACTAGGTGTGAGACCCATGTATTACATGAGTTTATTTAAAAAAAAATTATGAAATTTTAATAATTTGAGAAGTTTGAATTTATAAGAAAATGAGAAAAAAATTTAAATTATTAAAATTAATGAGGATTGAATACATTGAATACATTACATATATATTACCTTACATATTAAATGTGGAATTTTAATTTAATAAAATGAAAAATACAATAAAATGACAAGTGGAAAATAGATAATTCAAAAATTCTAGAAAATGCCATGTGTCAAAATAAAGGAGAAGAGGACATGTGATAAAAAAAACCTTGATTTATTAAGGAGGATATATATATATATATATATATATATACACGTATAACTAAAGCTTCGTTATAAATCAAACGTCAAAGCAGTTTAATACCTCGAATAAACATTTCGCTTACAACAAATACCAACAATACGATCTTAAACTCGATAAAACATAAATGATTTAATGATTTGGCCCAGAAATCTTCTGTTCGTACTATTGGGTCTTTGTGGCCCAATATCACGATTATTAGGCCCAATATAATCGCACATGTATATTGGGCCTCAGGTGACCGAATTACATGCCTAATGGACCCTCAATGACTTTTACATGCTATTTGGCCTTAGTGGACCATTTGCATTGCTAGTAAAGTCCAAACCAATTATGTGTGTGATGGGCCAACGTGTCCGTCGCATACTCGACAGCCTAAAATAACATACAGGGTTAGTGGGCCTCTGCTGCTCTCTTCTTCTCGTCTGTTAGGCTTACCCCTTTTATTAAAGTAAACATAAATCAGGTTGTTAAACAAGGTTATTCAAATTCAGTTGGATTTAGTGGGAAATAACGGGTGACACTAATAAGTGTCGATCGTAGTCTATAGTTATAACTAGAGTCTCCTGGAGGGAGAGCGAGAGTTTGTGTATAGATCTATACGGGGGTGACTCCCCCACACCTGAGTTGTTCGCTACAATTAGACTCGGCAATATAGGGTGACAAAATCTTGATCAAAACCGGAGTTTGGAAAAATGCCAAGACAGGCGAATTAGTCATTATTATGCATGGTTATAATGACTCACATAGAGATCCAATACCATCTAAGTAATCAAGGGAAATCATATTCATTCGCTGTGACGATACAATAATACCAAACAATCATATTATTCTATCGGAAAACATTGGGTTTTCCGGGGAAACAACATTATTCACTTGTAATTTCAATAACCATAATACAATAAATTATTATGAGAAACATATCATTTTTACACGTTTTGAAATCATTCACGCACATACCTATGGATCATCACACCTATTGCATAAACAATTACCGTTTCAGAAAATATCGGATTTTCTGGGTTTTACAAACGATACAAACTAATTTTATATCAAACATACTTATGAACTCACCAACATTATATATGTTGACGTTTTCAAAACAACTTGTATTCTCAGGTAACAGATAAGCTGAAGAACATTTCCAAGTGTGTTAGGATGTTATGTTTTGTGACTCTCAAACAATTTATGTTATGGATGTGTAATATTTAGACAATGTACTTGATGTGAACAAGGTCAGTTGTAATGTATTAATGCATGGTGATGTTTATGTTATGTTTCATGTATATTCATTGTGATGATATTTCAATTTAAGTCACACGAACTTCCAGACGTTTTCGCCGTCTGGTTCGGGGGTGTGACACAACATCAATATAATCCCAATAAAATAAGTGTATGAAACACAATCTCAAATCATAATAAAATACAAAAGGCGGAACTAGGTGGGGTGTGCACTGCAATCATCCTGAGCCCTTCCCTTTGGAACTGGAAGTACTTGAAACATAAACCGAAAAACGTAAGCATAAAGCTTAGTGAGTTCCCCAAACTACCCCATACCATACATAATAAATCACATACTGGGCCCCGACCCTCCATCGGGTCCCGCCTGGTATTGAGTCCCACTATGCTTCGGGCCCCGCTCGGTATAAATATATGTTATTCATAGGCCCCGCCCACTGTAAACATAGACATATATCACATAATCATACTAACACACACAATGATCATAAAACAATAGCATACAATATAGTCATCGGGCCCCGCCCGACATCGAGCCCTGCCCGGTATACATAACAGCACGTATCACATGCAAGGGTCATGTAGACTCCTAGCAACCAAACATCAATAACAAGGTCCTGCATCGGTGCCTTAGACCCACTAAACCTAGTGAGGAAACTCACCTTGACTGCTGAATCACACGACTGAATCTTTGGTTGTAGTCTGAAGAATCCCCGAGCTATCAATACCAAAAAACATCCAATTAACAATTGGATTCCAGTCTATAACTATCAATCCATACTTAGGGTAAAAAGACCATTTTACCCCTTACCAAGTTTGGTCCAAGACTAATGCCCAACTCACCATCTAAAAGGCCCAAAAATCAACTAACCATCCAAGGCCTAAACATGGCCCAATTTTCCAAATTGGGCCTAAACCCTTACATGGGCCTTACCTCAAAGCCCACTACTTTTTCCAAGTCTAAACACTTGCATTCAGATGGCTCAACAAGACTCCAATCACCCAATCCCAATAGAATGGCCCAAACTCGAAGCCTAAAATGCAAAGTCCATTAGACCGAGTACGCGGGGCGTACTTGTAACATCCATAAATTTCAAAAAAAATTAAACTTTTTCAAACATCCAAAAATCATTATTTATTACAAAATATTTTCAAAATAGTTTCATATCAGAGTATCCCAGAAATCAGAGTCATAAAATCATGAAGAGGTTCACGATCAAGCCTTCGCCTTCCCGCGATCATCTGAAGTACCTGAAACCAAAACCAAAACTATAAGCCCGAAGATTAGTGAGTTATCCCGAAATACCCGCACAACAAATAACACACATATAATAACAGCACACTATGGGCCCAATCAACCATCGGGTTGGAATGCCCCAGACCCTCAACCATCGGGTTGGAATGCCAACATACTATCACTCCAATCATCCTTAGGATGGTATGCCCTCAGCCCACAACCATCGGGTTAGACTGCCCACATACTGTAACATTCCATTTAAATTCAATTAAATAAATAATAAACTCTAAAACCCCGAGATGTAATTATTATTATTATTTTATAGTCAAATCAATAATATTTAGTGGGGTGTTGGTTTCTTGGAGCCAAATGTTATAGATTGGATTTTCAGGGGTTAAAGTGTAATTTTTGGGATTTATTTTGTAAAGATTTTCAAAAGTCAGGGGCTGTTTGGTAAGATTGGGACTTAAACTGAAAGGATTTTGAAATGATAAGGGCTGAATGGTAACTTAGGGATCTATTTTGAAAAGATTAAGAGTGGGAGGGACAGAATGTGTCAAATTCGTATGGAGTTTGTATGGGACACGGGATAGAACCCGGTGACTTCTTTTCCCTCTTGTCGCCCTAAACCTAATGTATCCACTACAACCACCACCATGAAAGCCTCTTCAGCCGCCACCTTTTCTTCTTCGCTCATTTCCGATCAAACAAGGCCACCAAGCGGCTACCTCGCCAATGGAACGCCACCACAACAGCCATGTTGCCGGCGACGTTGTGTGTAGCCTTAGGAGCCACTGAAGACTGGTGAGTGAAGCCGTGAATGGCATTGCACGGGCCGTGAGCAATCAGGAGGCTCTTGGTAATGTCAGTCGCATCTCGCACTCTCGTTCCTTCCTATGGGTTCGACGTCAGGTAAGTCCTTGCGATGGTTCTTTTTGGTTGCTGTTTTCATTTCTCCAGCATCGTCAGCCGCCTTGTAGGTGGCTAATTGTTTGTATGCTCGAGTAGATACATTGCTGCTGGTACCTGTGGCGTTGTTTGAGCAAAATTGGGTCGAAAAAACCACAGAAAGCCCACCACCACCACCACCATGAGGTGGTGGCTGCCACCCATTGCCGCCATTTTGCCGCCGCTAGCCACCATCTCTGGTGGCTGTGTGCATTTGGGTGTATATGGACTGTTGTTTGGGGCACTTTTGGTATTGTTTTGGCCAAAAAACACAACCACCACCACCACGAGGTAGTGGCTGCCGCTATGGACCGCCGTTGACCACCACCGCCCGAGGTGGTAGTGGGTGGTGCCCGACTTATTAAATGCTAAATTAACCTAAAAGCTTAACCTTTTGGATCTAACTGACACGTGTGGGGTTGGAAACCCTAATTAGGGTTTAGAAAACCCTAATATTGGAGATTTTAGTTTGGACTTGCCGGGACCCGCGTTTTGGACCATTGGACTGATGTTATGACTTATGCCGACCACACTCTATGTTTGGACTGGTGTAGTGATGGAATTAATGGATTAAGTCCTTAGTGGGTTAAGTAGGAACACTTAACCCTAATTGTCATTTTATGTGAAAAACCCTAATTGGGTTTGGGTTCTCGTTGGGCCATTTCTTGGACTGGGTTGCTATGGGTCTTCGTGGGCCAAATGTGAACAAGTTTGTGGACTAAAGAAATTATTGGGCTTTAGGATAAGGCCCATTGGAAAGGCTTGGGCCTAATTTGCAAAATTGGGCCATAAGTGGGCCAAAATTGGGCCTTGATGATTATGAGATATTGGACCATCAGAATGCCAAATGTTGCACTAGAATAAATGATTAGGCATCAAGATAAGTCCATGTAGAGGTTTGGGCCCAATTTGGAGAATTGGGCCATATGTTGGGCCTTGGTTGATTATTGGGATTTTGGGCTTTTAGAGTGTGTGTTTCGACTTTGGTTTCGGACCAGGTTAGGTTAAGGGTAAAATAGTCTTTTTGCCCCAAGCATTGACTTACGGATATGTATTGGAACCCAATTATTAATTGAGTGTTATTTTGATGTTGACAGTTCGGAAATCTGTCAACCGACAGCTAGAGTTTTATCCGCGAGACTTCGGCAGTGTAAGGTGAGTATCCTCACATACCAATGTGTTGAAGGCACCAAGGCCGACCCATTTTGTGATATGTGGTACACTAGTTGATGTGGTTATATGTCTTATGCTAGTTGGTTATATGCTATATGTTATGCTATTTGTTTATGTGATATTTGCATGAAAGACCATGGGGGGGGGGGGCATGGCACTTGGATGTAAGGCCATGTAGGGGAGCCTGTAAGTCCCTAAATCTGCTTGTGTATCAATCAGATCCGTTTGATGGTGCGGAATCCCAATCAAACGGATGATGTCAGATCAAAATAGAAGAGAAGGAGAAGAAGAAGATGAATCTATGATGTATCGAATGAATATGATTGATGTTCCTTACAATAGATTCACACACACACACACACACACTCTTCTTCTCTCTAGTTTCTCTCTCTACAATATGCTCTCCTTCTCTAGCCCTCTAGCCGTTTCCCTTCCTCACCCTTACTTCTATATATATATATATATATATATATATATATATATATATATATATATATATATATATATATATATATATATATATATATATATGGGTTGCAAACTCAAGGCCCTAACACAATTCTAGACCGAAAACACATGGGTTTTCGGTCCAAGCTACAAATAATCCAATACTATTTTCGGCCAAAATAATAAAAACAATAAATGCTTAGAAAATCAAAGTATAAACCATATTTATAGATTTTCTAATTGACCCAACAAGCTCCCCTAAAAAGTAGCTGGCTTTTCTTGTTAATCTTCAGTTGGAGATTGGCTTCAGCGTTTATCTTCGATTTCTTCACAACATCAGGATGAACATATGAATCTTCCATGAATGACTTCATCTTGAGCAGTTGGGCATTTCTTCAAGATTTGACTCTAAACGCACATTGGGTGAGGAGGCTTGATGAAGAGATTCTTGAAAGATAGCACTTTCAGCTTGAGAATCTTCAGAGAGAAAAACGGAGAGAAATAATCTTCTAGATCACTTAAGCATGTACAAGATAGCAGCAGAATGATTGAGGAGGCTTCAATGCAATCCATCACATAATCTTGAAGTCAGCTTCACTATGCTTCTGGGGTTGAAAGATTGAATGTCGAAACAATAATCTTCATTTCTTGCTCCTTCGAATGAGAATTCTTCGATGATCACGGATAAAGCCTTGACTCAGAAAATCTTCGATACAGTCTCCATGAGTCTCATCTACATCTGAATTCATTTTTTCAAGACAAAAAAAACTAAAAGAAAACTTAGCACATAATATTTTTGGATTTTTTTATATTTTGTAGAAAAATAAAAACAGAAACAAAAATATTTTTGAATTTTTGATTTCTCTGAACAAGAAATAAAACGGAATATAACACTATTTTTGGATTTTTAATTTTCTGATTTTTGTTTGATTTTTGATTTTTTTAATAGTCCCCCTAAATTTATGCATAGAGGAAAACTATGAACAAATTTAACAAAAACAAAAATATTTGGGATCAAAGTTGTGAGACAGCTTGAACTTGTTTATCAGTACCTTCACTTTCATGAATAGATTTGGTCAATTGCAGGTATTGTGGTCCACTTAAACACGAAGGATATCGACAAACTTTTCTAAATAAACCATTTAGCTGACGACGACCATGAGTATTGTTGTCCACTTAAATTAAGCAGCGAGATCTACAGACAACCTCTTAAATGGTTCAATTTTAGTTACACTAGAACTTGTTCCCCATTTCCCGATATACCCTGGTTATTAAGAACTTCCTAAGGACTCCTTACTTTTGGTGAGTAAATAATTATTAAGGAGGAAGTTAGATTCAGAAATAGGTGCATATGTTGTGTCCCAGGTCGGATATATTTCAATTACGCAGAGGAGCAACATATGGCTAACAAAGATAGAGGGATTGAAAGGTAGAATGGTGCATATGCTGTGTTTCAGGTCGGATATGTTTCAATCATGCAGAGGAGACAACATATGTCTAATAGATAGAAAGAATTTCACAGATAAGGAGGTTGCTTAGAATTAGAGTTGCATATGTTGCATTCCAGGTCAGATCTCTTCGAATCACGCAGAGGAAGCAACATATGACTGACAGATAGAAAGCAAGAAAATAATTTCTACAGACCTACTTTATCAGAACCCCCCAGTCGCCCTATCAGAACCAGAATTAAGGACATAAGTCTGTACATCAAAGAAAAGTTGAACCACTGTTGTAGATGCGTATTAATTTAGTGTATCTGGTGGGTTCTCGTGTTTATCTCTTTGCTCAATCTACCCAAGCGTCGTATGGTCAGTCCAAACAATCCTAACTAAATCCACACTGTCAAATCCTTCGTGCCTACCAGCACATTTAACACAGAGTCTATACAATTCAGATTCAATCCTTTGCACATGTTTTAGACTACTCGTTATCACATTCTTGATATCACTTCCCAAACAATACCTACTAAAGAAAAACTATAAAAGATTGTATTTAAAACGAATCAGAGTAAGATAAACTCAGGAGTATAGAGAAGAAAGCGCAAACCGTAATTCACTGATTGAATTTGCATCCAGAAGGTCTGAGAACAGCACGCATAATCTCAGAACAGATCCGAAAATTCTTCATGTCATTAAGCACCAACCCCATTTGTGATATCTTCCTTTCCTCCTTTCCCGCAAAAGGACACATACTCTGAAACAAAGGTTTGAATGTTGTACAGTCGAGATATGCCTCATATCATGTGCCAGGAACAGCCACTACCAACAAACCGAAGTCTGATGATATGCCTCCATAGCTGTTCCGACACAGAGCAGGATCAATTGGTCTTTGGAACCCAATCCATTTTGAAACTGGGTTGACCTTTTTCATCCTTGCACGATACTCTCTCCCATGACGTATCCTGTTTATCACAAACAGAAGATGTAGAAATATTAGAAGCATTAGGAGATTTGGGAGAGTGAGCCTTTGGAACCCATTTGTAGTTGGGTTTAACCCATTTCTTTTTCGACATGATGGGTGGCTCAGTACTTTCTTTTGATCTTGATGTCGGCTGTTGAGATGACTTTGACCTAACTGGTCTTTGTTTCACTGGAGCATCTCTTGGAATGGACTTCTTGGCCGACATTCCCTTCTTGCCCTTGGGATTCGGATTCTTGGCCTTCTACGCGTTCCAGTCACCTTTGTCTGAACGTGACCTTGAGGGGTTTCTTTTGAAGTATCTCCCTCTTGGCGCGTTCTGCCAGCCTTGTGTATAGTAGGGAACATATGCGCGATTAGGACAATTTCTGGCAATGTGTCCAGGTGTTCCACAGTGAAAACAAGTCTTTTTCTTCCGTGTGAAGTTGTTTCTTCCTGCCCCTGGTGGCGTGTCCTTGCCTCATTTCTGATTGTTCCCATATGCACACTTGCAGCAAGTCATCTGTTTCACTTGACTTGGTGGCCTGTACTTCTCAACAGCAAGTTGATCAGAAGTAACTGAGTTAGAAGCAATAGATTCAGAGTTCAAGGAGTCATTGGATTGTTCAATTGTTTTCTCCTTGTTCTCATCCTCTACTAGTTTACCTGCACAAGTAGTAGAATCATTAGTATCGTTTAGCTCAACACCCTCAGTTGTCTGTTCAACAACTGGTTTACCATATACCATAAATGGTTCTTGGCCAATCTCATCCTGAGTCAAAGTTTTTGCAGTGTAGTTGTGATTATAGGGAGGAGGGACAACTTCATAACCTAGAACCTTTTGCTGGTTATCCTTAAATTTCATATTATGTTCCATCATAGACGCAACTACCTCACTTGATACATCAAATTTCTTAAATGTAAATTCAGCATCATTAAATTTAGCTTTCAATGTGTCAAGTTCGGCAGTTACAGCAACAATTTTTTTCTTAATGTGATCGTAATTTTCACACTTATTACTGTAATCTTCTTGCAGTTTTCGGAAATCCTTGGTTTTGGTCTCTAATTGAGCTTTCAGAGGTTTCTGACCTTTCCTAAGGGTATAGCCTTCGTATTTGAGGTCATCATTTTCTCTTTTTAATAAATCGATTTGATCTCGGAGAAATTTAATAGTAGTTTCACAAGATGGAGTATATATATATATATATATATATATATATATATATATAAATTTCCCTTTGACTTAAAAACCGAGAAAGTCAACCTTCAAATTCAAATTTAAAAGTCAAACTTATAAGTCAAACCAAAAATCTAAATTTGAAAATTTAAAAGTTAAACGAAAAAGTGAAAGTTTAAAGTCAAATGTCAAACTTGAAAGTCAAAGTCAAAATTTTAAGCAAAAAGTCAAAAAATAAAAGTCAAAATTTAAAAGCTAAAATTTTTGGAAGAAAATGTAGCTTATAAATAAAAGAAATTGATTTTGGGGCTAAAAATGTCAAATTGGCGAAATTAGGTGCGAAATGGTGTCTTTATGAATTAAAAAGAGAAAGGATATAACATCTAGCAAGCTAGATGAGATGGTAAGGCGCGTGAAGAAATGAATCAGAGGTCCCAAGTTTGAACCCCGACACCTCCAAATTTGCTTCCAATTTTTTAGATGCAAAGGCTGCTTGTAACGACCGAAAAATTCCAACCAATTTAAATTTTTCAAAAACCACCCGATTTCATTAAATTATTACAAAAAGGTTTTCAATACAATTTATTTAGAGTATTCCCAGAATCACATCACAACATAACATGATGATCGGTACGATCACGCCTTCGCCTTGCCACGGTCTCCTGAAGAACCTGAAAAACATTAAACCACAACTCTAAGCCCGAAAGCTTAGTGAGATATCCCCAAAATACCAACCACACATACGCCCTTCCAGGCTACGACTTTCCGGTCCATATCATACATAGCATACATGACATAACAGAACACAGAACAACCATGAACTTCGGGTCTACTGTGAGACTGGTCCGCCGCACCGGCCAACACTCCACCTGGTCCACCCTCCGAGTCTAGCCATATACATCGAGTCTACAGTGTGATTGGTCCGCCTGCATCGGGCCTACAACCCACCTGGTCCACTCTCTGAGTCTACAGTATGACTGGTACGCCCGCACCGGGCCTTCAGTCGGCCTGGTCCACTCTCCGAGCCTCGGGATGTCTGGTCCGCCCTCTTGGGGCCTACAGCCTATCCGGACCGCTCGCTGGGCCTTCGGGACAACCGGTCCGCCCTGAGTATCTTGGCTTACAACACAAATCAAGACCCGCCTCAACCCAACTCCAGTCCAAACAACCATGTGCACATAAACATACAATCATATAAAAATTCACAGTCAACAAGCCGATCAAACAGATCACATAACATATCATCATCCTAACCAGGATACCGACCTAACCGGTCACTAGCATAGCATCACCCTACATATCAGGGAATCAACCTTAACTAGGTCTCTAACATATACCATCCTAGCTACCAGGATGCAAACATATCAAAGCAATAACATAACAACAAATACCCGGATCTCAATCCGATAAAGGGCCGACCTTGGTGCCTTAGACCCTGTCGATATAGTGAGGATAACTCACCTCGCACCGCCGAAACTCTGAACTGAAGAGCAGATTCTCGAATCACCAACTCACCGCAAATCCCGAACTAGCCATCATAACAAAATAAACATTAGACCAAGCATACATCCACTTATCGGGCCAAGTCCAAAGTCCAAATCTTATACAAAGTCCAATATTGGCCCAATTTACCAAATTGGGCTCATCTCATCAAATGGGCCTAGATCCAAGGTCCATAACAATAATTAGGCCCAAAACACTCTATCCATAATTTCCAGACTTGGCCCATAAACCAACTACCCACAAACGGCCCAAACTCTAAGGCCCAATATTAAGGTCCAATCAGAGGGAGTACGCTGGGCGTACCCTCCTTGGTACGCGGGGCGTACACACTCAAACGCAGCTGAGGATCGGGGCCCTGACCCACTACGCGGGGCGTAACTTCGCTACTCATAAAGTCCTTATAACCTCTTAATGGCTTAAGCTCTTAAGCCCAAACTTCAGATCCCTAGGCTAAATACGCCTAAGATTCATAAAGTCTCAACCTTTATCACTTGGGAAGTCCAAAAGCTCTTAATCCATTAAGACCTATATATCTCACACATGGAACAACTACAACCCTTGGGACCTTATTTTTCTCACTCAAGACCTCTCCAAAGGTCTGAAAGGACAGATAATCTCGGCCAACACAAAGCATGAATCAAGATGAGAACTTTGGGACAAGAAAGATGCTAAAACTTCACAACACTTAGATATATGCAAAATAAATGGCAAGCAAGAATCTTTATACCTCAAATAAGCTCCAAAGGATGATATCTCTTCAGATCTACAAGCTCCAATCGTTCCTTTCCTTCTTTGACAACTTCTCCTTTCTTCTTCTAGCTTTTCTTTTGCCAAACTGAGCTTTCCATGGCCAAACACACCCAACAATGGAGGGAATACGGGTTTCTAGGGTTTCTGAGGTTAAGGGTGAGCTTAAGGAGGCTAGGGTATGCACCAACATGTTCCTAATATAGTGGCTGACCCTAAATTTATGGTTTTAGAACTCTGAGAGTACGCTGGGTGTACCTCTAGTATGCTGGGCGTACTTAGCCTTGCACCCGCGTCCATATACGCCTTACGCTGGGCGTACTCGGCGAGTCCCCAAATTTCATACTTGTCCCTCAATTTCCACTTTTCCCACAAGATGACCAAAATATCATTTCTCTTAAATCCCAAGGACTCACAATTTGGTACTCTTAGGAATGGGGCGTTACACTGCTGCTTGCGAAGATAGTTGCGAAGCGAGGACGAAGCTACGAAGCGCGAGAGCGAGGCTGTTGAGCCGTGAACCAGAGGCGAGACCGAAAACGTGCCTGAACCGAACACGTGCGAGCCTCGGACCGAACACGTTTCCTCAGAACGAAAACTCCGATTCCGAACGAAAGCCCTTCAAAGACCGAAAACACTGCTTCAGATCGCGAAAAAAACGACGTTTTTCAACATTTTTGCTCCAAAACGCGATCAAAAACTCGTTTTTATCAAAAACGCAAAGAACAAACCCCCTTATTTTGACAAGATCTATCCAAAAACGCTAAAACCTCTTCAAAATAACATCAAATAAGCTCCAGATCTGAAAAAATTGATTGATACAATCCAAGCTCTGATAGCACTTGTAAGTCCCCAAATCTGCTTGTGTATCAATCAGATCCGTTTGATGGTGCGGAATCCCAATCAAACGGATGATGTCAGATCAAAATAGAAGAGAAGGAAAAGAAGAAGAAGATGAATCTATGATGTATTGAATGAATATGATTGATCCTCCATTCAATAGATTCACACACACACACACACACACTCTTCTTCTCTCTAGTTTCTCTCTCTACAATATGCTCTCCTTCTCTAGCCCCTCCAGCTGTTTCCCCTACTCACCCTTACTTATATATATATATATATATATATATATATATATATATATATATGTGTGTGTGTGTGTGTGTGTGTGTTGCAAACTCAAGGCCCAAACCCAATGCTAGACCGAAAACACATGGGCTTTCGGTTCAAGCTACAAATAATCCAATACTATTTTCGGCTAAAATAATAAAAACAATAAATGCTTAGAAAAGCAAAGTATAAACCATATTTATAGACCCAACAGAGCCCATGGCTTTTCATGTAAAGACCATAGGGGGAGCCTATGGAACTTGGATGTAAGACCATGTAGGGAGCCAATGGCTTTCCTATTAAAGATCATGGGGGGGGGGGGGGGGAGCCCATGACACTTGGATGTAAGACCATGTGGAGAGACCATGGCTTTCCTATTAAAGACCATAGGGGAGCCCATGACACATAGGTGTAAGACCATGTGGGGAGCCCATGGCATCCTAGAGTAAGACCCTAGGGGATCCCATGTCATCCTTATATGTTGTATGCATGGCTTATATGGTTTGAGTAGCTTTTATAGCTAATATGGTATATGTAATTATCGTGATCGATATGTCTTACATGATTGATACAGATTATGTGATTGATATGCCTTATGTGATTGATACGGATGATATGGTTATGTGGATTATGTGGGGGTATGCTCTGGGGAACTCACTAAGCTTTGTACTTATAGTTTTGTTTATGGTTTCAGGTATCATTGGTTTGGAAAGGAAGGGCCCGACTTGATCGTAGTGCACACACTCGTGTTTTCCGCATTATGAGATTTTGGGACGTAACTATGATAAATGTTTTAAGTAAGCAATGTTTTTGAATGATTGGATGAAGTAGCATTTGTGTTTGACTATAATGAAAAATGAAATTTTTACCCCTGATTTTTGGGTTGTTACACATACTATGAGTCCCATCATCCTCGGGATGGAATACTCTTGGCCTACAACCATCGGGTTGGAATGACCCGATCTATTGGCTCTCGCACAAAGCAGATAAGCCTCAACCACCAATCAATCATGTACACATATATAAGATTATCACATAACAGTCTACAAACAGACAAACCGATGTACAGATCACTAAGCATAGCAACATCCTATCTACTAGTATACCGATCTAACTGATCATAACCACATAGAAACATCCTATCTACCAGGATACCGATCTAACATATCACACTATCAATAAATTAGGATAACAATCCAAAGGGCCAGCCCTGGTGCCTTTGACCCTTGAGTATAGTGAAGAAATCTCACCTCACAGTGTCGAACAAAACTGAAAAGATCAAACTTCTGAAACACGGCTCCAACCACCAACACATACAACCACCATTGATCCAATTCTATGAATTCCCAAATTACCAAAATACCCTCAGAAGTCAAACTTGGTCAACCCTTAGTCAAAGTCAAGGTCAACGGTCAAGGTCAACAGTCCATGTTGACCCAAATCGTCGAGTGCAGCTTACAGACTTGTCGAGTTCCTTCAGAACTCATAAAGTCACGAAAACCCCAGTTGAATCGAGGAGTTACCAAGTAAATCGAAGAGTCCATGCAACATCCAAAATATCGGGAAAAACCTCAACCAACTCGTCGAGTTCATGTAGAATCCAGAAAAGGGAAACCCTCGTCCAACTCATCGAGTTAACTATGCAACTCGTCGAGTTCCATCAGCCTTTTTCCCATTCAGACGTTTTCAAACTAAACTAAGGCTCCAAATGGTAGATCTAGCCTCCTAGTGTATAGTTACCACGTAAAGTTGCTAACTTTACGTGCATGCACGGCTTCAAGAAGCTAAAACACTCAAAACAGAGGTTTAGGGCATGGAGAAGGGCAAAGACTTCATATAGCTTGAGGCTTTATGTTAATGAGGGCCTATAGGAGTCCAGATCTGAAGTTGCAACTTCAAATCGTGCTCAAAACCCGAAATGGTTGAAGGATAAGCTAGAAATTCCCCTAAACTCTTGAATGAAGAGATATAACAAGAAAATGATCAAGGTAATGACTTTTTACCTTCAAATGAATGCCAAGATGATGTAGATGATGGATCTACAAGCCCCTTCTCATTCCAAGCTTCTAAATCTTCAAGTCTCTTCAAGAATGCACCAAACACACACTTTTAGCCTCACACACACACACATACACACACTCAAAAGTAGGTTAGCTCGATTAGGGTTTGATTCTAAATGTGAAAAGTTGTAAGGAGGTGGAGGGAAGGACTTAAGGTCCTTTAAATAGGGTGCAAACTCTAAAAATTAGGGTTTTCAAACATAGCCTCTACTTGTCGAGTTGGAGTCCTCCAACTTGTCGAGTAGGTTCCATAAACCACGCGGCCTAATCAGACTCTACAAGACGAGTTGGGCAGCAAAATCTGTTAGTAGGTATATAATTATGAATATAAAAGCTTTAAAATTTATACCTGGGAGTCGGGGAGTTATAATTCTCCCCCACTTGGACTAGACTTCGTCCTCGAAGTCTGCTGCATCAAACAGGTCCGGGTAATGCTCCAGCATCTTAGCCTCTGGCTCCTGAGTCCACTCAGATCCCCTTCGGTTCTCCCATTGTACCTTTACCAAAGGTAACTCCTTGTTCCGTAGAACCTTCACTTTCCTCTCCAGAATGGCCACGGGCTTCTCCACGTAATTCATGTGCTCATCAACCTGAATGTCATCTACGGACACCACTGCATCCTCATCTAGTATGAACATCCGCAACTACGAGGCGTGAAATGTGTTGTGAATTTGACTGAGCTCCTCCGGGAGGTCCAATCTATATGCCACCTTGCAACCCTGGCAATAACCCAAAAAGGTCCAATGTATTGGGGACCCAACTTCCTTCTCTTTCTGAAGCAAATCACACCCTTCCAGGGTGAGACCTTTAGTAGTACCATGTCACCAACCTGAAACTCCAACTCAGATCGACGCCAGTCGACGTAACTCTTCTGCTGACTCTGAGGAGTCTGTAGTCGCTGCCTGATCTGCCGAATCCTCTCAGTTGTCTGCAAAACTACCTCGGTCCATCCCATCAGCCTGTGACCAACCTTACCCCAACAGACTGGGGTGCGACATCTGCTTCCATACAAAAGCTCAAATGGTGGAGCACCAAAACTAGAATGAAAGCTATCGTTGTAGGATAACTCTACAAGCGGTAGGTAGGAGTTCCAGCCCCCACCGAAGTCAATAATTTAGGCTCTCAGCGTATCCTCGAGAGTCTGTATGGTCTGCTCACTATGGCCGTCTGTCTGTGGATGATAACCTGTACTGAAATGCAGCCGCGTACCCAGTTTCTCGTGGAACTTCTGCCAGAAACGGGAGGTGAATCGAACATCACGATCTGAGATAATAGAGACCGGTACCCCATGGCGAGCGACGATCTTGCAGATATACATATCGGCCAGCTTCTCGGCCGATGAGCTCTCTCGAATGGGCAGAAAATGGGCACTCTTGGTCAATCGATCCATGATGACCCAAATAGCGTTGAAGCCCCTAGTTGTCCTCGGTAGCTTGGTGATAAAATCCATCGTGATCTGCTCCCATTTCCACATGGGAATCTCCAGAGGCTGCAGCTTGTCATGTGGCCTTTGATGCTCGGCCTTGACCATCCGACAGGTCAAGCACCTCTCAACGTACCATGCAATCTCCCTCTTCATGCATGGCCACCAGTAACTCAGTCACAAATCCTAGTACATCTTGGTGGCCCCCAGGTAAATAAAGAAGCGAGACTTATGAGCCTCCTCCAGTACAATCTGTCTGACCCCACCAGACATCGGAACCAAGAACCGACCGCAACGAGTCAACAATCTGCGACTATCCTGCACAAACCGGATGTTCTTACCCATGATCCTCTCAAGCTTCCATTTCTCCTGTCGCATACGCTCAGCCTTGTTGGATTAATGTCTAAGTCCATAACTATAATTGGTAAGACTTGACCCGACCCGGCATGGTTTATTTGGGTTGCATGGCATCATGCACTTGGATAGACTAAAATGAGAGAAATAACACTTAAGGTTTATTAATATATTATAAGTTCTAATATATTAATAGAGATTATTTAATTAGTATTGACCAAGAATTAATCTAGAATTAATTAAGTGATCAAAAGAAGACTAATTAAATATATGGGTTGATTGTGTAAATCATCCATACTTATATAGTGGGCTAATGCTCCATGGATTATCAAGTTGGGCTCAAACCCATTGGATGCTCCATGGTGTATTTGAACCCATGGATCCAAGGAAATGGAAAGCCATGACAATTAGGGTTTACCCTAATTGTAACAACTATATAAGCATCTTATTGATGTGAGAATCGGCCACTAGAGAGGCATGGAGGCCACTAGATATGCATGGAGGGCAAGCCGATTCTTGAAGTGTTCTAATTTCTCTCTAAGTTATTCCAAGTTCTTATGGTGTTGTGTGAACCATTTGAGGTGTCACACTTGGGGCACTAGGCACTCAAGCTTCATGAAGACAAGCACCAACAAAAGGTATGTTATTCTAACTTGTGTTATTCAAAGTTTTGTATGCTAGAATAGAACAATACCTTGGAAAGTTAATATTTGCATGTATAATAGAGAAAACATAGATCCAAGGTATTTAGGGTTGCATGTACACTTAGGAGTGTTAGATTGCTGAAAACCCAACAGTGGTATAAGAGCCTAGGCTTGTTTTCTTGTTGTACTTGCTTAAACTGCTTAAAAATCGACTTTTGGTGCTGTCTGCCCAGCAGACTCGCCGAGTCCATGAAGGGAATCAACGAGTCCAAGGCAAAATGCATCCAACTCGCCGAGTTTGTTCATGCACTCGACGAGTTGGACCCCCAGACAGCATATTTTCGAGTTTTGGTGCTGGAATTGGTCTAGAATCATTACCTTTGACTGTTTTGGGCTTATAAAACTTGTTTTGAATGTGGTAATGATTATGTTAAACCAATTTCAATGCTATAATAAAAGTTTCAAGTTTATATGTGTTCATATTATTCTTGAAAATTGTTGATTATGAATGATCATGCTTATGAGTTTTGCTAGATCATAGGAATTGCGTGCAAATTGTTTGTTGATATAATTCATGATCTTGTTGAAAATTGTATGGAGTTCATAACTTGTCCTCAAGTGATGAATTTTCAAGAATTTTATGTTTCCTTGATTTATGAGTTAGTTTAGATTGATAATGAAAAAAATTATGTTTTAGTTGTTTTCAATCCATATTAGTCTAAAAGAAGTTCATAAAATATGTTTTTGTAACTTGTCTTCAAGTTATGTGAAAAGTCATATTTATGAATCTTAAAAACTCATAAAAGTTTTGTAGGTTACATAAAATGTAAGAGTTTTTTCCATTAAATATTTTAATGACTCCATAACTTGTCCTCAAGTTATGGATGTTGAAGTGACACTTCTTTAAGGTGTTTTTAAAGAATAAGGGGTTACATTAAAATGAAGAGTCTTCATTTTAATGAACCATTAAACTCATAAGTTATGATTTAAAGAGTCTTGAAATAGTTTCAAAACTTGTCCTCAAGTTTTGGAATTTGAAAAGTTACTCCTCATGTATACTTTAATTCCAAATTGAACATTGAAATTTTAAAAGGTTTAAAATTCAACCCTTATACTATTATTATAATTTTAATTATATAGATATGTATAAGAGGAAGTCAATCTTACCGTTAGTAGGCCTCATTCACGAAGCCGGTCTATAAGGGGGGTATAAGGTTACTGCCTATAAAATGGCAGTTTAATGGGTGTCCACTCTCACCCACCGCTTCCTTGACTGGTGGAGGGTCGTTAGCCGAACGGGTAGGAATGGACTATAATTCTCCCTTCATTAAAAGTATAATGAAAAATACTAAGTAACTAAACACTTATAAATTCCCAATCTTAGTTACTTAGGAAAATGTGAAAAGGTGCTAGCCCATAAAATTACACTTTGTACCTTACCAAGTCGTTAGTGGAGCGTGTGTGGTTAACCGACACACTAACATGGACTAGTAAGTGTGGCAAAGGGTAACTTGACTTTATTATAGATCGGTGGAGCGTGTGTGGTTAACCGGCACATCGATTAGGTAATATTGTTAAGGGTACCAAGTCAATTTGTATGGTTATTCACACCTTGTTTTTGATCCTCGGCATCCCAGTCACAAATTTGAGAGGGCACTATCGAGATTCAAACATGCCATTGAAAAGTTCAGCGTATTTCAAAAGATCTAGGAGTTTCAAAACCAATAAAACCTAATAATAAAATATTTTGTTTTCATGGTGGAAATTGGTAAATCGTCATTTACCTACCTTCAACTATTTTATAATTTGGATTACGGCATCCCTCTTCCAGTTATAAATAGGTTGTTGGGTCCTAGCCTTAATATTTCATATTGGGTGTTATATTAAGGACTTTAAATCAACTAACTTGAATTTCTCCCATTATAGATGTCTAGTTTAGACAGCTATGGTCTTCCCAAATCTTTAGGAACAAGCTTCCTAATGAAGATGATATCCCAAATGGCAATGAAGGTGAAAGATCAATCCCTTTGTTGGGCATTTGTGGGACTAGAAATCATACTTCACTTCATCCACCTCCTCCAATAAATCTCCCTATCCCACAAGTTTTAAGACTTGATAAGTTCTAAGTCACTCAATCCCTATTGGCAAGTAAAGTCTATATGTGCTTAGATCTTGGGGATTAAGCCACATATTGACAAGTCGGGAGAGTCGGGTGTCGAAGTCTCGAGGTAGCTGGCTGCTGACTTGGTTCTTCAGTCACTCCCTGATGACAGGTCGCGACAAGACCCTTAATGATCTTACATATTTGCTTGATGATGCTAAATCAGCAGTGATTTGGAGCATTAGTAAAGCAAGTTGGATTGGAAGATCTACTTTCCAAACCTATTTGGAAATTGAAAATGGTGACATTGGAGGTCCAGGAAAAACTTTCTCTTCCCAATGGAAAGGGATCGGCCATAGTCAACTCGATTGACCAAATGGTAAAGAGAAAGGTTAAGTCTGTGATAGTCTCATATACCGTTTCCAAGGAGTCCATAAGATTTTGTTGCCAAAGGAAAGATATTGGTTGCGAAGCTGCTAAATTTACCTGAAACATCTTAAGGATGGTAAAGTCAATAGGTTTGACTCTACTTTAGGTAAAGTCCATTGTCTAACTCTATTAAGTTTCTATTCTGAGATTCTTATTGCATAATGTGACGAGGTCTCATGTTGATGTTTTAAGAATCAAAGAAAAGGTGAAGGAACCTAAAGGAAGTATATGCTGATTCTGATCGCGAAGATGGATTTCGATCGCATGGTTCGGTGATCAGAAGTTTGAGTTGTTACTTAAGAGTTATGATATATTGCTTAGGAATAGATAACAACAAGGTTTCCATATGGATTGTAAGGATAAATTTTTCCGCAAAGTTTTAAAATAAAAGAAAAATGGTTTTGATTTTATTTATTTTAAGTATCCTTACAATGGCATTTGTGAAAAATTGTTGGTTATATGTTTCCATTGATAAGCAATATGGGTAAATGGATTTGATTCTTTCATTAGTGGAAGTGACATAATTTACCAAATAAGGAAAGATTCTCATCACCCAAGTTTCAGTTGGATAGAAACATGGAATCATGCAACTTGTATTGTATGATCATGAGATTTTTTTTATATTTGGGAAATTAAATCTAATTCCTTGTTCACATGTATATGTGAATCAAGTGAAGGACAAAGGGATCAGATACACTTGGGTGTGCGCTGATCAGGTCCACCAGAAAGTTGATAAGATTATTCATTATGATTTACTAAAGTTTAGTAAATATGGTTATACTTACAAGTTTAAGTATAGTTCTGGATCATTGGAGAAGTTTCAATGATAGACATAATAAGTAAGAAGAAATCAAATAAGGCAAAAAGATAAAAGTTTCTGTAATCTGAAGAGATGGGAGAGTACTTGAGTATCTTGTTTTATGATTATCTTTGTTTTATGATTATCTTAGTGATTATGAAACCATGTCACAATTGATCCTCTAAGGACACCTTAGTTTATTTTGTTTGGCTAAGGAGAGGAATCGTGAATTGTTGAAATGGTTAGATCAAAAGATAAATTATACTTCGTTCCAAAATTAAATCTTAGAGTCATACTCCAAGATTAAGCCTTGAGTGGCATAATCTTAAGAAAGGTTTAAAACACTTGTTAAATGTAGAGTAAAATGTGTTCTTACACTTGTACATTTGAAATTGGTAAGTTGTGATGTTTTGGATAAAACAAAGACCAACTAAGACCAATTATGAGAAGTGTTTAACTTGATAAGAATCTGCACTAACTCTTGAATATTTGTTTTGTCAAGGAATGGTTCTTGACAAAGAGAATCTTATATGTCAAGAGGTCAGTGGGAGTCTTAAAAGGATCTTAAGATAGATTCAAGAACTAATCAAGCGTTTTGTTAATCACTAGACCACGACTTGAGGTTTGTAACCTATCGTGTTGACATATTCTGTGCCCATTCCAGTTAAAGTTGGTTTTGCATTGGAGTTCTAAGAGTTCTAAACTGGTTGCATAACAACTTAGAAGCAATGGAAGACCCTTGTGCTACCAGGTGGCAAGAAATTAAGACTGCACAAGTTCAGTCCATATGAATTTGGATTTGTCATTAACCTTGTCGTGTGATTATGGTTATGTCAAATTCACATGGATAGGAACACACACACCATCAAAATCTAAGTGTCATAAGGTTTCTCTCCGATTCATGAAAATGATAGTGAGGAAACTCTTTCACTAAGTAGATTTAAGTGGATAGCAAGTGGGAAGTTTGCATTCTCATGTCGTTAGTGGAGAGTGTGTGGTTAACCGGCACACTAACTAATGAGAATGGCAAAGGTTTAGACTCACATGTGAGCTATCTAAGGAAAGGTTTAGACTCCAGGTGTATGATTTGATAAAGTCTTATCAAGGCAATCTAGTATCAGAAATCTGACTGATTTCTAGGTACATGTCAAAGCTAGTGGGAGCATAAAGTGTTATGCTAGTTAGATAATAATCATTACGCTAGTGGGAGCACGATGATTATGTTGAAAGTTAGCAATTTTAATTATAGAAAACAAAAGTTTCAACTCGCTTTGAAAAAGTTGTTTTACTATAATTAAGGGAGAGAAATTTATACTTCATTTCAATTCTACAAGCTTAGATTGAGATTTTAATCAATTTTAGTCAAGAATATATATGAATGTTATGTTGGAATGGTTCAACATAAGGAATTTCTATATATGTTGCTTTCTCAAAATTCGATTATGATTACGACATCCCTCTTCATAGTTCGAATTATGAGAACATGGCAAATAAAAAATTTATAGCATGAATCATATCCCATATGCTTCGGATATAGGATCGATTGCATGTGTTATAATATCCATCCATTCTAAATTTTCCTAATGCTTAGGGCGTTAAGAAGGGAAAAGGGATTAGAACTGGATATGACTAAGATGATTAAGCAATTGTCGAGAACAATTTGGGGTTTTCCAAAGTTTGGTTACTCATGGACAATTGGAAGTATAGAGTAAGGATCGTATTGACATATTTTGGAAAGAGGCAACTCTTGTTCAAAAGTGATGGTCAAGATGGGAATATGGAATTGTTTCCATAAGTGGAAGTTATTCTTTGAATCTGTGTAAGATTAAAGAACTTAATGCAGAGAAGGATGTTCAAAGGAATGTACTTTGAATTTGAGACTTCATCTCCATGGAATTGCTTTCCATTGGAATACTTTGTGATGTTTGTTGCCAAGTCTTTGTGACTTGTGTGAATATCATTACAAGAGGATCATTGCATAGATTACGGTAAATGACAAGAACTTGGTATTCTTACATTTACAATAAGGATTGGGATTGTGAAATGAGAATCATTGAAGTCATGTTCAATTCATATACATTTCACAAAGAGATGACCATATGTAAACATAGTGTGCATACTTGGAGTATGTCATAGCTATTGTTTAGAGAAACATAGTATGCATGCTTGGAGCATGGCATCACTACTATTTCAATTCAAGTATTAAGTTGATTAATCGAAACATGAATAATGAGTGATCAATATGGTGCTTAGATAAAAGGTGTTTTATTTACGCTCAAAGTGTTGAGGCCATATAGGACTAGTATTATTTTGTGTTTCACTTTGCATGTTTTGACTTCCAGAATAACTAGGCCATTCTCCTAAATGACTAAGTTATGCAAACCATCCACAATCGGTCATATGTTGGAAGTAGATATGAATCAAGACTGTCATGAATTTGGCTTGGATGATTTGTCTAAAGTGCTTTAGACAATGCAATAGTTGCTACAACATTCATGAGTACTCATAAGGGCTGAGTATTGGATTCAACCCACGATCATTTGGATTCACTTCATGGATTTTATCACGAGTGAATCATGAGACGATAATATCTTATATTCTTCAAACCTAGAGATATGAGTTGTTGACTATGAGTTGGTTATACATTGATTGCACGTAAACGCATTGGTAACTCGATGTTATAAAACGTGCCTTTGTGTATGATTCAACAAATAGTTAGTACAAGCATATGAGTCGAAGTTTATCCATTCCTTTTACCTTCGGGATAAAAGCGATATCTGTGGGCCCCTCGATGATTTAGTGATGACAAAAGTAAGTGCTCGGCCGGGCCTGGACTGATTTGATTTGTTCAATTAGTCAGTCGTCATAAATCAGAAATCGGGAAACAACAAATGGACAGAGAGAATGAGTATAATCCATGTCTCAGTCCATATGATATCTAGAATGGAGGAATATATGATCACTTATCTAATGGACAAGTCATTGACAAAGGTCAGAGTTCATCTACAAGGTCAGAGTTCGACAGAAGCTTTTGAGAGCTACGATTGCTAGTCGGGTTTTGAAGTCATACTTGCAATAATAGTTTTAGACTTATCCAAGTGGGAGACTATTGGATTAATGTCTAAGTCCATAACTATAATTGGTATGACTTGACCCGACCCGACATGGTCCATTTGGGTTGCATGGCATCATGCACTTGGATAGACTAAAATGAGAGAGATAACACTTAAGGTTTATTAATATATTATAAGTTCTAATATATTAATAGAGATTATTTAATTAGTATTGATTAAGAATTAATCTAGAATTAATTAAGTGATCAAAAGAAGACTAATTAAATATATGGGTTGATTGTGTAAATCATCCATACTTATATAGTGGGCTAATGCTCCATGGATTATCAAGTTGGGCTCAAACCCATTGGATGCTCCATGGTGTATTTGAACCCATGGATCCAAGGAAATGGAAAGCCATGACAATTAGGGTTTACCCTAATTGTAACAACTATATAAGCATCTTATTGATGTGAGAATCGGCCACTAGAGAGGCATGGAGGCCACTAGATATGCATGGAGGGCAAGTCGATTCTTGAAGTGTTCTAATTTCTCTCTAAGTTATTCCAAGTGCTTATGGTGTTGTGTGAACCATTTGAGGTGTCACACTTGGGGCACTAGGCACTCAAGCTTCATGAAGACAAGCACCAACAAAAGGTATGTTATTCTAACTTGTGTTATTCAAAGTTTTGTATGCTAGAATAGAACAATACCTTGGAAAGTTGATATTTGCATGTATAATAGAGAAAACATAGATCCAAGGTATTTAGGGTTGCATGTACACTTAGGAGTGTTAGATTGCTTAAAACCCAACATGCCTAAGATTCCCTAATCAAGCTCACGAGTGGAGAGTCCACAGATATCCTCATACATGCAGCTGGAACAGAAGATCCAGCCGACTTGCGGCTCAGGGCGTCCTCAACCACATTGTCTTTACCCGTATGGTAAAGGATCTCGCAGTCATAATCCTTGACTACGTCTAACCACCTGCGCTACCTCATGTTTAGGTTCGGCTGATCCATGATGTGTCTCAGACTCTTGTGGTCCGTGTATATGGTACAACGGACCTCGTAGAGATAATGTCTCCAAATCTTGAGAGCGAATACCACCGCTCCCAGCTCCAGATCATGTGTGGGGTATCTCGTCTCGTGTGGCTCCAACTGCCGCGAAGCATAGGCTATCACTCGTCCCTTCTGCATAATCACTTCTCTGAATCCTGTGATCGATGCATCATAGAACACCATGAAATACTCAACTCCTTCAGGGAGGGTCAACACTGGTGCCTCGCAGAGTTACTGTCTCAGAGTCTCGAATGAAGTCTGCTACTCACGGCCCCACCAAAAATCCACCCCTTCCTCGCCACACTAGTGAGGGGTACCACAATCTTGGAGAAATCCTGTATGAATCTCCGGTAGTACCCTGTCAATCCCAAGAATCTCATGATATCTGAGGGAGATGTCGGAACCTCCCACTACATAACCGCGTCGATCTTAGCCAGATAGACCAAAATCCCCTCTTGGTTAACAAGATGTCCAAGGAACTGAACTACTCATAACCAAAACTTGCACTTCGAGAACTTGGCATACAACCATTCTCGCCACAGAACTCCCAATAGCTCACAAAGATGCTCCTCGTGCTGCTCCCTAGTCTTGGAATACACTAATAGATCTTGTATAAACACAATGAACGAGCGATCGAGCATCAATCTGCACACCCGATTAATCAGGTCCATAAATACTGCCAGCCCAAACTACATCACCATGAACTCGTAATGTCCATAACGAGTCCGGAATGTGGTATTCTCTTCGTCCTCCTCCCTAACACTGTCCTGATGGTATCCGGACCTCAGGTATATCTTGGAGAACCAAGATGCTCTCTGCAATTGATCGAAAAGATCATATATCCTTGGGAGTGGACAACGGTTCTTCACCGTTAACTTGTTCAACTACCAGTAATCAATGCACATCCGGTGTGAACCATCATTTTTCCTGATGAAGAGAATTGGCGCTGCCCGCAGAGAACTGCTCGGACAGATGAACTGCTTGCCCAACAATTCCTATAGCTAAGGTGATAGCTCCTACATCTCGGGTGCTGCCAATTGTGCCTTGGCGATAGGAGCCGCACCTGGCCCTGAGTCGATCATAAACTCGACCTGCCTCTTTGGAGGCGCTCCTGGTAACTCCTCCGAAAACACATCAATGAAATTTCTGACAACCGGAACATCCGAAACCGAAACCTGATCCCTGACCCACGTATCTACCATATACGCCAAATAACCCGCACAACCATGCTGAATATACCGCCGAGCCTTCGTAGCTGAGCAAAACCCTGAACCCAATCTGGTGTCCTCGCCGTAGATAACTAGTTCTCCTCCACTTGGGGTTCGATCTACCACCCGCTGACCCTCGCAGTCGATCATGGCACCGAAGCGACTCAACTGTCCCGGCCTCCTCAGCTGTAAGCAGAAAGGTGCATCCCCGAGCCTTTAGAGGCTCTACTCTACCCTGACTACCGTCAGTAATGGCGCTGGAGCCTACGCCGACTTGGCAGCTAGTAGGGACACTGGGCCTTCATATGGCCCACCTGCTCACAATGATAACAAAGTCTGACCCAGAAGCTGGAGTCTGCTGCCTATTAAATAACCCTATTAATATATTAGAACTTATAATATATTAATAAACCATAAGTGTTATGTCTCTCATTTTGGTCTATCCAAATGCATGATGCCATGCAACCCAAATTCACCATGCTGATCGGGTCAAGTATATCCCATAATAGTTATAAAATTAGACACCTAATCCATCAGTCTCCCACTTGGATAAGTCTAATAACTATATCTGCAAGAATAACTTAAGGAACCGATCAAAATCGTATCTCTTTCAAGGTCTCGTGGAACTGAGATGTCGATGATATTCCATTTAAGATAAGTGATCATATAATCCTCTGTTCTAGATATTAGTCGGACAAATACATGGAACAACATCTTATTTATTTTCCAGCAGTTTGTTTCCCAATTTCCGATTTGTTTGACATAGAACTTAAGTGAACAGATCAACTGAGTTCTGACCGGGCCCGGTACATGGGTCAACACAAAATCATCGAGGGTCGCATATATTTCTTCTAATCCAAGAAGGAACAGATAAACTTCGACTCATATGCTTGTTCTTCTACTTGTTGAATCATACACAAAGGCACATTTTATAACATCGAGTTACCAAATGCGTTTTCGTATGATCAATGTATAACCAACTCATAGGCAACAAGTCATATCTCTAGGTTTGAAGACTTATATGATATTACCGTCTCACGATCACTCGAGATAAATTACATGAAGTGATACAAGTGAGCGTGGGTTGAATCCAATACTCAGAACTTATGAGCACTCATGAGTGCTGTAGCACCACTTTGTCCACCATCTTAGACAGCTACAAGCCAACCCATGGCAGTCTTGATTCATATCTACTTCCAACATATAACCGACTGTGGGTGGTTTGAATAACTTAGTCATTTGGGAAGAGCGACTTAGTTATTCTGGAAGTCAAAACATGCAAAGTGAAACACAAGAATAATCGAATCTAATATGGTCTCAGAATTTATAAATATAAAGAAAACATCTTTTATTTATCACCATATTGATTACCCATCATTCATTGCATACTGTTTCAAACTATCAACTTTATACTTGAATTAAAAACAATAGTTGTCCCATGCTCCAAGCATGTACACTATGTTTTTCTAAACACTAGTCATGCCATACACCAAGTATGCACACTATGTTTTTTCAATGATCTTTACTCTGTGAAATAGATCGATTAAACATAATTCCAGTGATACTCATTTCACAATCCCAAATCCTTACCGCAAATACAAGAATTCCAAATTCCTGCAATTTACCTAAATCTATTAGATTCTAAACTTATATGCATTGGTCCTCTTGTAATTATTATGCACAAAGTCACAAAGACTTGTCAACAGACATTACAGAGTATTCCAATAGAGATCAACTCCATGGAAACGAAGTCTTATATTCAAAGTTCATTGCCTTTGAACATTCTTCTTGCATTAAGTTTCCTAATGTTACATAGATTTAATGAATAACTTCCACCTCTGAGAACATTTCCATATTCCCATTTTGACTATTACTCCTAAACAAGAGTTGCCTCTTTTCGGAATATGTCAATATGGTCCTTCCAAAATTAACACTATACTTCCAATTGTCCCTGAGCAACCAATATTTGGTAAACCTTAGATTGTCCTCGACAATTGCTTAATCAAATTAGTCATATATAGTTCTAGTACTTTTCCCTCTTAATGCTCTGGGCATTTGGAAAAAAATTAGAACAGATAAATCTTATAGCGCATGCAATCGATCCTATATCCGAAGCATATGGGACACGATTCATAAAGACATGATACTAGACCAGTCTTTTGCTATAATATTTCTATTTCTATTTTCCAAGTTCTCATAATTCAGAATATGAAAAGGGATGTCGTAATCATAATCGAATTTTAGAACGCAAATAATGGACCATATATAGAATTACCTTATGTTGAGCCATTCCAACATGAAATTCATATATATATATATATATATATATATATATATATATATATATATATATATATATATATATATATATATATATATATCCTTGAATAAATATGATTAAAACCTCAATCTAAGCTTTTAGAATTGAAGTGAAGTATAATTTCCTCTCCCTTAATTATAGCAAAACAACTTTTTCCCAATTGAAACCTTGTTGTTTTTTCTATAATTAACATTCCTAACTTGCAACACTTCTTATAATTACCATACTCCCACTTTCATGATGATTATTAGCATAACACTTATGCTCCCACTAGCTTTGACATGTACTCAGAAATCTGCCGGACTTCTAGAAATCAATACTTTATTGACCTTCTTACCAAAGTTCATATTTCTGATACGAGATGCTTTGATAAAACTTTATCAAAATCATACACCTTTCCTTAGATAGCACACATGTGTGTCTAAACAATTTCAGAACTATGAAAAGGGATGTCGTAATCATAGTCTCAATTGTTTAGACCTTTTCCATTTCTCACAAGTCCATGTTAGTGTGCTGGTTAACCACACACGCTCCGCTAACGACTTTGAGAATGCAAGTATCAGAATTGCTATTTACTTAAAATCTACTTAGTGAAAGCGTTTCCTCACCATCGTTTCCATGAATCGGAGAGAAACCTTATGACACTTTAGATTTTATGGTTTATGTGTTCCTATCCATGTGAATTTGTTAAAACTATAATCACAAGACAAGGTTAGTGACAAATCCAAACTCTTATGTATGGAACTTGTGCAGTCTTAACTTCTTGCCACCTGACAGCATAAGGGCCTGCCATTGCTTCCAAGTTGTTATGCAACTAGTTGAGAAATCTCAGAACTCAAATGCAAAGCCAACTTTAACTGGAATGGGCATAGAAATAGTAATATGTCAACACGATAGGTTATAAACCTCAGGTCGTGTTCTAGTGATAAACTATAGGTTTTTCCTTCTTGATTAGATCTGGAAGTTTTTCCAAGATCTTTAAGACTCCCACTGCCCTCTTGACATATAAGACTCATTTGCCAAATATTCAAGAGATAGTGCAGATTCTTTAGCAAGATAAACACTTCTCACAATTGGCCTTAAGTTGGTCTCTATTTTATCCAAAACATCACAACTTACCAATTTCAAATGTACAAGAGTGGGAAACACTTTACTCTTACATTTGACTAGTGTTATAAACCTTCTTTAAGATGTGTCACTCAAGTTACAATCTTGGAGTATGACTCTAAGAATTGTTTTTGGAACGAAGTATGACTCATCTTCTTGATTTAATCATTTAAGCAATTCTTGATTCCTCTTCTTAGCCATATGAATGCACTAAGATGTATTTAGAGGACCAATTGTGACATGGTTTCTTAATCATTAAGATGAACACCAAACATGATACTAAAGTACTCTCCCATATTTTCAGATTTGAGAAACTTTTATCCTTCTGCCTAAATTGATTCTTCTCATCTGTCCTAACATACACTGAATTTTTTTTAATGTTTCAGAATTATACTCACACTTGTAAGTATAACCATATTTACTAAACCTTAGTAAATCATGAAGAATAGTCTTATCAACCTTTTGTGGTGGACCTTGATCAGTGTACATGAATGTGTACTCGATCCCTTAGTCCTTCACTTGACTCACATATACATGTGAACAAGGAACTAGTCTTAATTTTCCAAAGTTGAAAGTTCTCATTCATCATACTGTACAACTTGTATGATTCCAAGTTTCTATCCAACTGAAAACTTGAGTGATGAGAAGCTTTCCTTAGTTGGTAAATTTAGACACTACCACAAACGAAAGAATCAAATTCACATTTCCATTATTGCTAGAAACATATAAAGATCAATTTTCAATAAAAGTCATTGCAAGGAGATATAAACTAAAATAAAATCAAAATTTTATTTATTTATAAAAAATGCGGAAAAACTTTTCCTTACAATGCAACTTTAAATGAAAACTATGCTATTACATATTTGCTAGCAATCTATCATAACTCTCTAAGTAGTAGCTCACAAATCTGATCTTCGAACCATGCGATTGAAATCCATCTTTGTGATCAGATTAAGCATACACTTTATTTAAGTTTCCTTCCCTTTGCTTGATCCTGCCAAACACCAGAACCATCAATAAGGAACTTAACAGAGTTAGATAGTGGACTTACCTGAATCAGAGTCACACATTTTGATTCTTCTTCCTTTCAGATCCTTCAGGTTGCTAGGGCAGCTTCGCTTCCAATGCCCTTTTTCTTCACAATGAAAACATATAGACTTTTCGGGAATGGTACAAAAGGCTATTCCAGACTTAGACTTTCTCTTTACCTTCCGATCTACTGGGTTGACCAAGGCCGATCCCTTTCCATTGGGAAGAGAAAGCTTTTCTGGACTTCCAATGTTACCATTGTCCATGTCCATGAAAGTTTGAGAAGTAGATCTTCCACCCATATTTGCTTGACTATTGCGCCAAATCATTTCTGATTCAGCAGCAATAAGCAAATAAGAAAGATCTAATAGGGTCATGTCGTGATCTGTCACATAATAGTCTTTAATAAACTTACTATATGACTTAGGAAGTGACTGAAGGACCCAATCAATAACCAAATTCCTTGGGACAATGACACCCAACATTCTCAACATGTCAATGTGTGACTTCATTCCTAAGACATGAGTGCACACAGGTCTTCCATCTTCATGTTTCATTGTGAGCAGGGCTTGAGTGATCTTTAACTTTTCAAGTCTTTGAGCTTGTGGGTCAGGGAGAATTATTGGAGGAGGAGGAAGAAGAGAAGTATGATTTCCATGAGCCAAACTCAGGAAGTCATCTTCATTAGGGAAGCTTGTTCCATAAGATTTGGGAAGATCATTGTTGTCTAAACCAAACATCTACAAAGGGAGAAATTCAAGTTAGTTGATTTAAATCCTTAATATAACACCCAATATGAAATATTAAGGCTAGGACCCAACACAATATTTTATAACTTGGAAGAGGGATGCCGTAATCTAGACTATAAAATATTTGAAGGTAGGTGAATGACGATTCACCAGTTTCCACCATGAAAAACGAAATAAATTATTAGGTTTTAATTGGATTTGAAACTCCTAGATCTTTTGAGATTCATTGAACTTTCAATGACATGTTTCAATCTCGAGTGTGCCCTTCAGGTTTTGTGACTGGGATGCCGAGGATCACAAAACAAGGTGTGAATAACCATGCAAATATACTTGGTACCCTTAATTTTTACCCCTCAATCGATGTGCCGGTTAACCACACGCACTCCACCGATACTATGATAAACATTAAGTTACCCTTTGTCTACCTTGTTAAATCAAGCTAGTGTGCCAGTTAACCACACACGCTCCACTAACCGGCTTAAGCAAAATGCAAAGTGTAATTTCATGGGTTAGCACCAAATTCACATTTTCCTAAGTAACTAAGATTGGGAATGAATAAGAGTTTACTTACTTAGTATTTATCATTAATACTTTTAATGAAGGGAGAATTATAGTCCGTGTCCCGACCGTTCGGCTAACGACCCTCCACCAGTCAAGGAAGCGGTGGGTGAGAGTGGACACCCATTAAACTGCCATTTTATAGGCAGTAACCTTATACCCCTTATACACCGACTTCATGAATGAGGCCTACTAATGGTAAAATGACTTTACTCTTATACATATATATAAATATTATTAACTTATAATATTATAAAGTATAAGGGTTGAATTTTAACTTTTAAAATTCTAAGGGTTTAACTTGGAATTAAAGTATTCATATGGGAAAACTTTTTCAAATTCCAAAACTTGAGTGCAAGTTTTGAAAGTATTCAAAACTATTCAATTCCATAACTTATGTGTTTAAAGTAGTTTTAATTCAAAAAACTCTTCAAGTTCCATAACTTGAGGACAAGTTATGGAAGACTTTAAAATCTTAAAAGAATATGAATTTTCTTTGTTCATAACCTATGGAAATATTTATGAGTTTTATGAATCTTAAATGTGACTTTTCATATAACTTGAGGACAAGTTACAAGAACACATTTTAGAACAACCTCTTAGATTAATTTGGATTGAAAACAACAATTTCACATAACTTTTCTATTAATCTAAGCAACTCATAAGAACAAGATAATTTAATCAAACTTTTTCATGTAATTAGCATAATCATTAAACTAATACAAAACAGGTTTATAAGTTGAAAAACAGCTTAGGGTAATGTTTCTAGTCCAATTCCTGCCAAAACAGTCGAAGATATGCTGTATGGGGGTCCAACTCGTCGAGTGCAAGAACCAACTCGGCGAGTTGGATGAGTTTAGCATTGGACTCGTCGAGTCCCTTCATGGACTCGGTGAGTCTGTTGATCAAACAACAACAAACTTCGATTTTTCAGCCAATTTTGCAAGTTTAACAAGAAAACAAGCCTAGGATCTAATACCACTGATGAGTTTTGAACATTCTAACACTCCTATGCTGTACATGCAACCCTAGAAACCTTGGATCTATGTTTTATCTATGATACATTCAAAATTGATTTTCCAAGGTTCTTAACCTATCTAGCATACAAGGGAGCTTTTAATCATAAAAGATAGTAAGAAAACATACCTTGTAGTACTTTGGATTCCTTGAGAACCTTGTGAGTCTAGCACCCCAAGTGTAATTCCTCAAATGTCTCACACAACACCAAATGTATTTGGAATAAACTTGAGAGAAACGTCACACTCTTAGAATCGGCTATGCCCTCTTGTTTCTTACACTAGTGCCGATATTGGTCTACAACATGTTGCTTATATAGTGTGTCATAATTAGGGTTACACCATGTAAACCCTAATTTGACATGGCTCTTCATTTCCATGATCCATGGGTTCAAAGACACCATGGAGCATCCTATGGGTTTTAGCCCAACTTGATAATCCATGGAGCATTAGACCACTATACAAGTATGGATGATTTACACAATTAACCCATATATTTAATTAGTCTTCTTTTGATCACTTAATTAATTCCAAATTAATTCTTGATTAATACTAATTAAATAAACCTATTAATATATTAGAAATTATAATATATTAGTAAACCATAAGTGTTATGTCTCTCATTTTGGTCTATCCAAATGCATGATGCCATGCAACCCAAATGGACCATGCTGACCGGGTCAAGTACATCCCATAATAGTTATGAACATAGACACCTAATCCGACACAAACCCCATCATGCGCCTTGCCACACTTCCCACAAGTGCGGCCCTTCTGAATCCCCTGCCTGGAATCAGTAGCCCTAAATTGTTTCTGTGTAGGTTGTGACCGCGCCGGGGCCTGTCTCTTATCTCTCAACTGTATCTCAATATTCAACTCATGCCGCCTAGTGATATCCTATAGCTCCAATAATGTGTCACATCGTTGGGAAGCAACAAACTATCTGATGTTAGTCTTGAGCATGCTTAGATAACGAGTCATCTGAGCCTGCTCAGATGCAAACTTTGGGCAAAACATCGCCCTCTCAGTGAACGTGCAGGTGATCTCCGTCACTGACTCAATACCCTGTCTCATCTCCAAAAACTCATGTCCCAGTCGCTCTCTCTCAACCCGTTGAATGTAGTGAGAGCAGGACATATCCCTAAACTCCTCCCAAGTAACTGCAACTCTCTGCTCATCAGAATATGACCCTGTCATCAATCTCCACCAATCCTTTTCTCCAGACCTCAGCAGGTTCAGAGCACACCTGTCCTTCTGGTCAGTAGGAAATGAACATGTGAAGAAGCATCCATCCACGTCAGATATCCACCTCATGGCTCTGGTCAGGTCCTGAACCCCATCGAAGGTCGGGGGCTTCGTTTTATCGAAGTCATGATACTGAAAGGCCCGATCTGCCCCCGCACCTACAGCCACCACGACTGTAGAGGCTACAACAGCAGCTGTCTCCGTCATGGTTGTGTATCTGTCATCGAAATACTCCATCATGGCGGTCATGATAGACCCAAACATCTCTAGAATTTGACCTTAGACAATCTCGACCACCTCATCCCGGATGATCTCCCTGACGCGATCCTCCGTCAACGTTGGCCTATCAGCTGCTAGCTCCTAATCCTGACCCGGATCCGACCTCGATTTGTCTCGGAACCACCATACTGAAAATATATACCAGGAAGATATCAGATAAACTGTATAGACAATTGGGAACCAACTCCCAATGAATCCCTAGGGGTTGTAACTTCCTTACTACACGTATGGATCTTGTGCTTTCAGTAGTACGAGCCCATACTATCTTCCACACCTACCCATATTTGTCTCAAGTATCATCACAACGCCTTAACAATATACATAAGCATGGTGAGCGCTTAATCATCACTCCTAGAGGAAGGTTAAATATCTTATAACTGGCTGACTGAACACGCACAACTCACCCATGAAATTTTCGCCAACCTTGCAACACTCGTGTATGCTAGTCATACATAACGCTGGACCCTATAGACATTCAAATATCTGATCCTACCCTAAGCCCTTCATCAAACAAGAACATGAAATAAGGCCAAACCACACATTCTCAGACTATAAGATCTTGATTATGTACAACTATGATGCATACACTAAGCAACTACAGTAATGATGTTAATTTCGTATAAGGAAAAAGCCTAGGCTATTAGGCATCATATAATCAGGCAAGTATCATGTAATTCCTGAAGATGCCTAGCCATTCACTAGCATGCTGTTCTAACATATCACAATATCAATTATCCACATGGTATTTTGGGGTCTACATACTGGCTCCTACTGATCGTACACTCTGCATCCTCCTTTCGTATTTTGAAAACTATTTGAAAATCATTTTGAAAATCTTTTCCTTAGTTTGAGACTGGATTCACACGAGTGTTCCTCCAATTCACTCAAACTAAGGCTTTGATACCAACTTGTAACATCCATAAATTTCACAAAAGTTTCAATCTTTTTCAAACATCCAAAAATCAATATTTATTACAAAATGTTTTCAAAATAGTTTCATATCAGAGTATCCCAGAAATCAGAGTCATAAAATCATGAGGTGGTCCACGATCAAGCCTTCGCCTTCCCGTGATCATCTAAAGTACCTGAATCCAAAACCAAAACTATAAGCCCGAAGCTTAGTAAGTTCCCCCAAAATACCCGCACAACAAATAACACACATATAATAACAACATACTATGGGCCCATTCAACCAACTGGTTGGAATGCCCCAGGCCCTCAACCATCGGGTTGGAATGCCAACATACTATGGGTCCAATCATCCCCAAGATGGTATACTCTCGGCCCACAACTATCGGGTTGGAATGCCCACATACTATGAGTCCAATCATCCTCAGGATGGAATACTCTCGACCCACAACCATCGGCTTGGAATGCCCCGGTCTGTTGGCTCTCGCACAAAGCAAATAAGCCTCAACCACCGATCAATCATGTGCACATATATCAGATTATCACATAACAGTCTACAGACAACAAACCTATCTACAGATCACTAAGCATGGCAACATCCTATCTACCAGGATACCGATCTAAGTGATCATAACCCCATAGAAACATCCAATCTACCAGGATACTGATCTAATAGATCACACTATCACTAAAGTAGGATAACAATCCAAAGGGCCAGCCTTGGTGCCTTCGACCCTTGAGTATAGTGAGGAAAACTCACCTCATAAGGTTGAACGGAACAGAAAAGATCAAACTCCTGAAACACGGCTTCAACCACCAACACCTACAACCATAATTGATCCAATTCCATGAATTCCCAAATTACCAAAATACCCTCAGAAGTCAAACTTGGTCAAAGTCAAGGTCAACGGTCAAGGTCAACAGTCCATGTTGACCCAACTCGTCGAGTGCAGCTTGCAGACTCGTCGAGTTCCTTCAGAACTCAAAAAGTCGCGAAAACCCCAATCGACTCGCCGAGTTACCAAGTAACGCGTCGAGTCCATGCAACATCTAGAATATTAGGAAAAACCCTAACCAACTCGTCGAGTCATCTTGCTAACTCGTCGAGTTGATGCAGAATCCAGAAACGGGGAACCCTCGTCCAACTCGTCGAGTTGACTATGCAACTCGTCGAGTTCCATCAGCCTTTTACCCATTCAGATGTTATCAAGCTAAACTAAGGCTCCAAATGGTAGATCTAGCCTCCTAGTGTATAGTTACCACGTAAAGTCGCTAACTTTACGTGCATGCAAGGCTTCAAGAAGCTAAAACACTCAAAACTAGCCTTAGGAAGAGGTTTATGGCATGGAGAAGGGCAAAGGCTTCATATAGCTTGAGGCTTTATGTTAATCAGGGCCTATAGGAGTCTAGACCAGAAGTTACAACTTCAAATTATGCTCAAAACCAGAAATGATTCAAGGATAAGCTAGAAATTCACCTAAACTCTTGAATGAAGAGATATAAAAAGAAAATGATCAAGGTAATGACTTTTTACCTTCAAATGAATGCCAAGACGATGTAGATGCCAGATCTACAAGCCCATTCTTATTCCAAGCTTCTAAATCTTCAAGTCTCTTCAAGAATGCACCAAACATACACTTTCAGCCTCACATACACATACTCAAAAGTAGGTTAACTCGTTTAGGGTTTGATTCTGAACGTGAAAAGTGGTAAGGAGGCTGGAGGGAAGGACTTAAGGTCCTTTAAATAGGGTGCAAACCCTAAAAATTAGGGTTTTCAAACACAGCCTCTACTCGTCGAGTTGGGGTCCTCCAACTTGTCGAGTAGGTTCCATAAACCACGCGACCTGATCAGTCTCTACACGACGAGTTGGGGCAGCCAACTCGTCTAGTAGATCTATAATTATGAATATAAAATCTTTAAAATTTATACCCGGGAGTCGGGGTGTTACAATACTCAGTTGTACGCTAAGCGTACATTTTTTAGGGCTTGTATGCTGCGTGTATTGGCTTGTACACCCAACATACTGCTCCTATTCAGCCACCTTTCACATGTAGCCCTTAATCCCGTAAGACATCGCTCCAAAATGTAAATCTAACTTCCTTGAGATGGATTATCACGTAAAGTCACTATCTTTACGTTCATGCATGGCTAAATGAAGCTCTTAAAGCTCAAGAGGACTTAATAAGTGACTTAATGCATGCATGTGACCAAAAATCCCATCAAGCTTGCACCTTTATGCTAAAGGAGTCCATAATAAGCTTAGATCCAAAAGAATAAGTCCTTAATATGACCCAACGCCACAAACCAACCCAAAAGGAACCAAAAGCCTAAAAACTAAGAAATGAAGAGATCTAATCATGGATAATTCAAGGTTTGAACTTGATACCTTAATAATCTTGCAACAAGGATGATGATTTTGGATCTATGACCTTCTCACCAAGAAAAGCACTTTAATCTTCTATACTTCCTTCACAAGGAGCAAAACAACCACCAAATTCTTCTTAAGGACTCAAATGCTCAACAATGGAGGCTAAGGGACGATTTCTAGGGTTGTGGAGGCTTAGAGACTAGTAAAGAG